>NC_056691.1:67409730-67719466 GCF_018350215.1 Panthera leo
ATTATCATTAGGTATACAAGCATGTAACAATGCCCTTACTTTTGTGTCTTCACTTGTCTATACGGGGCTCAGTTGGCTCCATACATGCCGAAATCAGAATGAAGTCCAGCTGGACTCTTATCTGGGGACTCTGGGAAGAATATGCTTCCAGGCTTATTCAAGTTGTTGGCAGAATTCAGTTCTTGGCAGTTGTAGGACAGAGGTTGCCATATCCTTGCTGACTGTGGGCTGGGCTTCACTCTCATCTTTCAGAAGCTTTCCCCAGATTCTTCCTTGTGGCTCTTTCCATCTCAGTGTTGGAGAACCTCCCTTGTGCTATGTTCTTCTCACAATTTAAATCCGACTTTCTCTTTTGCTACCAATTGGAGGAAAACTCTCTGCTTTTATGGGGCTCATGTGATTAGGTTAGGTCCACATGTATAATCTCCCTATCTTAAGGTTAATGTCTGCAAATCCCTTTTGCCAGGTAACTTAATGTAATCATTGAACTCAAACGAAGGGGCAAATAGGGTTATGGGGTCATCCTAGAATTCTGCCTGCCACACCACAGATAACCACAGCTCCCACTCTCCCTTCCTTCAGGTCTTTACTTAGTGGTTAACTTTTCCGCAAAATGTTTCCCAGAATTTAGCTAAAATTTCAACTCTACTTGTAATCCTCACCCAAATGTCTACCCGCTTTGCCTGTTTCCCCAACTTCTCTTTAGGGCTTACCTTCTCACGTGCAATATGTTTTACTTCTTTATGTTTGTTATCTGTCTCCTTCAGCACACGTAATCTCAATGAGATCAGGGACTTTGTGGTTGTTTGGTATAGCTCTTGCTCCTAGAATGGTGCTTCGACTGTAGCAGTCACTCAGTAAATATGTATTTAATGAGTGAATAAATAAATGGCACGAAGTTATATGTAAAGTATGATTACAGTTACTTAAAGGTGTGTGGTGTCATGCTTTCTCCAGAGTCGGTTGTTTTAGAAGTATCCTTTCCTGTCACTGGTTGCATGGAGTCAGCTTGTGGATGTATGTGACCCAAAAACTGAGAGCTTCTTTGCACTCTGGCAGCTACACTTGGTGGCTTATGGTCATCACCATAAGAAAATAAAATTAAATAAAGGTATGAATGAACCTAAACACAATTAAAATAGTATCGTTAAGGCGGTAAGATTTTAGTGGTTAAAAATCTATTTCTTAAACTTTGCACTGTTGTTACACTGACATAATTAAGAAGAAGAAGAATTCTGTTCTCTGGGGAGTGGGAATTTGCCAAGTATGACATACCTAAGTAAGCAGTTAGTTTTGAGGTAATGCTAAGGACTCTGTGGCTCATCATAGACAGAAAAGCATTGCCAGATGCAATGTGGTAGAGGAGAAGGAGCATGGGAAACTGAATCACAAAGACCTGGCTTTGAGTCTCCCTTTTGGTATTTACCAATTGTGTGACTTGAAAAGTCACTTAACCCCTCTGAGCCTATTTCCTCACTGTAGAAATGAGGACACTAAATACTTTCATCATTGGGCTGCTATGAGGATCATCTGAGATTCTGTTTCTATTACTTACCACAGAGCAAATGCTCAGTCTTATTTTATTTCACTTCATCCAGCCTATTCACCCTTTTGATTGCCAAGAGAAAGGCTGTTCGTGCTGTACCAACTTCTCTTCTTCATCTAACCTATATTCGCTTACAGAGAAGGACTTTCTGAATTATTTGATGAAAGAAGTGTCACCATGTTTAAAAAATAATATCGGTTCACAGTGATTTTAATTAGTCTAAAATGACAGAAACCAAAATTCCTATGTGGATGTAAAGGACTTCTTCTCTGAGCTCCAAAAGTTCTCCCTGTACCATCACGTTATCATACCTTGAAGTTATTTAAAAACTGCATTCTGTATGACAAGAGGTTCAATATAAAATATTGGTCACTACCAGATAGAATGTTAACATTTTAATCAGAAAGAGGGAACAATGAATATAAGTTCTGATCCAGTCAGTTTCTCATTATTTAACCTTGAACCATTCACCTTACCTGTCTTGGCCTTCTCATACATTCTGAGAATCCTTGCATGAATGAAAAATGACCCTTTGTGGTAAAATGAATCCCACAGTAATAAAAACTATTGCATTTGGAGCATCTAGTATATTCCAAGCACTGTGCTATATTCTTTACATACATTATCTTTAAAACTGAAAACAAGTCAAACAGCAAATATCATTGTCTCCATTTTATCTTCAAGGAAGTTGAGTCTCACAGAGATTAAATAAATTCTCTAGACAAACACAACTAAATGTTCCAGTCAATCTACTGCTATAATCTATTACTTTGAATTTGGATCATTCTTTTCAATGCATTTACTCTCTGGCCCCTTTACTCAAAGAGGATTTGGCTCAACATTCTATTCCTTCATCTAAGACATCAGTTTTAAAAAATGAACAAGTGTTTGGGTTTTTTTCCTTACTAAACCCCCAGTACCTACTACAATACCTGTTACATAGTAGGTGTTCAATAAATGACTTTTGAATGATTGAATGAATGAATGAACAATATAGGGCCAAGACAGAGCTCTGTGTCATGCCTCCATTAACATACAATAGTATTGGTCTTTTCAGTTACAAATCCACTAGCCTGTATAATTAAGATATCCTTGCTTCTACACTTTTATCTACAATTACTAAAGGGAGACATTGTGAAATGTTTTGGTATGATTAGTTACACTATATCTATGGTTTTCCCCCATTCTGATCATTTTCTCCCAAATTCTGATAATATCATTTTACAAAAAGTAAAGTTTAAGGTGTATCTTGTGTCTTATGAGCATATTATTTCTTTCCTCTCTTAAGAGTTCACAAATATTAGGGGCGCCTGGGTGGCTCAGTTGGTTTAGTCCAGCTTTAGTCCAGCTTTGGCTCAGGTCATGATCTCGTGGTTCGTGGGTTAGAACCCCACATCAGACTCTGTGCTGACAACTTAGAACCTGGAGCCTGCTTTGAATTCTGTCTCCCTCTCTGCCCCTCCCCAGCTCACACTCTGTCTGTCTGTCTCTCTCTCTCTCAAAAATAAACATTAAAAAAAAAAAGAGAGAGAGAGAGAGAGTTCACAAATATTAAATCTTATCATTTGTCCTAGAAAACTACCTGGGGTAGACATTAAGCACATTACATATTTTTACAACACACTCCTTTTAGTGAAGCAATGTAGTATTTTCTATCTCACTTCTTACAAAATTTCTGGCAGAATTTTAATGATACATTTGGGAAATTCTCTTAACCTACAACAAGCATTTATTGAAAAGTTGCAATGTATAAACACTGCATAGACATCCAACCTACCTTATCTCATTTAATTTCCCCCAAATCTATGAAGTATCCATGAATATCTGAAATTTTTAAATCAGGAAGCCAAGACTAAAAGAGCTAATTATTTGCCCAAGGTCACCCATTTGACTAAATAGTATGGTCAGGATTCAAAGCCAGGCCTCTGAGTGCAAAGATTATGTTTTTAATGAGCATATACAGTGCCTAAAATATAACTTTTCTAGACAAGGAAACACCTATTATGTTCTGTGACCACTTCACCTGTTTTTGACTTCGATTTTCTTGTTTTAGTTGAATTAGGCTAGGTTATGCTGCAGTAACAAATAACATTAGTGATTTCAGTTTTGCACTTACATATAAAATGGGTTTGCATGATTGCAATGACTGAAAGATCATGTTGGAAAGTCATGCACAGACAATTAACTCTTTCAAACTCAAAATGATACATATTAAATCTGGCAACATGTCATGTCCAAAGCAAATCACATGGCTAAGCCAAACTGTAAAGAGTGGGGAATTATACCCTTCCAGTGTATCTAGAAGGAGAAAACAAGCTATCAGTGAACAGTGGTAATGTCTTCAGAAATCCATTTTTCTGCCCTTTTCAGAACTGGAAATATTCTCCTTTTTAACATAGTAACAAAATATGGATTCTGAAGTTCAGTTTTCATTAAAAATTTTGTCATTATTAGGGCATCTGTGTGGGTCAGTCAGTTGAGTGACCAACTTTGGCTCAGGTCATGATCTCATGGTTCGTGGGTTCGAGGCCTGCTGTTGGGCTCTGTGCTGACAGCTCAGAGCCTCGAGCCTACTTCGGATTCTGTATCTCCCTCTCTCCCTGCCCTTCCCCTGCTTGTGCTTTCTCTCTCTCTCTCTCTCTCAAAATAAATAAATATTAAATTTTTAAAATTGTATCATTATATATTTTCATATAATTTTTTGCCATTAGTTCTAATACTTCCTTCTTGAATCTTACAAAACTAAGCCCTTTTGGTTGTCCTTCACGCTTATTCCAGGAATCATATAAATTTAATTATTATTTTATGGCCAGTTGGTCACCTTCATTGTTTATGTCTTTTATACATATACTTTAAAACTACACTCATTAGAGAGCTTCCTATGCAGTTACACTGACCTCACGAAATTGTCCCCACCCTTTTTTTAACATTATGAAAACTTGGTGCTGTAAAGTCATAACTTCAATTTTGTGTGCCTGATGTCCCTGGAGATTTCTTATTTTGAGATTAAAAATGTTTTGAAAAGAAGGGCTCAAAATGTTTATTCCTCCCCTACCTGTATTAGCAAGCTCTTGGAGATGTGCAAAATAAAGGAGTTTGGAGGGGGAAAAAAAAAAAAGGAAGCAGCATTGAGGAAAAGTGGTGAAGCAGAGTCACAAGATGACAGCTGTATGGTACATCTAGGGAGGAGCCAGTTCACCCTGCAGAAGGAGAATGGAGGAGAGAGACCTCTGGGAAAGAAGTTCTCCTCGCAGTCTGACTCATTTGAAAAGTACACATCCAACTGATCTGATGGAAAACCTAAGGATAGGTACATTAAAGGCTACTTACGCCGAAAGCAAACAAACAACAGGGTAATCATTAACTCTAGGAAGAATAAATACGTTCTGCAAAAATGGAACTATAAGTGTTGAACTTGGCAGTGCCATGTATAATATTTAAATAATAACTTAAATGCTGATATTGATTAAATGAATTCAAGATATAGCAGTGGTAAATTATTTCCAAATATCACCCATTCTGCATGCTTTTTTAAAAAAAAAAGATTTTGGGGGGTGTTGTACGTAAGCCAGTTTGACAATAAATTATATTGAAAAAATAAATAAATGAAAAATAAAATAATAATAAAATAAGTAGAAAAGATTTTGGGGCGTCTGAGTGGCTCAGTTGGTTAGGCTTCCGAATTCGGCTCAGGTCGTGATCTCACAGCTCGTGAGTTCGAGCCCTGCTTTGGGCTCTGTGCTGACAGTTCAGAGCCTGGAGCCTACTTCAGATTCTATGTTTTTGTCTCTCTCTGCCCCTCCCCCACTTGCACTCTGTCTCTCTGTCTGTCTCTCTCAAAAATAAATAAACATTAAAAAAATTTTTTTAAAGATTTTGTTTATTTATTAATATTTTTTAAGATGTTTGTTTATTTTTGAGAGAGGGAGCACAAGCAGGGGAGGGGCAGAGAGAGAGAGGGAGACACAGAATCCAAAGCAGGCTCCTCGCTGTCAGCTCAAAACCCAATGTGGGGCTCCAACCCATGAACCATGAGACTGACCTGGGCCCAAGTCGGATACTCAACTGACTGAGCCACCCAGGCACCCCTAAAAGATTTTATTTTTAAGTAATCTCTATACCAACATGGGGCTCAAACTCACAACACCAAGATCAAGAGTCACATGCTCCACCAACTAAGCCAGTCAGGCACGGGTGCCTTTGGCAACGAGCCTTTGCATCAAGAGGTAGAAATGACCTCTTCTCCCCTAGAGTGTAGGCTTTCCCTGTCACTTGTGTTCACCAATACCGTGTGGTAGAAGTGATGCTGGAGCCTTTTGAGGCTGGACTTTAAGAGACCTTGTAGCTTCCATTCGCAAGATTTTGGAGTGCTTCCTCTTGGAATGCTGCCTTAAGGCTGACATGCTCTCAGCAAGTCCGGGTGAGCCATGGGGAGGAGAACTAAAAGCTTTGATTGGAAGCCCCCACCGACTCCAGCTCCCAGCTGGGCCACCAGCTGAATGCAGACACACGAATGAAGCCAGTAAGACCAGCAGAAGAACGATTCAGCAAATGCAGAGAAGCACAACAAGAAATAAACCGTTCTTCCCTTAAGCCGCTAATTTTGGGGTGATTAGTTCTCCCCAAATAGAAAGCTGAAGCAGTATCTCCATTGTGAGGATGGCAGAAGTGGGGTGATAGAAAGGAGCTAAATCATCAACTAAAATGCCAGGAAATTAATAAATAATATCTTCAAAAGATAAATCAAGAAAAAGAACACTATAAGTATATTATTAAAGATGTGGAGATAGATACCAGTAGAAACAACTAAAGAGTTTCAGATTGTTGCCTGGGGCCAGACTGTGGGGTGGGCCAGGGGAATATAGTTTTTTATTACAGACCTTGTAGGAGTATTTGATTTTTAAAACGTGAACATGAATTGCTTTAATAAAAGTAAAATTTATATATTTTTAAATTGTTCTTGCAGTCATATGCAGTCATATGAAGTTAGAGCATGTGAAAGCCTCAGGGTCTGGCAGATGAATGAAGAGACAGCTCTAATTTGGTCAACGGCCGTCTGTTGACCTTCTGTCCCCTAAAGGTTTGCCCTCCCTCCTAGGCCTCCCTTTTCTGTTTCAGTTCTTGGCAACTGGTCCAAAATGAGGGTGTATTTTAATGTACAGGTGAAGACTTACAGTAACTTAAAGAAAAAAAAAACAGGAGGCAGCAATGGACTGTTCTTTTTGTCTTCAGCTAATTTCTATCATGACCCTATGTCTTAGAAGAAAAGGTAGAAAAGAAAGCCCAGAAACCCTTCAACTACTACAACCTAGAACAAATGAATAATATCTTAAATTACTTACTCTGAAAATCTCTAAAGAGCCCCAACTCTGTGCGGTCTGATTGCCAGAAAAATACTTGTAATTCTTATGTGTTCTTTGGGGTCCCTCCTTGTAAATGACTTGGGGTTCCTCCAGTAATACATATAGAAGCAGCTTTGGAAAACCTGTTTGTTTTCATTTCCTCCATCTTTCCTCTTAGAATTCCTCATGCCATTCTTTGGTCTATTAGAAGTGCTTGCTTCAAGCCATCCCTTATTTCTTAGAGAAACACAAGTCTGTGGCTTCAGATACACAATTCCGACAACTGGACAACTTGGTCGGTTCAGGCTTTTAAAAAATCAATCAAAGCAGCCGTTTGGCAAAGCATATTGCAAGATTTTCTCATTTTTCAGCAAGCTGTTGTGGAATTCTATCACTTCAACTCAAGTGTTCTCTCATCCCCCCAAATATCTCTATACTCTTTTACGGGCTTTCCTTGTTCTCTCCTATCCTTGCCCTAGCCTCCAGCTTAATTTACCTTCAAAGGAAGCCCCACAGGATTATGCTTTCTGGTTGGGTGATTCCAGTAATGAAGGTGGAGCTATCCATGGGGAATGGATCAAAGAATATTTGTATGGTCAATTTGTATGCAAAAATGTTAAGATGGAAGGGGTGAATGAAGCCTCTGCCTTCTCTACCCATGCCAGCTCCAGTCACTGAGCCCATCCTTGGCCCGTCCGGCATCATCCCAGGTTGTTCCAGGCCCACCAGACTTGGAATTGCATCTTAAGCTCACGGGCTGTTCTCTAGCTCACCAAGCATAATAATAACAAAAGTAAATTGCAATTGTTGAGCTTCTGCTATGGGTCCAGCGTTCAACTGGCTATTTAGTGTTAATCCTTCCACCAATCCTGAATGTTAGATGTGATTATTCCCATTTTACAGATGAGCTTACATACTGGCCCAAGGTCACATAACTAGCCACATGTGGAGATAGGGTTTTAATCCGTATCTTTCTGGCCACAAAACCTCAGTCTACTTTGTCACATTGCTCTGGATAGTATTGGCTACCTGGGCCCTAGAAACCATGCTTATACTGTTGTGTTGACCTTAAATATATAGGTCCAAGATAGCTTAGCTCTGTCTTACATCGAGTCTGTCTTTTTATAGGGGCTTCTCAGTGCTACTCTTTCTAATGGGTAAACTCCCTTGATATTGACATTTGTCTGAATCTGGCCAATTCATTTACATCTATTCCTTGAACGCCTGGCTGCTTTGGCCGAGGCCAGTCTAGAAAATAGTTCTATCATTCCCCATTGCCAGGTCTTACCTGCACTGCCCCCCACCTGCTGCTAAAGACTTTAACCCTTAAAATACAAACATCTAAAAGAAAAAAAAGGATGCCTGTTATATTCATTATTTACTCGTGTCCCCATGTTCTAAGTGCTGTGCAATACTCTGCATGGAACAGAAAAACAAATACTAACCTCAAGGAGCAACTGTCTACTAGAGGTTTATACTACTGGTATACTGTACTAGTATAATCTAGTAGAGGTTTATACCACTAGTAATAGTAATTGAAAGTATAAGCACCTATGTAGCTCTTACCTGTTCTAGGCACTTCACAAAGGGAACTTCACTTTGTCCTCACAACAGCCCAGCAATGTAGATTCTATATTATCTCGTTTTACAAATAATAAAACTGCAACATGTGGGCAAGGTTATAAGCCCACACAGTGTGGCTCCAGATCCAAGCTTTAAACACTCCTGGGTTTAATGAAGATGCTGTACAGGTTGCAGAAGGATAGATCACAGGAGGGAAGAGGAGAGAGAAATATCACCCAGCTGCATAAAGCTAGGATGGCTTCCTGCAGGAAGTAGCACTTGAGCTTGGCTCTGAAGAATTGGTAATATTGGGCTACAGGGGGAAGTATGCAAGGAGGCCATTTCAGAAGGAGAGAGGAACAATCAGCTGGTTGCTCATGGGCTCTGTTCTGAGGCTACAAACTGCCTCCTGTCTGAATTGTCACATGAGTCATCAACCTAGTACTGAATGCCTGGCAGGGTGTATGAGTGGGTGGCCTTTTTGTTCATAGTCTAAATGTCTTTGGAAAAACTACCTTTATCCCCCATTAGCAGGACTCCTGGTTTCTCTCCTGTTTTATTGCCACCTCTGGGGTGGTAGAGTCCTTCCTTTAAGAATGTCAGTAGAAAAGGACCTTGAGTGAGGACATTGACCCAGACAGGAGAGTAGCTATCAGACACATGAGAGGGGTGGATTCACTGCCCAGCCTGGGGAAATGCTTTCAGTGTTGCTCCACCCTAACAATTGTTCCTAATCGGGGACAGATGGCAGCAGGCTCTTTAACCTCGGTGCATTTCCCAAATGGGGCATGTCTCTGCTTGTCGGACTGAACTGAGTGGGTTGGGGAGAAAACTCAAGATGGAATCCTTGGCCTCTGCACCTTTCACCATGCCCCATCTGCTCCCAGAGAAAGGTCATTGTAATGATGAGTTTGCACCCCATGTATTCTACGGAGTCGACAGCTCTGAGAGAAACTTGAGGGGAAGCCTTATTTTTGCCACACATAGCAATGCCCTTGACCACAAACAAAAATTGTTTAGGAGATTCCTGGCTTTTCTTAACCTTCAAACTTTAAATCCTTTTCAATCCAATCTCATTGCTCATTCAACATCATCTTGACTAAACTTTTTATTCACATCATTTGATTTCTTCTCTGCAGCTGTGTCATCATGGGTGGACTTTTCTAGTTGTAGCCATGATGGTTTCTTGTTATTTTTTCTTCTTCTTTCCTTTTTGGTTTTGTTTTGCTGAGTTATCGCTTGCCTACTTCTGACAGTAGGAATGTACCTGTCCTTTTCTTTTTCCTCAGTCTGATCTCCAGCCTCACTGATTCTATTCATTGTCACAAAATAATGAGCCACTTGCCTTTGCAGATGAGTTTGAATGGGTTTTTTCCTCAAGAGATACTTCCAGAATCCTTAAAACAAGAAGACTCAAAGTCCTTTAGTTTCACAAGTGGATTTTTACACTACTTCTCTGTCCATGTATGTATGTGTGTATTTTTCTCTTTATCCCATTTTGGTTGTATCTCCTAGTGGTTGAGGTAAAACTTGGTGCATGACTAACCTCTCTTGGGAAGTTCTGGGAGTCCAGCTCCGGCACAAGGAAAGAACATGTGTGATTCTGAGGTGAACAGTGCCCTTGCTTCTGTGGCGTAATGATGCGTGGAGCAGACTTTCTCAATAAAATTCTAATGCCAAGTAGGAGAAAACTGAATTTAAAAAAAGGCAAGGAGATGAGAAATATCCTGTAACAGATTATTCCTCTAGGGTGAAGAACACCATATGCAAAACTTCTCTGATAGTTTTGAAGAATTGACTAATTGAAGAGTTCAGAGGGATGGTATGAAACCATCATTAATTACACTGGACAATTTCTGCTCCCATGACTTGTGTTAGTTCAGGTGTGTCTTTCCCCGTCTTTCACCCTCCACTTGCTTTTTTATTTTTATAGGGCTGCTATTATGTATCATATTCCTAAAGAATCCTAAACCATTTTTTCCAAATGCACTCGACTCTAGGCAGAGAGCATCTTTGAACTGGTAGTGTCTCCGGATATTTATTGGTGTGCTGGTTGAATTACTGTGCAGCTTTGAATTCTCTTTCCAGTGAAGTAAGGTTTCAAGGCTCTTGCAGATTCTCTTAATCTTTTGCAACACATGAATGATCCCTCCATTCTAAAGGCCACATGGTTGATTTGGTAATTTCTATAGATCTGTCTCTCACTGGTTTGCTTTTGTCTGCTCATTCCTTTTCTGTTACTTAATTATTTCATGAGATTTTGCTCTACCTTATTTACCATCCCCAATTCAGGCCATCCCTTATTCTTCTCCTCCACTTTAGAGCTTTACAGCCTAGCCTCCAAGAGCCTGGGGTTTCATCTCTACATATTGCACACCATTTCCCCTCTTGTTAACTGAAGCAGAGACTAGAAGTTATGTAATTCCACACTCCATTGGTCATTTGTATGGTTGGCTTTTTGAGGATTTTGCCTCTGAAGACCTCATTCCATGAGAACTATGGTATCCTGAAAGATGGGAGAGCAAGAATACAGGTCACTGGCTGGAGTGAGAACTTATCTGCTGTTAGTTCTTCACATTCACTAGTTTGGTTGGAAAATATTGTTTTTTAGAATTCTTTTCAGGAAGTCTTTCAAGTGTGGGTTTTTTTAATTACATGAACTCTATATTTTAATAATAGTATACTGAAAGCTTTTAAAATATTTCAGGGTTGTTTTATCATAAAGACTGAGATTTTAATTGTATTTACAATTTGATATTTTTATTTTAGCTTTTGTGTTAAAATAAACTGTAGCTTTTAAACCCACAATTTTGAGTCAGATTTGAATATGATCAATTAAGCTAATTCTAATACATTTTGCAAACTCAAGACTTATAAAACATTTTCTAAAAAGCAATTGAAGATATATTTTGGGCACCTCTGGTCAAAATAGTTTACTGATTCAGCACTGGAAACTTTAACCAAAATATCAAGATTAAAGAGATAAGAAACAAAGTATGTGGAGTTCAGGAAATCTCAAACTTCTGTATTTCCAGTCTTTCCATCTTCTAATTCATCTTTTTTTTATTGCTGCCATAATGCTCTTTCTAAAATATAATTGAAATCAAGTGGCTTCTCTGATCAAAAGCCTTCAGTGACTTCATATAATTTCGTAAATTAAGTCCAAATTCCAAGAGTTGACAGTGCAAAATGTCCACAGTGTGGTTTCATCTTCCCTTATCCTCATGTTTTTTCCATTTGCTTTCTCCCTCTCTTCCTCCTTTCCAGTGTCCCACCCTCCCTCCCTCCCTTCCTTTCAGAATATTAAACATCCACCAGACAAAGTAGTGAATACCAGACAAAGGGGAATGCGTCATTCCTCAGAGACCACCAGTCCACACTCTTCCGAAAAGGTCCATAATACATTCTACATACTCTGGTCTTACTGTCTTTGCTCCGCTATGTTCCCACCACTCAGTCCACTCTACTTTTCCTTCATCTTAAATGCCATTTCTATCAACACCTTTCCCCATCTATACTCCCCCCAGCCCAAACGCATCTCCTTTCTCAATGCTCTACAACCTAAGGTACCCACCTTCTCTGTGTGTCCTATAGAGTAGCTTTCCTCCATTAAATTTTTTTCTGATTATGAAAGCAATACATACTCATACTCATCCTATAAGACTTTAAGAATGGAGATACTTGTAAAAATAAAAATACGATGCATGGTCTAGTGTTCAAGGTATTCACTGGGAATCTGAATGTCCAGGTTCTGGTTCCATCTCTGCTCCTTAGGAGCTGACGGGCATTGAGCATGGCACTTATCCACTGTAGGTCTTGTATTTTTCCTTCTCTAAAATATGAGAACTGAGTTTCCTGGTGTTTAAGAACCATCCTGGTTGTAGAATTGTCTAATTTACATGTCTATCAATGTGTCTTGTGTCTTGGCTCCTCCATTGGGCAGTGATGTCCCACCCAGTTACATGGTCCAGAGTGGGTCTTGCAGCTGTCTTAGAAGAACAGAGGCACGTGTTGAGAATCTCACAATTTTATCTCTAGTAGACTCAATTTATAATAATTTTCAGCCATTATATCAAATTTGTTACTTAGCCTCTTTAATGGTGAAAGGTGCTGGGCTTGAGTTTCATTATTAGTTTTAGGGCTTATTAAACCATTTCTCTCTGTACTCTGTTTGCTTTCTTTTTTCCCCTTCTAACTTAAAAAGATAGCTCCAAGCAAAACATTAAATTTCTATCCACTCAAACACCACCATAAACATTATTTAAATTAATTTTGTTCAAATTCATTGCAAACCCATATGATGCATGAGTCTGTATTTAATGCCATCCTCTCTTCTAAAATTTGAATTTTTTTTTTGTCTAGAACTCTATGATTTGAAGAATTTGGGGAAAAATTTAAGAGAATAGCAACTTTGTCATAAAATTCTTGCCAGCAGTATCGGAAAATTTGGATTGGGGTGTAGATTTATGATTCCCTATAGTTCTTGAGAACTTCTACACATTTTTTAAGGAAGTTGTTCCATAACCTATCTCTTCTTTCCTAAACATGAGATCCAGGAAGCGCTTCATCTGTGTTTGCTACATAATTACCCAACAGAGCAGTCCCTGAGTCTTATAGAAGCAACCAAGGGATATTTTGTTTCCTCTGGACTTCCAGTGTTGGGGATGGGGTGGGATGGAATCAGAAAGCTAGTCCTGGGAAGGCCACTTGCCTGGATGAAGGTGACAAAATGGCAACTTCCCTGCGACTCTGTTTCCATCCCTTTAAATGGAACTGCTTTTCTTTCCAAATTGTGGTGAAGATCAAATAAGGTGATTAGAGAAAATCTTTTGAAAGCTACAAAGTACCCTAGGAGGTGGCAGGTAACCTCCTGGGTAGGCATCCTCAGGGTTCACAGCAAAGCTGTCCCACTCATGTAAAATCTGTTTTTTTTGCTGGGGATGAATAGAATTGGGGTATCCATCATTTCATACTTTGCTTTAGCATTACAGTAATGTGAACATGTAAGAAGAACTTCTACATTGATGTATTAATTGCTGTCATCTACTCTTTCCTGCTACCAGAAGCATTTCTATAAATATGCCCTAGAAATATAGTAAAGTTATTTGGTTAGAATTTTACACCCATGATAATTAGCACTTTTTTTTTTTTTTTTTTTTTTTTTTTAATATATGAAATTTACTGTCAAATTGGTTTCCATACAACACCCAGTGCTCATCCCAAAAGGTGCCCTCCTCAATACCCATCACCCACCCTGCCCTCCCTCCCACCCCCCATCAACCCTCAGTTTGTTCTCAGTTTTTAACAGTCTCTAATGCTTTGGCTCTCTCCCACTCTAACCTCTTCTTTTTTTTTTTTTTTTTCCTTCCCCTCCCCCATGGGTTTCTGTTATGTTTCTCAGGATCCACATAAGAGTGAAACCATATGGTATCTGTCTTTCTCTGTATGGCTTATTTCACTTAGCATCACACTCTCCAGTTCCATCCATGTTGCTACAAAAGGCCATATTTCATTTTTTCTCATTGCCACGTAGTATTCCATTGTGTATATAAACCACAATTTCTTTATCCATTCATCAGTTGATGGACATTTAGGCTCTTTCCATAATTTGGCTATTGTTGAGAGTGCCGCTATAAACATTGGGGTACAGGTGCCCCTATGCATCAGTACTCCTGTATCCCTTGGATAAATTCCTAGCAGTGCTATTGCTGGGTCATAGGGTAGGTCTATTTTTAATTTTCTGAGGAACCTCCACACTGCTTTCCAGAGCGGCTGCACCAATTTGCATTCCCACCAACAGTGCAAGAGGGTTCCTGTTTCTCCACATCCTCTCCAGCATCTATAGTCTCCTGATTTCTTCATTTTGGCCACTCTGACTGGCGTGAGGTGGTATCTGAGTGTGGTTTTGATTTGTATTTCCCTGATAAGGAGCGACGTTGAACATCTTTTCATGTGCCTGTTGGCCATCCGGATGTCTTCTTTAGAGAAGTGTCTATTCATGTTTTCTGCCCATTTCTTCACTGGGTTATTTGTTTTTTGGGTGTGGAGTTTGATGAGCTCTTTATAGATTTTGGATACTAGCCCTTTGTCCGATGTGTCATTTGCAAATATCTTTTCCCATTCCGTTGGTTGCCTTTTAGTTTTGTTGGTTGTTTCCTTTGCTGTGCAGAAGCTTTTTATCTTCATAAGGTCCCAGTAATTCACTTTTGCTTTTAATTCCCTTGCCTTTGGGGATGTGCCGAGTAAGAGATTGCTACGGCTGAGGTCAGAGAGGTCTTTTCCTGCTTTCTCCTCTAAGGTTTTGATGGTTTCCTGTCTCACATTCAGGTCCTTTATCCATTTTGAGTTTATTTTTGTGAATGGTGTGAGAAAGTGGTCTAGTTTCAACCTTCTGCAAGTTGCTGTCCAGTTCTCCCAGCACCATTTGTTAAAGAGACTGTCTTTTTTCCATTGGATGTTCTTTCCTGCTTTGTCAAAGATGAGTTGGCCATACGTTTGTGGGTCTAGTTCTGGGGTTTCTATTCTATTCCATTGGTCTATGTGTCTGTTTTTATGCCAATACCATGCTGTCTTGATGATGACAGCTTTGTAGTAGAGGCTAAAGTCTGGGATTGTGATGCCTCCTGCTTTGGTCTTCTTCTTCAAAATTACTTTGGCTATTCGGGGCCTTTTGTGGTTCCATATGAATTTTAGGATTGCTTGTTCTAGTTTCGAGAAGAATGCTGGTGCAATTTTGATTGGGATTGCATTGAATGTGTAGATAGCTTTGGGTAGTATTGACATTTTGACAATATTTATTCTTCCAATCCATGAGCAGGGAATGTCTTTCCATTTCTTTATATCTTCTTCAATTACCTGCATAAGCTTTCTATAGTTTTCAGCATACAGATCTTTTACATCTTTGGTTAGATTTATTCCTAGGTATTTTATGCTTCTTGGTGCAATTGTGAATGGGATCAGTTTCTTCATTTGTCTTTCTGTTGCTTCATTGTTGGTGTATAAGAATGCAACTGATTTCTGCACATTGATTTTGTATCCTGCAACTTTGCTGAATTCGTGTATCAGTTCTAGCAGACTTTTGGTGGAGTCTATCGGATTTTCCATGTATAATATCATGTCATCTGCAAAAAGCGAAAGCTTGACTTCATCTTTGCCAATTTTGATGCCTTTGATTTCCTTTTGTTGTCTGATTGCTGATGCTAGAACTTCCAGCACTATATTAAACAGCAGCGGTGACAGTGGGCATCCCTGTCGTGTTCCTGATCTCAGGGAAAAAGCTCTCAGTTTTTCCCCGTTGAGGATGATGTTAGCTGTGGGCTTTTCATAAATGGCCTTTATGATCTTTAAGTATGTTCCTTCTATCCCGACTTTCTCAAGGGTTTTTATTAAGAAAGGGTGCTGGATTTTGTCAAAGGCCTTTTCTGCATCGATTGACAGGATCATATGGTTCTTCTCTTTTTTTTTGTTAATGTGATGTATCACGTTGATCGATTTGCGAATGTTGAACCAGCCCTGCATCCCAGGAATGAATCCCACTTGATCATGGTGAATAATTCTTTTTATATGCTGTTGAATTCGATTTGCTAGTATCTTATTAAGAATTTTTGCATCCATATTCATCAGGGATATTGGCCTGTAGTTCTCTTTTTTTACTGGGTCTCTGTCTGGTTTAGGAATCAAAGTAATACTGGCTTCATAGAATGAGTCTGGAAGTTTTCCTTCCCTTTCTATTTCTTGGAATAGCTTGAGAAGGATAGGTATTATCTCTGCTTTAAATGTCTGGTAGAACTCCCCTGGGAAGCCATCTGGTCCTGGACTCTTATTTGTTGGGAGATTTTTGATAACCGATTCAATTTCTTCGCTGGTTATGGGTCTGTTCAAGCTTTCTATTTCCTCCTGATTGAGTTTTGGAAGAGTGTGGGTGTTTAGAAATTTGTCCATTTCTTCCAGGTTGTCCAATTTGCTGGCATATAATTTTTCATAGTATTCCCTGATAATTGTTTGTATCTCTGAGGGATTGGTTGTAATCATTCCATTTTCATTCATGATTTTATCTATTTGGGTCATCTCCCTTTTCTTTTTGAGAAGCCTGGCTAGAGGTTTGTCAATTTTGTTTATTTTTTCAAAAAACCAACTCTTGGTTTCGTTGATCTGCTCTACAGTTTTTTTAGATTCTATATTGTTTATTTCTGCTCTGATCTTTATTATTTCTCTTCTTCTGCTGGGTTTAGGCTGCCTTTGCTGTTCTGCTTCTATTTCCTTTAGGTGTGCTGTTAGATTTTGTATTTGGGATTTTTCTTGCTTCTTGAGATAGGCCTGGATTGCAATGTATTTTCCTCTCAGGACTGCCTTCGCTGCATCCCAAAGCGTTTGGATTGTTGTATTTTCATTTTCGTTTGTTTCCATATATGTTTTAATTTCTTCTCTAATTGCCTGGTTGACCCACTCATTCGTTAGTAGGGTGTTCTTTAACCTCCATGCTTTTGGAGGTTTTCCAGACTTTTTCCTGTGGTTGATTTCAAGCTTCATAGCATTGTGGTCTGAAAGTATGCATGGTATAATTTCAATTCTTGTAAACTTATGAAGGGCTGTTTTGTGACCCAGTATATGATCTATCTTGGAGAATGTTCCATGTGCACTCGAGAAGAAAGTATATTCTGTTGCTTTGGGATGCAGAGTTCTAAATATATCTGTCAAGTCCATCTGATCCAATGTATCATTCAGGGCCCTTGTTTCTTTATTGACTGTGTGTCTAGATGATCTATCCATTTCTGTAAGTGGGGTGTTAAAGTCCCCTGCAATGACCACATTCTTATCAATAAGGTTGCTTATGTTTATGAGTAATTGTTTTATATATCTGGGGGCTCGGGTATTTGGCGCATAGACATTTATAATAGTTAGCTCTTCCTGGTGGATAGACCCTGTGATTATTATATAATGCCCTTCTTCATCTCTTGTTACAGCCTTTAATTTAAAGTCTAGTTTGTCTGATATAAGTATGGCTACTCCAGCTTTCTTTTGGCTTCCAGGAGCATGATAAATAGTTCTCCATCCCCTCACTCTCAATCTAAAGGTGTCCTCAGATCTAAAATGAGTCTCTTGTAGACAGCAAATAGATGGGTCTTGTTTTTTTATCCATTCTGATACCCTATGTCTTTTAGTTGGCGCATTTAATCCATTTACATTCAGTGTTATTATAGAAAGATATGGGTTTAGAGTCATTGTGATGTCTGTATGTTTTATGCTTGTAGTGATGTCTCTGGTACTTTGTCTCACAGGATCCCCCTTAGGATCTCTTGTAGGGCTGGTTTCGTGGTGACAAATTCCTTCAGTTTTTGTTTGTTTGGGAAGACCTTTATCTCTCCTTCTATTCTAAATGACAGACTTGCTGGATAAAGGATTCTCGGCTGCATATTTTTTCTGTTTAGCACACTGTAGATATCGTGCCAAGCCTTTCTGGCCTGCCAAGTTTCAAAGGAGAGATCAGTCACGAGTCTTATAGGTCTCCCTTTATATGTGAGGGCACGTTTATCCCTTGCTGCTTTCAGAATTTTCTCTTTATCCTTGTATTTTGCCAGTTTCACTATGATATGTCGTGCAGAAGATCGATTCAAGTTACGTCTGAAGGGAGTTCTCTGTGCCTCTTGGATTTCAATGCCTTTTTCCTTCCCCAGTTCAGGGAAGTTCTCAGCTATAATTTGTTCAAGTACCCCTTCAGCACCCTTCCCTCTCTCTTCCTCCTCTGGGATACCAATTATGCGTATATTATTTTTTTTTAGTGTATCACTTAGTTCTCTAATTTTCCCCTCATACTCCTGGATTTTTTTATCTCTCTTTCTTTCAGCTTCCTCTTTCTCCATAACTTTATCTTCTAGTTCACCTATTCTCTCCTCTGCCTCTTCAAGCCGAGCCATCGTGGATTCCATTTTGTTTTGCAATTCGTTTAAAGCGTTTTTCAACTCCTCGTGACTGTTCCTTAGTCCCTCGATCTTTGTGGCAAGAGATTCTCTGCTGTCCTGTATACTGTTTTCAAGCCCAGCGATTAATTTTATGACTATTATTCTAAATTCACTTTCTGTTATATTATTTAAATCCTTTTTGATCAGTTCATTAGCTGTTGTTATTTCCTGGAGATTCTTCTGAGGGGAATTCTTCCGTTTGGTCATTTTGGAGAGTCCCTGGCGTGGTGAGGACCTGCAGTGCACTTCCCCTGTGCTGTGGTGTATAACTGGAGTTAGTGGGCGGGGCCGCAGTCCGACCCGATGTCTGCCCCCAGCCCACTGCTGGGGCCACAGTCAGACTGGTGTGTGCCTTCTCTTCCCCTCTCCTAGGGGCGGGATTCACTGTGGGGTGGCGTGTCCCGTCTGGGCTACTTGCACACTGCCAGGCTTGTGTTGCTGGGGATCTGGCGTATTAGCTGGGGTGGGTAGGCAAGGTGCACGGGGGCTGGAGGGGCAGGCTTAGCTCGCTTCTCCTTAGGTGATCCACTTCAGGAGGAGCCCTGTGGCAGCGGGAGGGAGTCAGATCTGCTGCCGGAGGTTTGGCTCCGCAGAAGCACAGAGTTGGGTGTTTGCGCGGAGCGAGCAAGTTCCCTGGCAGGAACTGGTTCCCTTTGGGATTTTGGCTGGGGGATGGGCGGGGGAGATGGCGCTGGTGAGCGCCTTTGTTCCCCGCCAAGCTGAGCTCTGTCGTCCGGGGGCTCAGCAGCTCTCCCTCCCTTTGTCCTCCAGCCTTCCCGCTTTCCGAGCAGAGCTGTTAACTTCTGACCTCCCAGACGCTAAGTCGCGCTTGCTGTCGGAACACAGTCCGTCCGGCCCCTCCGCTTTTGCCAGCCAGACTCGGGGGCTCTGCTTGGCCGGCGAGCCGCCCCTCCGCCCCGGCTCCCTCCCGCCAGTCCGTGGAGCGCGCACCGCCTCGCCGCCCTTCCTACCCTCTTCCGTGGGCCTCTGGTCTGCGCTTGACTCCGGAGACTCCCTTCTGCTAATCCTCTGGCGGTTTTCTGGGTTCTTTAGGCAGGTGTAGGTGGAATCTAAGTGATGGGCAGGACGCGCTGTGAGCCCCGCGTTCTCCTACGCCGCCATCTTCCTGAAAACTGATAATTAGCACTTTTAAGAGTACAAGCATGTCAGCACCCCCACAACATGAGGTCCCGCTTTAACATGCCAGTATAATATTCTGTTGTTCCAGAGGGATGTGAAAACAAGCAAACAAACAAAAAAGTATTTGTTACTGTCAGAGTGTGAGAGAACACAAAATAAGATACCACAGGAAATCAATTTCATATATTGTGAAACGCCACCCTCTCGTTTGCTGTCTTCTAGTATAAATATACATCACATATAACATGTCTTCCCCTCATCATAATAGAAGCAAACCAATCATGGAGGGAACTCTTGAGTATTATATTTTTTTCATTTTTATTGAAATATATAATTGACATATAACATTATATTGTTATATAATGATTTGATATATGTGTATATTGTCAAATCACCACAAAAATTTAGTTAACATCCATCACCTCACATAGTTACAGATTTTATTTTTGTGATGAGATCTTTTAAACTCTACTTGCCTAGCAACTTTTTTTTAATGTTTACTTATTTTTGAGACAGAGCGTGAACAAGGGAGGGGCAGAGAGAGAGGGAGGCACAGAATCCGAAGGAGGCTCCAGGTTCTGAGCTGTCAGCACAGAGCCTGACGCGGGGCTCGAAGCCACAAACTGTGAGATCATGACCTGAGCCGAAGTCAGATGCTTAACTGACTGAGCCACCTAGGTGCCCCGTAGCAACTTCTGAATATACAATACAGTATTGTTAACTGCAGCTGAGTATTATCTTCTAAACTGGTCTGCCAATATACTGTTAGATTATGCCACCTGCTCCCTTCCAACTATTTTTTAACCAGAAGCATCTGAGGCAAAACAACTGTTTTCTGCTAATATTGCAGATCCTTGCCATAAACTCTGTGTTTTGAAATAGCAGTGTACTTAGGTCAAAGAAGTTGATATGTTTGAGTTGCTGAATTTTTATTATATTTTAAAATATATGGATGGGGTCCTGGGTGGCTTAGTCGGTTGAGCGTCTGACTTCAACTCAGGTCATGATCTCACGGTCCGTGAGTTCGAGCCCCGCATCAGGGTCTGTGCTGACAGCTCAGAGCCTGGAGCCTGTTTCAGATTCTGTGTCTCCCTGTCTCTCTGACCCTCCCCCATTCATGCTCTGTCTCTGTCTCAAAAATAAATAAGCGTTAAAAAAATTTAAAAAATACATGGATAATAGCTCACATAAATGTTTTATCATATGTATTATCTTATTCATTTTTATAGAATGGGATTCCAAGGCTGAGCCCAGAGAGTTCAAGTCATTTGTCCAAAGTCATATAAGCATTGGAGAATTCAGTTGTGACTTGCTTTTTTAAGCCCCAAGTTTCCCCCTTTGCTTTTTGCCATTCCCAGTCATTCTCCCTCATCTCTTAGCAATAGAAACTTTTCTCTCATCAATACTCCTTTAATTCTTCTTCCTGGACCATGTTGCTTCTCATTTTGAAGGAGGCAATTCTATTGGTGATTTGGCAGAACCAGTAAATGTCATGCCACCTGGTCATGGATGGTGTTCTCTCACAGAAGTAACAGGAAGAAATGGTGTTAAAAAAAAAAAGGAAAAAAAAAGACCCAGGAGCTATATACTTAAGCTCTACCATTGAGACTGTTTCTACTGACTGAGTTTCTACATTCCCAGCTTATTTCCTCACACAAGGCACTCATCTTTGGGAATGATGCTGTCCATCATGAGTTTCATGGGGTACAATGAGACATTTCAAATCTCATTATCTGACAGATTCAGGCCTCTTAATAGAGAAACAAAGAATTCATGTGTGAGTCAGTTTGCGCTCTAAAAGATGCGAGAATGCCGAACCATAAATCCTAGGTAGACCTGTTTCTTCTCCGTTCAGAGGCTGCATCCTGACTCACCCTATACTCACATCAAAAAATATTTGATGGAGGGCAATTGTAACAGACCATTTCTACTGCACTTCTGTAACTTTCTGGACCCTCTCATGACTCTACCATGGATGCAAGCTTGTCCTGGTTTCTTAAGAGTTTCTACCTTTCCAGACAATCAAATAGCTGTTATTTTACAGGAATCAATGTGGTGTCAACATGGCATCTAAAATATAGAATGGGCCAGGGGTGCCTGGGTGGCTCAGTCGGTTGAGCGTCCGACTTCGGCTCGGGTCATGATCTCACAGCTCGTGAGTTCGAGCCCCACATTGGGCTCTGTGCTCACAGCTCAGAGCCTGGAGCCTGCTCGGATTCTGTGCCTCCCTCTCTTTCTGCCCCAACCCAGTCACATTCTGTCTCTGTCTCTCTCAAAAATAAACAGTAAAATAAATAAAATAAAATATAGAATGGGCCAAATATATGCACTTCTGTGTGAGGGACTGTAAATGAATGTCAATAAGATTAAATGAATACGTATTAAGTTCTAGCCATGGGTCAGGTGCTGAGCTGTGTGCTCCCCCCCTCCCCCCCATAGTCTTCCTTTTAATTGGAATAACCACTGTCCTCTGAGGTTGATAGAATAAAGACCAACCTAGATCTGTCTTAACTCAAACCATAACTGAATTGCTGTATTGCTGTGTGTAATTTAGCTTCCTAATCAGTCTTAACCAATCCCTGTGTGAGCCAATTTTAAAGACAACTGATTCTCATGGAGCATTTTTAACTGGCAGGTCTACTAATCTCTCTTGGCTTTACACTGGCTGTCAGCTAAATGATATAGGCTTATTTTGCATTTTTCATTTTCAGATGAGAATCTTCTATGTATCTGGAAAATAACTAGCCACCCAGTACAATATGGCGGACTGGATAAAAAGAGCAGACCATTTGGAGTCAGACAGGCTAGGGTTTGAATCCCAACTCTACATCATTGCTGTGTTGCATTGAGCAAGTTACTTCTCTGGGGCTCACTTTACTTATCTGTAACTTGAGGGTGAGAAAACCTATCTCACTGAGCTGTTGTGAAGGTTAAATCAGATAATGTTTGCTAAGGGCTCTGGAGATACTGGATGGTCAGCAAGGAGGAGGGAGGGACAATAATTGAGGAGGAGAGCCCTGTGAGACATGGCCCATTAACCAAATATTTAATATCAGAGCACAAAGAAGACAAGGAAAGGGTGAGTGGTCAAGATGTTTCCAGGCATTCCGATCCCTAAATAAAGGCTTTGATGAGGGGAAAATACTAACTACAGCTAAAGACAACCGCTTTTCCAAGATGGCCTCATTAAATCTTTAATTGGGTGAGAATATTTTGTGGGTTTGCACACATTGCAGTGAACCTTATGTGGTGTTTTATGCTTTCTCTAAATGTCTCTCCCACTATGCAGAGACACAGACTGTAGGCTTGCTAGAAAATCTACCTGCTGGCTCTGACAGACAACACAAACTGATTACTGAGGTTAAACTATTTTCTTGCTTTGATGTGTCTCTTTTAGGACAATCTCTCCTGCTTTCCCTGAGAGGGTGGTGGAAACAGTGAGTGAAATGATTTACCAGGGAGATAAGTGAAGGAGGTTTCAGGTGATCTGTGAAGCTGGAGGTCACTAAAAGGTCAGGCTGGAGGGCTGCATTCCAGAGAGCTAATATTGGGTGAATTGGGTTGTTCTTATTTCACCCAAGAGGTAATTGGCCCCCAAAATGCATTGCCTGCAATATTTCAGATTGTCTTGATTATATATAAACTCACATATATTGTACTCTCTCCTCTGAGTGGTCCTGGCCTAGTTAAGTCCTGTGGGGAATGCAGAGGAATCACAAGATGTGGTCTCTGCTCTCAAGGAGCTTATTTAGCTAAAAAGAGAGGACAGAAAACTTAAGAAATAATACAAGATGTATTCAGTATGCTCTTGATTCTGAATATAAGTGAAGTAGAAGACCAAATCCTTATGTTCTGGCAGATGTTGATCACTGATGAAATATTCATCAAACCATTGAAAATGGAATAAAACGAAGGACAATACTTTAACACCAGTACACAGGTGTGTGTGTATGTTATAAAACATATATAATCTGATTATTATACTATATTTAATTTCCATTATATGTCATTATATATACATATATGTGCATGTATGTATATATATAATATGTATCCAGCTATCTTTCCTTGTGACTTTCTTTAAATTTTATTTAGTTAACGTACAGTGCAATATCAGTTTCAGGAATAGAATTCAGTGATTCATCACTTACATTCAACACCCAGTGCTCATCACAGGTGCCCTCCTTAATACCCACCACCCATCTAGTCCATCCCCCACCCACCTCCCTCCATCAGCCTTCAGTTTGTTCTTTATTGTGAAGGGTCTCTTGTAGTATGTTTCCCTCTTTCCTCTTCCCCCAATTTCCCATATGTTTTATCTGTTTTGTTTCTTAAATTCCACATATTAGTGAAATCGTACGGTTTTAGTCTTTCTCTGATTGACTTACTTTGCTTAACATAATACATTCTAGCTCCATCCATGTCATTGCAAATGGCAAGATTTCATTCTTTTTGATGGCTGAGTAATATTCCATTGCATGTATATACCACATCTTCTTTATCTGTTCATCAGTCAAGGGACATTTGGACTCTCACCATAGTTTAGCTATTGTTGATAATGCTGCTATAAACACGTACCCCTTCAAATCCGTATTTTTGTATCCTTTGTGTAAATACCTAATTTTGCAATCACTGGATCATAGGGTAGTTCTATTTTCTGTTCTATTTTCAGTTTTTTGAAGAATTCTCCAGAGTGGCTGCACCAGTTTGCATTCCCACCAACAGTGCAAGAGGTTTCCCCTTTCTCTGCATTCTCACCAACACCTGCTGTTTCTTGTATTGTTAATTTTAACCATTCTGACAGGTATGAGGTGGTATCTCTTCATGGTTTTGATTTGTATTTCCCTGATGATAAGTGATGTTGAACATTTTTTCATGTGTCTGTTAGCCATCTGGATGTCTTCTTTGGAAAAGTTTCTGTTCATGTCTTTTGCCCATTTCTTCACTGGGTTATTTGCTTTTTGGGTGTTGAGTTTGACTTTTTAATTTTGATTCTGTTATTTTTCCTTTAGTTTTTTTTCTTTAATCTTTTTCTTTATTTTCTGAAATGGTCATGAGACTATAAAGCCACTGTTTCTTCAAATTCCATACTTGGCAAAAAACAATTTCTGGATTGCCAAAACTTTTGCTTTTTAATGCCAATGGTCCCTGAGAACCCCAGGTTTGAAGTAGAGAGAGATGCATATATCAGGGACAGTGAGAGAAGACTTCCTGGGGAAAAGAGGAGCTTACTGATAAAGAAAAAATGTGTCAGAAACAAGTTGGTAGTGTGTTAAGGTGGTTAGGTAAAGGCCAGGTTAGGAAGTTAGATTTCGTATAGCAGGGAATGAGGGCCCATTCATTGTCTTGCACTAGAAAGTGACATAATGAAAACTACATTTAGGAAGGTGAGTTTCTCATGAGATAAGATGAGTTAGAGGAGGGTGAAATTAGCCATTTATGTTAAGAAAAGTTACTTATAAAAATTCCACCCAGTTACTAAAGGCCAGGTGGTATTCAAGAAATTTTCAAATAGAAGACTCAACTAAGAAGAAAAAAATCAAAGCGTGTAGTACTTAATTAATCTGTGGATTAATTGACTAGATTAATAATAGATAATAGATTTGTTATCTATTATCCATAGATTAATCCATGGATTTCCAAGCATTTGTTGCTTGTAAAGTCAGAATGTGACAGGTGGCATCTTTCCTTTCTTTGGTCACTTACTGCATTACACTGTGCCGCGTAGCAGAGTGGACAAAAGGGCAAGTCCTGGCCTGAGTGTTAATCTAGGCTTCGTATCTTAGCAGTTGTGCAACTTTGGGAAATTTAAGCTTCACTTTTCTCCTATGAAATATATGAGACGTAATATTACCTACGTCATGAGGCCTTTGTGAAGATTAAAAGAGATAGTGTAAGTGATATGCTCAGCAGAGCATATGGTCCAGAGCAGGCTCCAAATAAGCAAAGCTACTGTTTTCATCTGTGTTCTTTGGCAAGACACTTACTCTTTCTTAGCCCTAGTGCACTCAAACTTGAAAGGAGGTGAATCAGAACTACCTTGAGAAGTTATTGTAAGAATTGGAAGAGATGGATGTGAAGGCACTTTGACATGGATGCTAGATTTTATGGTTATTGTTGTTCATGATCACTGGTGTCATATATAAACCACATGTCCAGACCCTGAAGTAAAATAGGTTCTTTTACATTTAGAGAGTTTATTGGGTTTACCAGGGATGTGATCATCTATGCAATGATCTTAGGTTAAAGGCCTGGCCCTGAGCTGTAAGTGCTCAGCTGGTTGAGGGGACAGAACAGAGTTCATATTAGATGGACCCCAGACAATGTCAAGAAGGTTTTTCAGGTTAGCTAGAGCTCCAGATGGCCCAATTGCTTGGGTGCACCTTGAAGAGGCTTGTCCTGAACCTATTCTGGGGACTCAGTAACCCCTGTCTGCTGATGAATAATTCAGGCCATGCCCATTCAATCAGCACACAATTCCCAAACACTTACTATGTGCTATGCCCCATGCCAGGTGCTCTGAGTACAGAGAAGAATCATTCAGAGGTGCTGCTTGCTGGTACTTACACTCTAGTGAGGGAAATAAACCGAATGATGGACAGAACAGCCGTGTGAGGCTTCTGAATTGTTCTAGGTCTCCCACTGAGCATTGTATAATATAGTGGACACAGCTCAGGGCACGGTGTCGGGAGACAGGATCAGCCAATTACTAGCTGTGTGATATTAGTCAAGGGACTTAATCATTCTGGCACTTGGTTTCTGCATCTAGACAATGGTAACTGTATCTACTTCCCGTGGTTGTTAAACATATTAAGAGAATCAGCATCTGGCCAAGAGTAAGCTTTCACCTTGTAGCAGCTATTTTTACTATAGAGGGAGGGTACAACATGCATACACACAGGGCAGGTTCTTCCAAGTGACCATAACTTCTCTTTAGTTATTGTCTACAGCTGAAGGAAAAACATGATCAAGACCAGACTTTTTATTGGTGGAAATTAACTTTTGTTCTATTCCAACAGCTAAACTCTGAAATACATTTTTTCACATGTGCTATTTCTGTAATCCCCAAAACAGCTGGAGGGGAATATTATATCCCCATTTTCTAGATGAAAAAAAGCTGAGGCTCTGAAAGTCTAAAATTTCCTGACCAGAAAACATGGCTAATGGTTGTAATTTGAACCTGAGTATTTTCCATGTTACATGTAAGGGGGGATTTACCCATAAGTTTTCCCCTATCATGTAGTCAAGCCTAGATATTCGAACTTTTAGATTACTATTTGCTACTTCTACACTCATGAAGATTGGATTATATATAGTCATCACATGTTTAATTATTTTGACTAAAGGATACATCCAGCTATGTTTTGGATGCCCTTTGATTCTATAAATAATGCCATATGAATCATCCATCTATGAATTAGACAAATTCCTTTGGGAATTGCTTATATTTCCATACTGATATGTCATTCCAAACAGTTAACTATCACAGACACTATATTGTAATCAATATAAGAGGGAGTGAGGATGCAAATTACTATTTGTTGAACACCTACCATTTGCCATATATGCTATATACATTATTCTATCAATCCTCAGAGGGTTTATTTATTCAATAAGCCGATATTGGGTACCTCTTCTGTTTCAGGTTTTCTAGGTGGTAAGGGTACAGGATCAAACAAAACAGACAAAACCCATGGCTTGGTGGAAATTAACATTCTCTTGGGAGATATAAGCAATAAATAAAATACATATTCAGATGGAAGGAAGTGCTATGGAGAGAAGTGAAACATAGAAGATGTGGAGAGTTGGTAGGGTAGTTGGGGTTTGTCTAGATCTAATAGGAAGGGTCTCACCGAGGCAGAGACATTGAGTAAAGACATAAAGGAGATAAGGGAGTGATCTTGGCTGACGTCTGGGGAAGAGTGTTTCAGGCAGAAATGAATAGCATGTGCAAAAGCACTGAGGTATGAGTATGGCTGGTGTATTTGAAAAACAACAAGGGGGCAGAGTGGCAGTAGTAGAGTGAATGAACAAGAGACCAGTAAGAGATGAGGTCAAAGAGATTATAGGGGCCTGATTATGTAGAGCCTCATAGACAATTGTAAAGATGTTGGCCTTTATTCTGAGTGGGATGCAAGCCACTGGAGGGTTGTAAGAAGAGTGACATGATCTGACTTATGTTTGGAAAAGGTAACTCTGGCTGCTAAGAGCATAGAAAATGTGTATAACGCTTTTGCAATAATGGGGTGCCTGGGTGGCTTAGTCAGTTGAGCATCTGACTCTTGATTTCGGCTCATGATTATCCCAGCACATCAGGCTCTGTGTTGAGCCTGGAGCCTGCTTGGGATTCTGTCTCTCCCTCTCTCCCTCTGCCCCTCCCCACTGCTCACACTCTCCATCTCTCTCTAAAATTAAAAATAATAATAGTAATAATTAAAAAAAAATAAAAAGATATTCCAAATAAAGCTTTCGCAGTAATCCAGGTAAGACAGGGCAGTGACATAGACTTCATTGGTGGCTTTCTAAGTGAGAAGTGGTTGGATTTGTGGTATATTTGAAAGGTGGACCTGACAGCATTTGCAGATGGATGGAATGAGGAGTATAAGAGAAAGAGAGGAGCCAAGAGTAACTCCAAGGCTTTTAGAACTGGAACTGGAAGAATGGGATTGCCTCCAGTGGGAATAGAAGACTACTGAAGGATCCGCTAATTAGCAACTTGCTCACATCCACACATCTAGGCTTCCCCCTTTCAGCCCTGCCTTTTTCCACTTGGGCAAATTCCACAAAATGATGAAATCACTTCACTCCAGTTCATAAGGAGGCATGGTGTAGACTAAAGACTTGCCAGGGACTCTGAAAACAACTCTCTTTCTTCCTCTTCAGACTAATTAGGAAGCAAATTCTTGTGAAATTAGAGTGCTCTAGTAAACCCAAGCCAAACTCTTGGTCAACTTGTTGATTATGGAAAATGGGGTTTTCCTGGCAATGTTTCCAATATGTTTCCACTGCTTTTCCCTATCCAAGAGATGGGCCTAGATGCCAAATTCTTTCTTTTTCTCCAAATTATATCTCCTTGGATAACCTCTCTGATGGGTGTGGAACCACCACAGTGGTTATGTATAGTTGGCCTTTAGACTAAAGAGCACCAACCAGAGGAAAATAAATAACAAAAATATGATTGTCTCATTGGACTCATAAAAGGATAACTTCAGTAGAATTGTAAGACATGACACCCCTGGCAGTCGTGGACTTAGCCCAGGTGTCTATAAGGAGGATATTTATCTGGTTGCTCACCTCTGGATACTAGAGTAACCAAGGCAAGACTCAAATCGCCCAGACCAGGTATCTCTCTGCTCCTGTGCCAGCAAAGGTTTTCTAACTCAGTGTTAGAGCAGATTAACAAAGGGATTAATTGAACATGATTGAATCCCCACCATGGAGTGAAAACTATATAAAGCTAATTCACAGATGACTTGGGGCATACTTAACATAAAATATGCCATATATAACATAGTGCTAGTATAAACCTTCATTTTTTTTCCTCCAAGGAACAAATGAAAATACTAAGCCAGTGTTGCTAGCATAAGTTTAATTATGTTGGTATGTTCATTCATTCACTAGTTCATTAATTTATTAATTCATTTATTTATTCATTTAATAATGTATGTAGCATATATGGCAAATGGTAGGTGTTCAACAAATATTATTTTAGCAACACTTGTGAGCCAGTCATTGTGCTAGAAATCATTAGGGTAGCTTCAAGAAGTTCACAGTCTCTTGTGGGATAGGGCAGAGGGGAAAACATCTATGCCTCAAATATTGCAGGCTGTATTAGGCATTGGGGATACAGCAGTTACCAGACACACATAGGAGTCTTGCTCATGTAGGTCTGACAAGAAGGAAATAAGGAAATATAGGAATGTGATTAGATATGATTATTTCAGAGTGGTGTTAAATAGACAAAAAAAGGAGGGATGGTGATAATTGGAGGGAAGGAGTGAAAGGTTGATGTATTTTAGAAAGAGTGGTTATGACAGAAGTACAGTGATAAGCAGGAAAAACATGCCAGAAAGAAGGAACACAAAAATCACTTGAGGCAGGCAGATATGGAAAGAGCGGGAAAAGGAATAGAGAGAAATCTAATGAAGTTCAGTCTTAGCAAGTGAAGGAACTGATGGAATGAAATGAGGCTGAGGAGAGAGGCAGGGGCCAGATCACTGGAGTTTTATAGGTCATGGTTAATGAGTTTGCTTTTTTTTTTTAATTTTTAAAATTTTTATTTATTTTTGAGAGAGAGACAAAGAGAGTGTGAGCAGGGGAGGAACAGAGGGAGAGGGAGACACAGAATCCAAAGCAGGCTCCAGGCTCTGAACTGTCAGCACAGAGCCTGATGTGGGGCTTGTTCTCATGAACTATGAAAGCATGACCAGAGCTGACGTCAGAAGCTTAACTGACTGAGCCATCCAGGCACCCCTAATGAATTTTATTTTTTTTCTGAGTGCAATTGGAAACTATTGGAGGGTTTATGGAAGGATGTAATACAACCTAATGCATGATTTAATTTAATTTTATTCAGGGCAGAGGATGGATGAGAGGGGCCAAGGTGGAAATAGGGAGACAGTTAGGAGACCATTGCAAGTGAAAGAAGATGGCATCTAGAGCTGGTGTGTGGCAATGGAGATAATGTGCAGTGGTCAGATTTAAGATCTATTTGGAGAGAAGAATAAGAGAAATGGAACATCCAAAGATGGCCCCTACGTTTGGAGCTGAACTAATGGTGGATGGTGTTGCCATTAACTTAAATAGGCAAGACTAAGGAGGAAAGGAGATTATGAATAAAGAGTACTTTAGGAACCTGTTAAATTTGAGATGGTAGTAATATATCCAGGTCTAAAGCTCAGGGGAACGTCAACACAGATACAGATACAGATGTGAGATTTATCACTCATACTTGGTATTGAAATATTGTGAAGGATACTACTCAGAAATAGTTATAGAGGAAAAGCGGTCACCTGGGTGGCTCAGTCAGTTGAGCATCTGACTTTGGCTTATGTTATGATCTCACAGTTCATGAGTTTGAGCCCCGCATTGGGCTCTGTGTTGATAGCTCAAAGCCTGGAGCCTGCTTTAGATTCTGTGTCTCCCTCTCTCTCTACCCCTCCCCTGCTCATGCTCTGTCTTTCTCAAAAATATATAAACATTAAAAAAAAAGAAATAGATATAGAAGAAAAAAGAGCTGATAATTGAACTCTGAGGCATTCCAGTTATACTAGAAGCAGTGGCAGAGTAACCTACAAAAGAAACCAAGATGCATCAACCAGTTTGTAAGAAAAAAAACAAAAGACTGATATTTCAGAAGCCAAGACAAGCTGTTTCAGGAGAAGTGCTTATCTTTTTCAAAGGCTGCAGAGTTTAAGGAAAATGATAATAAATAATTGATCGCTGAATTTAACAAGATAGAGTTCATTGGTAATCTTGACCATATCCATTTTAGTGGAAATGTGTATAAGGTATATGAAAATACAAAGAATATTGGAAATACTGGTAATCCGTCCTAAGGAAAGTAATACAGAATTTGGAATTAGAAGCTTCAACATGGTTAGGCAAAGACAAGAGTTGAGGAGAAGCATTTTAGCAGAGAATTCAGTATAAGTACAGAATCAAATTAGAGAAATATCATTGTGTAAGAGAGTTATAAGCACTTAGTGTTGTTGAATGACAAAGCACTAAGTTAGAATTGGGGGGTGGTGGATTCTGTTAGAGGCCTAGATCGTGAAGGATATGGTGGATGTTATCTGTAGGAAATGAGGAACTACTGAATAGTTAAATCAGGGAAGTGGCATTATCTCATCTGCATTTTTAGGAAAGTCATCCTGCAGTATGGGTTATGGAAGGCATGATTGGACACAAGGAAACCATAGACGAATTGTCTAAGTGTTATAGGTGAAAGGTAATGAGGATACAAACTTGAATAGCTATTTGAGATGGAAAAGAAAGAATTTATCTTAGAAATAATGAGGATATGAGGCACCTGGGTGGCTCAGTCGGTTAAGCATCCGACTTAAGCTCAGGTCACGATCTTGCTGTCCATGGGTTCGAGCCCCGCATCAGGCTCTGGGCTGATGGCTCAGAGCATGGAGCCTGCTTCCAATTCTGTGTCTCCCTCTCTCTCTGCCCCTCCCCCATTCATGCTCTGTCTCTCTCTGTTTCAAAAATAAATAAACGTTAAAAAAAAATTAAAAAAAAAAAAAGAAAGAATGAGGATAGGGGCGTCTGGGTGGCTTAGTCAGTTAAGCTTTCAACTTTTGATCCCAGCTCAGGTCATGATCTCATGGTTTGTGAGATGGAGCCTGATGTCAGGCTCTGTGCTGACAGTGTGGAGTCTGCTTGGGATTTTCTCTCTCTCTCTCTCTGCCCCTCCCCCATTCACACTCCTGCTTTCTCTCTCTCCAAATAAATAAACGTTAAAAAAAGAAATATTAAGGATATAAAATTGGCATGTCTTGGTTAGAAATTAATCAAAATGCCTCCTAGGTTTTAGTTTTCAGTGACTAGATGAATGACAATGCCAGCATCTGTGATGGGCAAAACTGAAGAAAGATCTGCCTCAGAGAATTAGTAAGCTCAGTTTTGTTACCTGTTGACATTAAAGGTGCTTGTGGGACATGCTGAAGGAGTTTTCCAATAGAAGACTGAATATTAATTTGCAACTTTTTGAAGAGGTGTGGGCGTGCACGCACACACACACACACACACACACATTCTGGGATTATTGAAAAATATTCAAGACATTTGACAATTCAAAGATGTTAGTGAGTGAACTGGTGAGTAGTGAGTGTAGACTACTCTTTGAAGGGGTTTTAGAGATTTGGATTTAGAAGAGGAAGGTCACTAGAAAGATTTGTAAGATTGAAGAGATACTCTCATTTTTTTAAGATGGGAAAAACTGGAAAGTATTTATTGGCCCAGGAGGAAGAATTCAGGAATTCAGGAGGGAAATGAGATGATTTAAAAATTCAAGTGCAAATGGAGGTAGCAGGGGATGTATTCAGGACTCAGATAAGTGACTGGCTGTTGTCAAAAGGAAGGACAACTCAGTCTCTTACACTGCAGAAGAACAGTTGGTGTGAATGTAGATAAGGTAGGTAAAGGAATTTGGAAGACTAGTTCTCTAGAATTTTGAAAGGCACAAGATCATTGCTGAGAATGAAGATGGTGGGCATTGATTGGGTAGAGCATTTGAGACCAGTGAAGATTCAAAAGAGCATCAGTGAGAGACAGAAAGGGGAGATGACCAAGAGTTGATAAAGAGACCAATGAGCCATACTTGGTTCAGTTTAGAGAGCATGAGGTTTGTAGAGTTATCAGTCTGCATGGTTGCTTGCTTTTTCTAGAAGCACTAAACAATGCAGGTGTAGACGTGGAAAAAAATGAAAAATTATACTACAGTTAGGTTTATGTTAGATAAAGTGGAAATATTGGGGAGAACTATAAGTATTAATGAGTAGTTCAGTGGTCCGTTATGGGACTGCAGTTAGAAGACAAAGATGAGAGTTTAGAACACAACTGATAGAAGGGGAAGAAATGAAAAATTCGAAGTATCAGGTAGGTTGAAGGACATTTAAGATTGGAATATGATATCGAGAGACATGAAAGGTGGTTTATATGAGATACTGAAAGCTTAATATTTCAAAGGAGGAAACATTCCAGGTGGTAACAAGGTCTAAAGAGTGGCCATAAAAGTGAATGGCTAGGTACAAGTAGAATGGAGTGGAGATGAAGGCCGCAAGGGCTGATAGTGTGAAATGCTGGATGACTCATCAACATGGAAAGTAAAGCCACTCTTGTGAGACAGAGGTTAGTGTAGTTCTAGAATCTACAGTGCATGCAGGGAATGGACCATGAAGCCAATGGGAGACAGTGTTGGGTGAGGATAGAACTTGTAGGGACAGGAGTTTTTATAAAAGAGTGGATAAACAAAAATCTGGAATTAGCATTAAGAAACAAAGAAAACCTAAAACCTACCTCCTGACATTAAATAAGGTAAAATGTGGAAGAATGAACAGCTTTCATTTGAGAGGGCTGACAGGAAAACCATATTTTCAATCAAAGTGCAGAAGTAGAAAGATTAATGTATGACAAGGTTAATATGAGAGGATTTGTTTATAATGAAGAGTTCCAGAGGTCTTACTGGGAATGTTTGCAAGACAAAGGAGCAGTGAGCTTGGGACCAGGACTAAGAAAATCAGAGCATTTAGGAGGTGCAAATATGAATAAACCAAGATGACCATGGGGCTTTATGTTTTGAACAGTAACCACTGAAGGGAAGCTGGTAGAATGTGCCGGCTACAAAGAGTCGCAGAGAACGTTGGCATAAAATAATAGTCTTTGAGCTCCAGTGATGCTGGCATTTTGGCAGCCTGTTCTTATGGCTGGTGCAGGATTAACCAACCCTTCAAGGTCAGAGACTGGGCTGTGGGCCAGATGAAGCGTCCCACTAGCATAGAGACAGGAGGCTTCACCTGTGGAATCTTCCTCTAACATGGTCAACTTTCTTCTCTTTTTCCTCCATTTGCCTCTTGCTGTTCTTCTCCTTTGCCATTCACCTGTGAAATGTCAAATCTCTTTATTAAATTTTTCTTAAGCCCTCATTCAATGCTTACTTTGAGTACAGACCTTATCAGTTGATTTCTATGCTTGCATGTTACCTACAGTGTATGTATTCTAGTGTCTGCTCTTCAGTTATTAAGCAAGTGTATTTTTTCTGTCTTTGAGGAGTTGTGATTTTTTCAGTAGAAAGAATAATTCCTCATTGGCACTCAAGATCAAATTTGATACCTTCTTCATTTCTCTCATTGGCAATAATGTTAAAACCTGGATGCTTCCTTTGTAAGTCCATTTAATTGCTTCCCATGCTGTCTCACTTCCATACTGTTCTTGTTTACCATTTCACACTAACTCTCATTTGGGCTATGTAATAATTGTTGATAACTTACAAAAAGGTATGTGTTCTTCTCTGTACCTTTCTTCTCAGGCATAATTTCCACAGCCTTGGAGTCATCTAGAATGCTCTGTGTAATCATGAATAATATAAGAACCACCTGGAAGGCCTGGTAACTCTACACCTTTCTTAATAAAAGGCAAAGTGCAATTTAGAAATATGACTGCAGACACATTCCCCAGAACATTGTTCTCACCATGTAGATCTGGGAGTGTAACAGAGGGCAGAAAGTGAATAGCCTCTGCTCTAGGATCAGAGGTTACTTTTGTGTGACTTGCTCACAAACATCATTATCTCTGATGCCCTGACCTGTCCAAATGCTGGAAATTCCATTCCCAGACCTACCATTGGGACCCACCTGGCACAAACTGCCTCTGCTTGCTACTTAAGCCTAACCTGAACAGCATTCATCCAGTTTTGTTGGTTGCTCTGGGCTCAACCTATTGCCCTGTATTTCTAAAAGATGGAGATGATGGGCTTTAGTGAGAGACCCAACTGGTCAAAAGGGCTTGAAACTGAATTTAGAGGGAAAGTAAGAACAAATCCAGATAAAACTACAAACCCATACACCATGATAAGGAGCATGGCTGATATCCCCACCCTTTGTTCTGTCCCTGTGAAACCAATACCCATTTATACGGATCTGTTCATACCACCACCCTATTTTAAGGTCTTCTAGGTTTCCTTATAACCCTGGGAATAAAATTCAAAATTCTTGGCAGGACCTTTGAGGCAGTTTATGACCAAGTTTTAACTTATCATTCCAGTCTCATTTCTTGCCACTTTTCATCCTGCCCTTAGTTCCAGCCACATTGTAGTGACCTTTCCCTAACACAGAGGGGTTCTAAACACAATTTTGTCTTCTTGCATATGTCAGTACCTAGTTGTAAATTGCCATTCTACCATCTTTTGCTTGAAAAACACCTCTATAAGCTTCACATCCCATCAAGTCCCAATATAACCTTTCCTGGAAACTTTCCTTAATATCTATAGCCAAAGATAATGGTTCCCTCCTATATGTTTATATACATATACATATACATATACATATACACATACACATATACATATTTGTAATTGTTAAGAAATATTTTGGGTAGGTTGGTAGGCTAGAAAATCTTGGACCTTGGGCAGGAGCTGAATCTGCGGACCACAGGTAGGATTTCTTATTCTTCAGTGACAATTCAGTTTTGCTCTTAATGCTTTCAGCTGATTGAATGAAGTCCATCCAGATTATCAAAGATAATCTCCTTTAAAGTCAACTAATTGTAGATGTTAACCACATGCACACAATATTTTTACAGCAACACCTAGATTAGTGTCTAATTGAACAACTATTATAGCCTAACCACGTTGACACATAAAATGAACCATCACAGGTAGATAAAGTTATTATTATCCCACCAGAATCAAATTTGCAAATATTTAAAAGGAGCAGTAGCACAAGGATCTTACTGTAGTATCATATGGAGCCTGTCATATAAATTGTTTATCTTTATTGGTCACATAAAGTAGCTATTAAATACCTAGAAATTATTTTGTGGATGTGTACATTGCTTTTTCTATTAAAGTATTATCAAAAAGGAGTGATAATTATTGGGAATGATAAATATGAGATAAATATAGAAGTTTTTTTCTTTCTTTTATATATATATATGAATATTTATTTTTAATTTTAATATAGTTAACATCCAGTATCCTATTATTTTTGGGTGTACATTATAGTGATTTGATATTTTTATACATTACAAAATGATCCCCAGCGATATGTCTAGTTGCCATCTGTCACTATACAAAGTTATCACAATATTATTAACTATGTTGCTTATGCTGTACATTACATCATGATTAATTTATTTTATAACTTGGAGTTTGGTCCTCTTAATCCCTTTCATCTATATTGCCCACCCACCTGAGCCCTACCTACTCTGGTAACCAGTAGTTTTTTTTCATATATCTATGAATCTGTTTCTGTTTTGTTTGTTCATTTGTCTTGTCTTTCACTTAGCGTAATACCCTCTAGGTCCATCCATGTTGTCACAAATGGCAAGATTTCATTCATTTTTGTGGCTGAGTAATATTCCATTGTGTATATACACCACACCTTTGTTATTCATTCATCTATTGATGAACACTTAGGTTGCTTCCATATTTTGGCTATTGTAAATAATGCTGCAGTGAACATTGGGGTGCACATATCTCTTCATAGTCATGTTTTTGTTTTCTTTGGATAAATACCAAGAAATGGAATTGCTGGATGGCATGGTACTTGTATTTTTAATTTTTTGAGGAACCTTCATACTGTTTTCCATAGTGGCTGCACCAGTTTGCATTCCCACCAACAGTGCACGAGGGTCCCCTTTTCTTTACATCCTTGCCAACACTTATTATTTCTTGTCTTTTGATAATGCCAGCCTGACAGGTGTGAAGTAATATCTTATCACAGTTTTGATTTTCATTTCCCTGATGATTAGTGATGTTAAGCATCTTTTCACATCCCTGTTAGCCATCTGTGTGTCTTCTTTGGAAAAACATCTAGTCAAGTCCTCTGCCCATTTTATTCAGGTTGTTTGTTTTCATTTTAAGTTGTGTGAGTTCTTTATATATTTTGGATATTAGCCCATTGTATACCATTTGCAAATATTTTCTCCCCTTCAGTAGGTTGCCTTTTAATTTTGTTAATGGCTTCCTTTGCTGTGCAAAAGCTTTTTAGTTTGATGTAATCTCATTTGTTTATTATAGCTTTTGTTGCCCTTACAAAAAGGAGACTGGTCCAAAAAAATATTGCTAAGACCAGTGTCAAAGATTTTGTTTTTTTCTTGGAGTTTTATGGTTTCAGGTCTTACATTCAGATCTTTAATTTGAATTTATTTTTGTATATATGATGTAAGACACTGGTCCAGTTTTGTTCTTTTGCATGTAGCTGTCTAGTTTTCCCAGCACCATTTGGTGAAAGGACTGTTTTTCCCATTGTGTATTCTTGGTTCTTTTGTCATAGATAAATTGACCACACATACATGAATTTATATCTGGACTCTCTGTTCTATTCCATTGATCTGTGTGACTGTTTTTGTGCCAGTACCATACTGTTTTGTTTACTATAGCTTTGTAGGATAGTCTGAAATTAGGAAGCATGATACCTCTGGCTTTTTCTTGCTCATGACTGCTTTGGTTATTTGGGGTCTTTTGTGATGCCATATAAATTTTAGGATACTTTGTACTAGTTCTGTGAAAAAAGTGCCATTGGTATTTTGATGTGGATTGCATTGAATCTCTAGATTGCTTGGGTAGTATGGACATTTTAACAATATTAATTCTTCCAATCCATGAGCACAAAATATCTTTGCATTTATTTGTGTCATCTTCAGTTTCTTTCATTAATGTATTATAGTTTTCAGAGTACGGGTTTTTCACCAGTTTTGTTAAATTTATTCCCCCACTAGGCATTTTACTCCTTTTCATGCAATTGTAAGTTATTTTCTTAATTTCTCTTTCTGGTAGCTCATTATTAATGGATAGAAACATGACCAATTTCAGCATTCATGAAAAAAATTTATGTGATAAAAATATATATGAACAAATAAAGCAAAACTTATAACATTGTTTTAGAGGTTATGTAGCATATGTAGATGTAAGGTTTATGATCACTATAGCCTAAAGGATCAAGGGGACTAAATGGACTCTTAACAGTTGAAAATTTTCTACAGTAGACTGAAAAATTAAGAATGAATATTGTCATTCATAGGGCAATCACCAAAAAAAAAAAAAAAAGAGTGATTTATAGCTAAGACCCAATGATCCCAATCCTATTTGTTTACCCAAAATACTTTGAAAGAAACTTGTACAAGGATGTTTATAGTAGTTTTATTCATAATAGCACAATGTGGAGATCCCAGATGTCAGTCTATAAGGGAATGGATAAGTAAATTGGTATCTACATCCAGTGGCAGATGACTCAACAATAAAATGGGAAGATTTACTGATACGTGTATGCATCAACTCAGATAAATTTGCAAAACACTATGCTGAATAAAAGGAGTCTTATACAAAGGATACATACTGCATGATTCTATTTATATTATATTATAGAATAAGAAATCTAATTTGTGCTGGAGAAAAATCAGAACAAGGGTTATCTCCAGAGTAGTAAGGGGATTGACTGGAAGAGGGAAAGAGATAGCTTTCTGGGGTTATGGTAGTGTTCTACATCTTAATAAACTCCTAGGTTACAACAGATAAATGCAAAATAGTATTTGTGCATTAAATTGTATGGAAATTTTAAATCCAAAGAAAAGAACTACCAAGCAAATATTGAATTCTACTTAGTGATATGCATGAAGTATTTAGAGGGAAATAGATGTCTGCAGTTTGCTTTGAAAAGCCTAAGGAATGGATAGGATGATTGTATATATAGAAGTATGAATAAATCGGTATTAATAAATGCAAGTCTGCTAAAGGTTAATGATATAATCTAGGTGATTGGTATACAGGTGTTCATGGTAGGATTCCTTCAATTCTGCTGTCTGATTGAAAATTTTTACAATACACTTTGGGAAGTGAGAAACTGGATGAGCAAGTAATCAGAACTTTTCTAGGGGTTGGTTATTTAGCTGCAGTTTCAGAAGCATTAGAGTTTTTTATTTATTTATTTTTAAATATGGTACATGTTACCATATTTATCCACCCCAGATCATCCTATGATGAAGAGATAAAGGAATCCAGAAGTGTTTTTCAGATATTCCTGAAGAATCAGCTGCTGCTTAGACAAAAGAAGTCCCAAAGTCTGGCTTTAAGAACCAAATGTTTCTTTTAGCATGGAAGTAGATTAGGTTAACTTCTCCTTTTCTCAAAACCCCGGGGCTTGGAGCAGGTGGAGTGTGACTTTCAGTCTGAAACTGAGAAGTGCCTTCTTTATTCACTAGCTGTATCTGGAGGAATCAATCACTTGATTGACAGAGCCCTTAATGACCTGGCGCTTTACATAGCATAATAGTACTGCAGGTGTCTTTGAAAAGGATGTTTCAGGTAGGACAGTGAGCCCCCTTGCTTGGTAAATCATACTTGATCATACACAAATAAGATCTTTGTTTGGCCTGAAGAGCCTGTTTAAAAATCTACGGTCTCCTCTTGGACTTACAACTGTTTCAGTTGTATTTTTCTTTTTCACAATAGATACATTTATACTTGCTCTTTACTTGAAATCTTTCTTTTGCCTGAAACAAGGTAGTAGTTCTGTAGCTCAAGAATTTCACTTTATTCTAACATATAAAGCTTATTATCTAGCTTCTGTCCTGTTGATTCACAAGTTAGGGGATGGTGTCTCATAAGCCCTGGATTTGGCTTGGAGAAAGCCTGTGGTCTCCGGGAAGTAGTCGTGACTGACTGGGAGAGATCTGAATTGATTTCCCCTTTCTTCGAATAAGGACAGAATATTCATAAACAAAGTCATATGGTGGATAGGAACCTATAAAAGAACACGAATGTTCTTTTATTGAGGTACTGTACTGATGGGAACAATTCTCAAATCTTATGAGGGAAGGAACATTGAGAAAATGCTGAAATGGACACAAAAATTCTAGGAAGAAAGTAATGTCCTCCTCCATATACACCTTCTCCTCTTCTCCCTCCCTCTCTTCTTCCTCGTTTTCTTCCTATCCTTTCTCCTATTCTTCTTTTGCCAAGAAACCGTAGTATATGGATTGCTATGTATAATATAGCATATCTATTAATATCTTTTCATAGGTAAGCAGATGTGAATATTGCTGATTTATAGATTATAAATCATCAACATAGGAGGTTAGAACCATCACTATAATATTGTTTGGGTGCAGAATTAAAAAGGAATGTTGCAAAAAGATGAACAAGAGTCTTTCACCCAAGAGGCAGTATGTTTGTGGACAAATTGTTCTTTTCTAAACATTGTATTGGCTTGTTTGTTTAGCTCTTATCTTCTTCCAAAAAATAATTTGATGTACCTTAAAATATAACATATATATATACCATACTATCATCAAAGTACAAATAAATAAATATCAAGTAGAGGGAAGTAAAAATATGTATATAAACACTAGTAAAATATGCTCATTATAATGAAACATTACAGTTAATTGTGCATTTCTTTTTTTTTTAATTTTTTTTAACGTTTGTTTATTTTTGAGACAGAGAGAGACAGAGCATGAACGGGGGAGGGTCAGAGAGAGGGAGACACAGAATCTGAAACAGGCTCCAGGTTCTGAGCTGTCAGCACAGAGCCCGACACGGGGCTCAAACTCACGGACCGCGAGATCATGACCTGAGCCGAAGTCGGCCGCCTAACCAACTGAGCCACCCAGGCGCCCCTAATTGTGCATTTCTTATCAACTAAACCAAAAAAATCGAGTCACAGTGAGTCATATACTTCTTTTCAACAGAATAAAGGAAGCACAGCACTTCTTTAGTAAGGAAAACCTTTGTGCTGAATTTTTAAAGAAATTTAATATACTATGCATGAATATTTACAGAGCTCTTTATTTTTTTAATGTTTATTTATTTTGAGAAAGAGAGAGAGAGAGAGAGAGAGAGAGAGAGAGAGAGAGAGAGAGAGTGTGTGTGTGTGTGTGTGTGTGTGTGTGTGTGCACGAGTAGGAGAGGGGCAGAGAGAGAGAGAGAGAGAGAGAGAGAGAGAGAGAATGAATCCCAAGCAGACTCAGCACTGTCAGCACAGAGCCTACATGGGGCTCAGTCTCACGAGCCCATGAGATTGTGACCTGAGCTGAAATCAAGTGTCGGATGTTTAACCAACTGAGCCACCCAGGCACCCCTTATGGAGCTTTTTATAAAGGTCTCTCGCTTCTTTTTTTTTTATTGATACAAGTCTGTAAGTATTTGTGTCTCATTTTACAGAAAGTAGATTGAGGCTCAGAAAAATATAGTTTTGTGACTCTTAGTGAGCAAGAGTGCCAGCCTATATCTTTTACCTCCAAGTGTTGTACTCCTTCCATGTCACCACGTCGGGGATATTAGCCACAATAATAGATGCTGTTTGCAACAACACACTTACTGAAGATACAGGAACGGAGATGGCATGTGACCATTTCCTGTATTGACCTTTGGTTAAAAGCTGAGGGCACAGAGGTTAAAGCAAAACTCAGTGAGTGACTTGCTATTTGGAATAATTTACTGAAGTTTAGGTGTTTTGCTTTTCAATAATTTAAATTTATGTGAGTTTAAGACTTTAGAACTGAAGGAATTGAGGCAAAATGTGCACCTTAGACTAACAATCTCAGTAGTATTTCTTTGTATCGATCAGGGGCCTGCAGAAGACCATAGGGTAGGGGAAGGGGAAGGGGAAAAAAAGTTAGGGGGGGAGGCAAACCATAAGAGACTCTTAAAAACTGAGAATAAACTGAGGGTTGATGGGGGATGGGAGGGAGGGGAAAGTGGGTGATGGGGATTGAGGAAAGCAGCTGTTGGGATGAGCACTGGGCATTGTATGGAAACCGATTTGATAATAAATTATATATTTTAAAAAATCAAGGTCCTGGCATCAAACAGATGGCAGCTTGTGAACTGGGTAATTGACATGATTTTAATAAAGGGACTATTTACAAAGGAGTGGGCAGAATTTAGGGAAATCAACAAGAGACTGTGCAAGACTTCCAGAGAGGAACCAGTCAAGGAGTAGCACCCCTACAGGAAGGGATATAGAGGAATAAATTTCTTGATAAACTCTCAAATGTCCTGCTGGAGCTCCCATTGACCAAATTCAAACAGATAGGTAGAGGGTACAGGAGCCCCTTGATACATTCTATACAGGTCAGCGTCCACAGGCAAAGAGCAGAGTGGAGAAGGGTGAAGAGCAAATCTGGAGCATGAAAATGGATGAAATGTGGTCCAGGAATGACTTCTCTGGAAAAAGCAAACAGAACAGAAATTTGGTAAATGCTGATCAAAGAAAAATCTATGTGCTCTCAATTACAGCTAGGATGGTTACAGTATAGATTAAGTTAAAAAAGAGAAAATGGAACAAACTTTTCTTGAACACCAGTATACTCCAGGTATTGTGTAGTTTACTTTCCATACAGCAGTCTGTTTCATTCTTGCAATACCGACATCGGATGTTATCACCACCATTATGTATATGGGAAATTAGGCTCAGAGAGGATAAGAAATGTATCCCACAAAACAGCAAATGGCAAATCTGAGATTTGAAACCAGGATTTTCTAACATCGAAGCTTGGAATTTTTTTTTTTCATTTTTACAATTTTCCTGCCCACTTTATTTAAGTCACCAGAGGAAAGCCACAATACATCTGCACTGAAGTAAAACCTTAATGTTTCTGAAAAAGCAGTTTTAGATTACTTAGATATACAAACCAGTATTCGATCAAGACCAGAAGTTACCACTCATGAGATTATGGTAGAGAGTATTCAAATTTGAAAACTTCAGAGACAATAACTAGTCACATGCCTTTCCCATAATGATAACTGCCACTTACTGAATATTTAAAATAATAGGCTATTCACGTTCTGTGCATCATATTGATTACACAAAGATGAAATTGAAAAGTAAAGCATAGAGACTGAACAGTAAAAAGGGTGAGGTAAGAAACTAGACTTCTCTGAATAAACCTTATTTCCACAGTTATAAAGCAAATTAAATTTTTAAAAATGAAAAAAGAAAAAAATTTCCCAGAAGCAGAAAAAAAATTTGAAAAACTTGGTATACATTTGTTGGCATAATCCTATAGAGAGGAACATCTTCAAGTGATTTAAAACAGGGTAATTTGTCTATATATCCTTAGTTTTTGTACCCTAAGGACAAAAAATAAAAACACCAAAACTAGAAAATCCAAAACTGTTTGGTATAGTAATATTTTGAGTCATAATATTGATATTGTTATTCTAAAACTATTCTGTACATAATGTATTATATATAGTTAACATGCTATAATAAAGCAATATCACTTTAACATAATCACTGTCATTAGAACCTAAGATTTTTATTATAGAAGAAAAAGAGATATAAAATCAAAGAATTTAAACCCCTATGATTTGTAATAGGAAATATCAGGATGTACTTATGACATATCGCATTGTACCTGAAAAGACTTAAAAGTAATAACAAATCCAGTAGCAAAAGCACCACCAGCATCCAAATTATGTTATGTAAATATCTTTCTCTACTAGAGGAAGCATGGCTGTTTGGAGAAATGGCTGATTCCAGGTCTGTGACAGGATATATACAAGATGAGCTTGGAACACCTTATATCAGAAAATAAGGAAGCTACTAAAAACTACTAGGGTCATGCCAAAAGGACTCAGGGGCCAGTGTGAACAGATTCCCCCTGGACCAAGATGAAGCAATTTGAGCATCCATAAGAATAATAAATTCATGGATTAAAATACATTAAGATGTGATTGGGGCGCCTTGGTGGCTCAGTCGGTTAGGTGCCGACTTCAGCTCAGGTCATGATCTCGCAGTTTGTGAGTTCAAGTCCCACATCAGGCCCTGTGCTGACAGCTCAGAGCCTGGAGCCTGCTTCAGATTCTGTGTCTCCCTCTCTCCCTCTGCTCCTCCCCAGCTCGCACTCTGTCTCTGACTCTCTCAAAAATAAATAAATGTTAAATACATTAAGATGTGGAAAATACATTAAGATGTGAAAACACAATGTAACATAATGATACATTTTTTCCTTTTTAATATTTATTTTTGAGAGAGAGAAAGAGTACAAGGGGGGAGGGCAGAGAGAGGGGGTGGGGGACAAGATCTGAAGCGGGCTCTGCTCTGACAGCAGCGAGCCAGGTGTGGGGCTCAAACTCAGGAATCATGAGATCGTGAACCGAGCCAAAGTCAAGAGCTGGATGCTTAAGTCACTGAGCCACCCAGGTACCACTTAATGACATATTAAAAAAATTTTTTTTAATGTTTATTTTTGAGAGAGAGAGAAAGAGAGACAGAGCACTATCGGGCTGACGGGGAAGGGGCAGAGAGGGAGACACAGAATCCGAAGCAGGCTCCAAGCTCTGAGTTGTCAGCACAGAGTGTGACATGGGGCTTGAACTCACAAACCCTTAAGATCATGACCTGAACTGAAGTCGGATGCTTAGCTGACTGAGCCACCCAGGTGCTCCAAAGGTATATATTTTTTTAATGTTTGTTTATTTTTGAGAGAGAGAAAGCATGAGTAGGGAGGGGAGGAAAGAGAGGGATAAAGAGAATCCTAAGCTGACTGCACTGTCAGCGCAGAGCCGGGGACAGGGCTTAAACTCATGAACCAGGAGATCATGGCCTGAGCTAAAATGAAGAGTCAGACGCGTAACTGACTGAGCCACCCAGGCACCCAACTAACATAATAATATTTTAAAAGGAAAAAAGTTACTGGCAACCTTTGCAGTGTGCTAAAGAACCAATTCTTATTTTTCTGAAAATTGGTAAATAGAGAAAGAAGTATTCTACCTGCTTTTCCTACACAACCTCAGGTCAACCAAATATCTTGAGGCTTATTTTTATGAAAGTAGCAAATGAAGGAGGAAAGAATTAGAAAATTACCATTCTGTAAGCCTCTAATAAAATAGTGGATCTAGGTAATTATAATCAATGACTACTAACATCACAAAAAGCAGACACTATGTGCCTCCTGTTGGAATTACGAAATACGTTCAATGAAGTCTTTTTTGTCAAACCATCAACCTAAGCCTGATCAAACTTCTGGCTATAACTATCATTTTAAAGGAAATACAGTGGTAGAGGGACATGTTAAATATTACCATAGATAGAGTCAGCAATCAACAAAATCTGGAATGTGAGAAATACTGCAGAACAGCACAAATGACTTGATTTCGTTAAAATTAATTGTAAGGGAAACAATTAATTGTAAGGAAAAGAGAAGGGAGAAGCTAAACTTTAAAAAACACCTAAGATATCCAGAAAATTCAGTGTATGGAAATTGTTTGGATCTTGATTCAACAAAACAAATTGTCAGAATATATTTATGAGAAAATTAGAAATACCAGACTGGATTTTTAATGATAGTAAGGAATTATTAGAAACATTTATGTAGATTCATGGTATTATAGCTTATGTTCTTTAAAAGAATTCTTATTTTTAGGGGTACTTACTGAGCTAAGGAAATAATATGATGTTAGCAGTTTGACTCAAAATAATATAGGGGCTTGGGTGGTGGAGTTATGTGGGAGGGTTGAAAGAACAAGAATGACTCTGATTTGATATTTGTTGAAGATGGAAATGGGCATGTGGGGATTCATTATATTTCTCTTTATATGTATATTTGGACTATTACACAGTAAGTTTTTAAAAATGTGTTTCAATAGGTAAGATTACTAAATTCACATGTGGATAGTTCAGAGATCTCTATAATTTAAGAAAATCACTTTAAATTAAAAATAAATAGCTCAGGGCACCTGGGTGGGTGGCTCAGTCAGTTAAGCGTTGAACTTTAGATCAGGTCATGATCTCACGGTTCATGAGTTTGAGCCCTGCATTGGGCTCTCTGCTGTCAGCACTGAGCCTGCTTTGGATCCTCTCTCTCTCTCTCTCTCTCTCTCTCCCTCCCTCCCTCCCTCTCTGCCCCTACCCTACTCACGTGCTTGCCCTCTCTCTCTGTCTCTCCCCCCTCTCTCAAAAATAAATAAAAACATAAAATATTATACAAAAATAGCTCATCCAGTCATCAATTTAAAACCGTACTGTATTTAAATCCTTTTACATGTATGAGTCTTGCTCTGTAAACTCCAGGGTGTAAGAGGAAGAACTTCTTCAAAATTTTTCTGAAACCCAATTTAGGTTCTATTTAAAGATCCAAAGAGTGGAAATTTAATTTCAGCCAATTGACGATTACCTGCTCTTTTTCCCTGAGGTGCGTGCAAGTTCAAGGGAGTCACTGTGCTGCTATGGCCTGGGATTAGAGGGTGTGTGGCCCTCAGTGTCATCTGTCCATGCTGACATCTGTTGAAACAGTCGTCCGTGCCATCTGATCTTTGAACTTCAGTCCACACAGATCACCAGGAGTTATTCTATCTTTTTCTCAAGTCTCCTTCAGGTCTGCCTTTTTCTAGTTGATAATTTGGTCTACCTCTCAGATGCAAAGGAATCATTGTCTCTAGCAGGCTGTGGTATGGAAAATGTTTGTGAAGTTCTCCCAGCCCTGTCTGCTTGGATACACAGCACAGCTGCTCCTTCTTCAGGGTCTTGCCTCTTCTGAGGATTCCAACCTGAAAGGAAGCACAGGTCTCCTCTGCTCTTGCATTCCATGAATGTTCTAGGGCTCCCTTCATTCCTTCTATCGCTGGTCCTCAGCCCATAACGGGTCAGTGAAGTCAGGTGGTGGGATGTGTTCTAGATATCCACTTACATCTACTACACTTAACTTTCCCTCCATTACCTTCTCTGTTCCCCCTCAAGAACACTGTTCTAGCCTTGCAGCGGGAAGCCTTATTCATAATTTTGACTTTGCTCTGAGTCATTTCTGTTTCCCTGACAGCTAGGCATTTGAAAATCAAAGACCAACGAGAGACTCTTATTGCCTTTCCAGAACAGCCCCTTCCTAGTGGGAATGAGTGAATGGCCTAAGTATGGCGCTAGGCAAGGAGATGGATGGTAGAGATAATAGCATTAAAATATTTTTAAAAATAACAATAAGCAACACTAAGTAGCAAGAACTACTCTAAGTGCTTTACATGTATTAATTGATCTGATTCTAACAATCCTATGAAGTAATTACTATCATCACCATGTTATGGATCATAAAACTGAAGCACGGAGAAGTTAAATTACTTGTCCAAGATTGCATAGGCAGTGAGTGGTAGCACTACAATTCCAATTGAGGCAGTCTGGCTCTAGATCTGTGCTCTTTAAACTATGAAGACAAAAATATGCTGGAAATAGGACCCAATGCATTTGAAAGTTCTAGGTGAGGTCTCTCTCTCTCTCTCTCTCTCTCTCTCTCTCTGTCTTTTGCATGAATATTCCATTTTTTAAATCACCAAAAGTATAAAACCAGCTGCCTCTTTTTAATTTTCTTTTCTTCATCCACACACAGTGTACATAATATAGAGGAAGAAATTTAATACTTACCAAAGTCCCACAGATACATCTCACTATAGCACTGGAATGTATATTATTAAATTTCCATTTTATTTCAGATTAGGACACTAACCTTTAGTTTAACTAATGTTCTGATGGACCCCCCCCCCCCACCCACCCCTGTGAGGAAGTAGGAGTGCTGGGTCGTAAACCCAAGGTCATCTGATGGAGCAAGGTGGTGCTTTTATTCCCTGACCACGCAAGAGCGCTTAACTGCATTTTGACCTGAAATTGAAGGTGGACATTTGCACGGCCCTTGTGAACATCTGACCCTGCCAGGGGAGAAGAGAGTCAGGCCTTGGGCCTGTCAAGCAGATACCTTTTCACCAGCTGTAACTCTGCTTGCCTTTACGCAGCATTAATGGAAAGCTAGAGGAGTAACAGATGGAACACACTCGAACCTTCCAATCAGGGGTCTTCGATCCCCTTTGGCTCCTCTCAGCGCTGTGCATCATCTGCATTAAAAAGCCCAGTGGATCTTTTTTCAGCTGCGTCCCGTCAGCCCACATAACGTCCTTTCTGACACTCCTCTGGGAAAGTCCTGTGTCCTGCAATAACAGACTGAGAAGGGTGCAAATAATTAGAACTTAGATTGTCAACTCAGTCTCCAAAGTCAGTCACACAGAAAATACACCAGCTTGACATATGATGCATAGTGCCATTTTATGGAAATAAATGATCTAAACTGCTTATTTTTTGGTAAAAGTTAATAGCATACTTTATATGTCCCAATCCCTCATTTTTACGGGAGCAGAGGCAATAACATTGATTAAGATGAATTCGTGGGAGCCAATGTCAGTTAACTCAACTTTGGTTGCTCATGAAGTACCATTCATTTAGTTTTTGCTTTTCTTCTCCTCCCCTCACCCACCATCAGAGATGATACATTTCATTTAAAAAGTAATTTGCAGAGGGGCGCCTGGGTGGCTCAGTCGGTTGAGCATCTGACTTCAGCTCAGGTCATGATCTCATAGTTTGTGAGTACGAGCCCCACATCCGGCTCTGTGCTGACAGCTCAGAGCCTGAAGCTTGCTCCAGGTTCTGTGTCTCCCTCTCTCTGGTCCTCCCCCACTCGCACTGTCTCTCTCTCTCTCTTAAAAAGTAAATAAGATTTTAAAAAAAGTAATTTGCAGATAAAACGTATTTAGAAATAAAGATGCTCAGGTACAGAAGTGCAGTGGTCTCTGAGAAAGTGCGATTGATTGCAGACTTGTTACCGGAATCCTAAATTGATGCACAGAAAACACACACACCCAGACGCACACACCTTGACTGAGGTTAAACTCCTTTCCTCCCCCTTCTTGTCATAATAACTTAACATAATGATAGTGCTGTCATTATAAATATTTGGAGGCTTCTGCATCTTGATAATTGATGGATTCTGAATGTTGGAGAACTCGGAGAATCATTTTTAAATCAGCACGAGCATCATGTTCAAAGTGTTTCCTTGGATTTTTCAGAATGAAAACCAGAACCATCCTGGATTTCTTAAGAAACGATGGGGAAGCATGAGAGAGGCAAACACACCCAGCCCTGTCATTTCCCAGGTCTTCTCTGGTAAATTGAAAATGGTACCTCCCCTCTGTGAATCTGCCACCCTCCACATGCTTGGCCCGGATGCCACACACCTGCTCAGCGTCAGGCAGAACCCACTGGAGCATATGGCAGCTTACATATTGCCTCGTCCCGGGACGGATTGGGAATGCTGGTCACCTGGGCTCTGTTTTCAAGTGGTGTGACAGCAGCTGTGGGAAGCCCAGAGAATGACAGGCTCTCACTGCTCTTCTTACTAGTGGGAAAGAAGAGCGAGGGGAACAGAAGGGAGATGTTTTCATATACCCAGCAGCTATGACTTGACTTCTGTACAAGAACACACTACTCACTGGCTTTCCCCACCGTGAGCAGCTGCAACAGAAGGGAAACCCTGATTCTTTACATTTAAAATTGCTAGCCAATTGCAGTAGACAGAATTGGGGCCCCTGAACATGTCCATTTCATACTCCCAGAACCTGTGGTTATGTTACTTTGCATGGCAAAGAGGAATTAGGTATCAGATATACCTAAGGTTGTCAGTCATCTGATTTTGAAATAGGGAGGATTATCATGGATAACCTGAATGGGCCCAGTGTAATCACAAAGGTCCTTAAAGGGGGGAAAGGGAGACAAAAGAGGTCAGAGTGATGCTAGATGAGAAAGACTTGACCTGCCGTTGCTGGCTTTGAAGATGGAGGAAGAGGGCTCCTAGCTAAGGAATGTGGGCAGCCTCCAGAGCTAGAAACGGCAAGAAATGGATTCTCTCCCACAGCCTCCAGATAGGAACACAGCCCTGCAGACACCTTGACTTTAGCCCAGTATGACCTATGTGGGACTTCCAAATGTATCTTGTTTTGAACCATTACATTTGTGGTAATTTGTCACAGTAACCGTAAGAAACTGATATATGGAATGATGGCTTGAGTTGTGGTTCTCAATTTAAGAGTACCTTAGAATCATCTGGGGAGCTTTTAAAAGCCCTTGTGCTCAGGCTCCCCCCCAGACCAATCATCTCAGAATCTCAGGGCACGGGACCCCAAAAGTGAGAATTTTATGAACTCCTAGGTGATTTCAGTATGTAAGCAAAATGGAGAGGCAGTGATTTAGTGGATAGAGCCCCAACAGTGTTTGGAGTCAAGAAAGCTCTGTTCAAATCCCATTTTTATCATTTTAAGGTTGAGCTCAGACCATTTATTTCACCTACACGTTAAATGCACAGGAACATATATATATTTGTATCTATAACATATAAATATATATGTGTGTATTGTATACAAACAGCCCTTCTATAAAATGGGAAGTTAATTGTGAGGTTTTATATGTGAAGAATCTAGCACATAGTAAATGCGTGTAATGAAAGGGTTTTTTTTTTCTGTTTTTTTGGGTTTTTTTTGGTAGAAGTAGTTGAGAGCTACTGAAGAGATTAAAAAAAAATATTCTCTGGTAACATCAAAATGTGTTTATATTCCTATTTTATGTTTTTCCGGGCCCATGAGTCTTAAAGTATATTCTAATGTGGAAGCTATTCTTAAATTTATGTCAGATCCCTGACATCTTGGGAAAAGCAAGATTATTTTATGAAAGTATTTTTTTTTAATATTAATACACACAACCAGTCCTCCCTGTTATTCGGGGTTTGTCTGCACTTCCTGATTAGCTTTCAGGCTCAAATTGCCTGCCGTGACCTCAGGCAACTTTCTTAACCTTGCCTTGCTTGAGCCTTCATTTCCTTGTTAGTAATATAGAGACCACAATTCTCCTCATTCCCATAGCTGTTGTGGGGATTGAAGAGAGCAAGTATTAAGTATCTAGCACTATGCCTGGCCTGTAATCATGACTTAATAGATGAAAATTTTATAGCACTATTGGTCAAGTCCAAATCCAATGAATGGAGTAGAAGAATAAAGTGGAAATTCAGTGGGTAGGGGAATAGAAGAGAGTGGGTGGCTGGGTGTGGAATCAGTGGGGAGCTTCAGGGCTTTGGCTGGGCCAGATGTCCGCCGTTTTACAGGTGCCCAGCAGGTGTGGCCAAGATGGGCACAGCTGTGTGCAGGAGCTCTGGCCTGCTGAACAGTAGAACCGAGCCAAGCCTCTGGAGATGCAGAGACACAGGGAACCTGGTCGGCTTTGTGGACATTTAAGAGTGCACCAGACCAGCCGGGGCCCAGGTGACACAGGTGATTGCCATTACACCTCCCAGCTCCATTGTTAAGCCCTTGAAGGCAGGGGCTGTGGCCAACGGTTCTGTCATCTAATTCTGCGGATCAGTTCTGGGCACACAGCAAACACACAATAAAAGCTTGCTGTTTCATTAGCCCATTGGAGTCATATAAAAATGATTAAGAGAAATGTAACACATTCTGTCCTTTCAATTTCGGTAACTAGAAAGTATAATGGTTCTTGAAGCCGCAGGGATTGCTCTGGATTTGGGGCCACAGAACTGACTAGTGCAAGGGTCAGCTCAGGCTCATGGTTTGATCTTGGCTAAATCACTGGTCTTTCTTGGGGCAAGTTCATCTATTTAGTGGTGATGGAGTGATGGCAGGATTCACAGTGTTTCATGGGATTAGTGCCCCAGTCAAATGTGTACAAAAGTTTTCTATAAATTTCTATAAATTCCATAAAATTGAAATAATGTAGTAACTTAAGGTTCAAAGGAAGAAACGCTCACATCTGGCTGGGGAGAAAAGAGAAAATGTTTGAAGAAGCTACTACCAAGGGTAGTAGCTAAAATAAATTTTTAAAAGTTGTTTAGGATTCAGACTCTCCTGTTTTCCAGAGGCAACTGGTAGAAATGTGTTCCTGGTGAGGATAGATTGGATGGGCACACACTCTTGTCTGGGCTTCTGCACATCTGTATTGCCTCACAGTATGTGGGACCTCAGCCAAGACACAAATTCTCTGACCCTTAGTGTCCTGTTTTACAAACAGGAGTAATGATCCAGATATGGCAGGGCTGACTGTTAGGAACTTCCACTGCATTCCTCTAACAGTGCCTGCAACTTGGTGTGTGAAAACTGGGCGTCCCTCCCCCCCTTTCCTGGGCTCTCTCAAGAAGCCCAGTTGTCTGAAGGACAGATTATAATTGGAAGCCTTCTCCTTCTGAAAGACAATACTACTTTATCTTGGTTATAATTTTTAAAAATTTATTTATAATATGTAGTTTATTATATATATATATATATATATATGTTATATGTATATATGTGTGTTTGTATAATGTACATATGTGCATATAGAGAGAGAGGCATTCTTACAGTGAAAAACTTAATGCCAATAAAGCAAAAGTTCTATTAATCCCCTTTCCAGAGGTAGGTTTCCTTTTTTAAAAAAATCAGTTTACACCAGCAAAATGTGAGGTCAGATTATTGTCCTATCTGACTTCAAAGACCAGACAGCTGGAATTTGTTCCCTTGAGGCATAGTCAAATCTAAAACCACCCTCAGGAGGCTCTAGAGAAATGCACTTAGCAACCCTAGTGATTTGTGGGTTGGCAGTCTCTTCCTGGGTTCTGACTGGGGCCAGATCAGCTGTTTCGAGCCACTCTGCAAACGCCCTCCTTACTCACTCTGCCCTTCACCCTTGCCAGGAACACACCACTGTGGTGTAGTGTATAAGAAAGAACTTGGGACCAGAAATCAAAAGATGGCAATGCTCAAAGCCTAACGCTTCCTGCTCATAGCCAGTAGCACAAGGCAGGTTATGGAAACTCTGCTTTTTATCTTCCTCATCTGTGAAATGGGAACAGTAGTTATAATTCTGTCACAGGATCACCATGAACTTTGAATGACATCGTGCTTTAGAATGTTGAAGTGTTTCTGGGGCGCCCAGGTGGCTCAGGCGGTTAAGCGTCTGACTTCGGCTCAGGTCATGATCCCGCGGTCCGTGGGTTTGAGCCCCGCGTCAGGCTCTGTGCTGACAGCTCAGAGTCTGGAGCCTGCTTCGGATTCTGTGTCTCCCTCTCTCTCTGACCCTCCCCTGTTCATGCTCTCTCTCTCTCTGTCTCAAAAATAAATAAATGTTAAAAAAAAATTAAAAAAAAAGAATGTTGAAGTGTTTCTACAATAGGAGCCATTATTATGACATATATATAATAAAGAATGAAAGAGAGTTTGAGAGATATTAAGAATGGAAAGTAATAGGTTTAATTGCTTATTACTCCCTTTTAACCATGCCCTGATTTCATAAAATCTCATAGCTTTCATCCTTTGCCATTGGACAATATCTACTCACACTGCAGTTTGTAGCTCTGGAATGGTTTGTAACGAAGCCCTTTCATTCAACAAATATTTATAAAGCACCTACTTAGTACCAGCCCCGATGACACCAGTAAACAAAGCAGACAAAAAGATTTGCCCTCCTGGTGCTTACATGACTTTAGGAAATCCCAGGGATGGTACCCAAGGAAGTTCTCTGACCCACAGCTGCCATAGTGAGGTTCCAGGGCCTTGTTTCCTCATCTTACGCCCAACATAATCCTGGGGCCCAGGTCTCTCAAAAATCCACTACTTGGCTTCAGTCCAGGGCAGGCATTTGGAATTTTAAGCCAGCCCAATGTTTGGTGCTCAGAAGTTGGACAGGAACCATGTGCTGAGTGCCAGCAATGCTGTTTGAGAACTAGTATCTGGGTTTAATTTCCACTGTCTGTCAGAAGGAAGCTTTGATCAGACCCTGCATTTTTTTCACTTCTCCTAAGTGACTAGAGGCTACTTACTACCGGCCCATTACCACTGCCTCTGTGTGAGCTCTAGGTTGGCCATGATATCAGAGATTTCTTTACATGAATTTCCTCCTAATTGCCCTGCCCATCGCTTCTTTCTCTCCCCTCCAGTCCTGGTACAGTGGGTGCTAGGGGCTCAACCTGGGAGTGGTTGCATGTCCAGGAAGCTAAGGGATGGGAAATGGGGAGGGGTACCTACACGTATTGCAGAAGGAAGTGCTGCCCAAGTAAGTGACTGCAGCTGGCTCTTAATGGCTTTTCTCCTCTGTCGTCATTTTCCTTTAAGCCCAAAAGAAACTCTTTGTAATACGTGTTAAAATTATGGTTCAGATTTCTGATGATCAAGTTACATAGATTAAAGTAATGGATACCAGACTCCGCATCAATTCAGGTATAAATATGGATGAAATGAATGTACATTATCCACTGTTATAAATCTGTGTGTTCAAGGAAAGATATAAATCTCCTGAACCATTCCTACCTCAGGGTATGAGAGGTTTTTTTGTTTTTTTTTTTGTTTTTTTTCCCAGTGTTTTCGATGAAATTATGATTTGGAGTAATTTGCTGGTTTTGCAGAAACCCCTGGCTTTTTTTTTTTTTTAACAAGAAAGGGTAGAGTGTATTATTTATAATGGCGAGTCATTAAAATGCTCCAGGAAGTCATCATTGCAGAGGGGGCTGGAGAGGGAAGGGGTTATACGGCATTCCAGATGTGCATGTGTGGAGAAGGGCCATGCATTTGGAGAAATTTATAGCACCTGGCTCCATTGTAAAGGGTTCTTGGCCCGGGGGCGTTTCTGTTCTTTCCCCCTCCCCTCGGCCCTATCAACACTATACATGCAGGGGCTCAAAGGCGTCAGTGCGTGATGGACACATGGCCACAGGATGTTGTGGTCTGGAAGAAGACTGAGCTCTCACTCCTGCTAAGCCACAGGGCTGATGAAAGGGAGCTCCTTGCAGCTTGGGGCCCTCACAGGAGCATGAAGAAGCCTTACAGTGAAAGGGAAAGAACAGAGCCACATGCTTCACAGAAAGGCGTTACCCCAGCGTGCTGCTCAACAGCTGCACGTTTGGTCACCTTAGTTTACCTTTTCAAGTTCACAATCTGTAAAATGAAGATAATAATATACATTCCAGAAGGTTGGTGTGGGAACTAAATGATACTCTGAGTGTGAAGGCATCTAGTACAATTCCTTCCTTTTTCCACTCAAGCTGGTAGGTTGGTTAGGTAGGTTAGGTAGGTTAATAGACTCATGACCACCATTGTCCCAAATGGGATTGCATCATGGTCTCCCAGCCATTCTCTGGTTCCCCTCAGCTAAGGCCACTGCTGATCCCACATGGAGTTGTGTGTCCTGAGTAGTAAATGAAGAACTCAATGAGTTGGCCCAGGTCTTTCCACTACCCCCCGCCTCGGCGGCATCCAGATTGGCAAACAGCCACTTCATCTTCATCCCAGCCAGGAAAAGGGAAAAATGGGCAAAGCATGGCCTGTCCTTTCCCTCTAGGGACTGACCTGTAAAGGATGTACATCACTTTCCTTCATATGACACTGGTCAGAACTGTCTGGTACCTAATCATGAAGGGTACCGGGCGTATTCTGTAGCTGGCATAGCCATTGATGTAGTTAAAGTCCCTTACCATGGAGGAAAGTGAGATGGCTATTGGGGGATAATTAGCAGTCCCTTCCATAGGGGAGTCACAGGGAGCTGTGTCAGAAACTCGAATAGAACCATATGCTTGAAGAGAGAAATTTGGGTTCTGTGGGGGTAGAGAAAGGAAGGTTGTTTATGTCATGGATCATGAAATGTGTTTATGTCTCATAATCAGATTAATCAGGATGTAGCTATGTGGCCTACTTTGTTAATGTGCAAATTCCAGAGGCCAAGGGTAACTGGGCCTGTCCTATTATGGGTCAAGCAAAGTTTACTTTCCTCTGCAGCCATAGTCAGTCATCCTGTGCCATGCCCAACATGTTTTTTCCCTCTGTACTTGCAGGGCATTTCTCATGGTCTGCCATAGAGCTAGCTGTTCATTCAATAATTGCTTAATAAATGGATGAGGGAATGAATAAATGAGTTAGAGAGTAAAGGACAAGTGGGAATGGGCAACAGGATGGCAGTACTATCAGTGGGCACTTTCAATAAACAAAACTAAATCATTTCCACTCTCCTGAGCCACCACATCCTTTACTGTTAAGAGATGTTCTTGCTTCTCATTTATACAGAGAAAACAAAAAGCAGAAATTCCTTAGTGCCTACACCAGCCCAGCAAACTTACAGCCTGCATGTCCATCCTTTCTTTCTTCCCTTCTGTTAAACTGAGTGAGGTTTTCCACCAGAACCTGCTGTTCTTTCCTTCTGCTCCTCAGGGCCTTGTTCCACCACGGTGCCCTCTCTAATGCATTTGCATATTCTTCCTTCTCTTCTGGCTCCTTGAGACTTTAAATGGATTCAAATTCCCCCCGTCTTTAAAAAATCAATATTCACTCAATCCCTACCTAGAGTTGTATCTCTCCCCTCCCCTTCCCAGTCAACTTCTTAAAGGAGTTGGCTAAATGCACTGTTCCTCTGTCTAGAACTCCACTCCCTTTCCATGCACTGATGTTTTGCTTCCATTCCTGCCACGACCCTGACATGGCTAGACAAAGTCACTGATGACCTTCCTGGTGCAATTGCCAAGGGCAGCTTGCAGTTCTTATCTCACTTGGCCTCTTAAAAGGATCTGACCCTGTTGTTCATTCCCTTTTTGAGAAGCTTCTTCTCGTGGCTTCTATAAAACACCATTTATCCTGGTTTTTCTCCCATTTCTTGGGTCTCTTCTCTTCCCTGCCCATGATTAATGTTAATGTTTCTCAGGTATCTGTTCTGGGCTGTCTTCTATTCTCACTCTACACGCAGATCTTTGGACAGGTCATCCACTGCAGTTGTTTTTATGCAGAGGTAATCTCTATGCATATGATATCCAAATAACAAATATCCTCTCCTCTCTCTACAGCGTAGATCTAACTACCTTTTGGACTTCTCCATTTAGATATTCTAGAGGCATCTGGACACTCCTTGTCTAAAATTAAATTCAGGCTCCATCCCTTTCTATTCTCGTACATTGCTTGTGTCTCGTTTGTAAGTGAGGGTAATAATAATTCAGGATTATAGTGCGACCAAATGGATTGATATATAAAAATGTGATATGTATACTGTGAAGTGCTCCTTGCATGTAAATGATAACAATTACTTCATATCAACCAGCAAGGCTTCACTGAGTACCTGCAGTGTGTTCTGCATGATTCTGGATGCTGGTGATTACAGAATAGAACAAGCCATGGCTCCTGTCCTGAGCAACTTACAGATTGTTTGGGTAAGGTGAAAGTAAAGTAATAAAGCACTTCATGTGATTTAGGCAACAGAGTTTGCAGGAATGGAAAGGCCAGTGGCATCACCATTGGAGTTCTGGAAGAGTTCTCTGTTTCCTTCCAGCCCAGATCATCCTTTTCTTAAAGATATCAACCTGCCCACAGCCTGGAAGATACATCTCTAGTTATCAAATGACTTGTAACCCAAAGCCACAGTCATTTGGATTGGTATTCATCCAACCTAGATTCAATGGATCAAAATGTCTCTCCCAAGGAGATGTCATTTAGGCAGGGTTGAGAAATGGTAATGTAGAGATGACTCCAGATTTAATGCTGTGGGACATCTAAAGTTATGGGTAATAAAACCCCAAAATCTGGTAGTGAAAGCCCGTCCACTAAAGGGAGAATGGAACAGATAAGCAGGGAGAAGAGGAAATGAAAGACCATGTGGTCCCAGAGAGAACAATAGAGAAGATAAGCTGTAGAATGGCTTTCTAGTTCTCTTGTGACCTTGCTAGGTTTCCTGCAATCATGTTGACCTACAACTCTAAGTCCTGTGTTCATTCTGCTGTCATATGGCACCATATCAAACTTAGGTTTGTTTTCAAAATTATAGGAAGATATTTCAACAGTATGCTCTTAGACACTTTACCAAAGTCAATGTAAATTGCAATTTGATTCAAGTTCACCAAATGGGGATATGTGGGGATTTGATGTTTTTCCACCTCTGGTTTCTAATGGAAATTACTTTTCTTCATACATTCCTCACACATTAATTACTTTAATAATAATAATAATAGTACCCAAGTTTTGCTTTTAGAGTAGTTTACCATTTACAAACGGATTTCACACACATTATCTCATTTGAGCTTCACAATGACTCTTCGAGGCTCAGAGAGAGTAAGTGAATTATTTAAGGTTATGCAAGCAGGATTGGGATGTAAATTGAGGTCTCCTGACTCATAATTTAGTGCCAAAGCAAATTAAAAGTATAAAAGTTCAATCGGTGCATTCTGCAACTTAGGCCCGAGATAGGGTATGTGCAGATACCTCTTGGAACATTGCAAAAACTCTTATGTCATTCTTGTTTGGCTTTTATATTCAAATTCCCGGAGTTAACAACAGGGAAGAAAGTCCAAATTCAGCTCAGTTCACCAACATTTTGTGATTTCTGATTATGTGCTGGCTCTGAGCTAGGCCCTGATTCTTTGTGAATAGACTTGCTGAGTCTGAAACATCTGTATTAGAGCAAGTAGACAATTAGAGCAAGCCTGACCTGTTAAAACATCAAGTGTAACTTTCAAGAGGTCTTCTTTACAGTGATAGAGCTTGTGTTACCCAGGGACGGTAGTCAGCCGTTTTGTGGAAACTTCCCATCTATTCAGCGCTGACATCTGGTTCCCAGGACACCTGATATAGAGGATGCTGAAAGCAAAGTAGCTTGGTAGCTCAAGGCTTCTGCTACTAAGAGCAAGAGCTTTCGTATGCTCTCATAAAACTTGCAAAACCTGTTAGATCATTCCTGGGACAGCCGTCCTGTGTCCCATTTATTTGGAGAGGAGAAGGAGGAAATCCAGTTTGGGGCACCCTTTTCAAAGAATGGCCTGAGGAAATGCTTCCAGATATTCCCCAGGCTCAAAAGAGCAGACAACTTCCTGGGAGGAAGAACAGGTGACCTCTTTGCAACATAGTCTAGGAACAGGCTTGGCTGATGAATGCCCGCCAGCCTGTCCCCACTCTCCACGTGCTCTGCCTCTTCTGTCGGTTCCCCCTGCCCCTCCTCCCTTGCAAATGAAGAGATGGAGTGCCTTGTGGTGGTTAGACTAGAAGGTGATCCTGATGAACAAAAAGACACTGAACTACTGGCATTCCCTACTAGCATTTTTCTGCCTTCTCCTAAGGTCCCCAAGATAAAAAGGGAAACATTTAGACACCAAGTCCCTGACTAAAGAAGCACAAAACAGGACCACCAAAACTTAGGTTTTGATCCAATTCCCAGTCATCAGCTGCCTTTTCAAGAAATAAGGTGGTCTTGGGTACAATAGGTGAGACCTCTCAATCTGTCAGAAATGGGAAGAGGAACTATCAGGCAAGGAATCTACCTTCAAGCTTCCTTTGTGTATCACAATCTCCGAGGAAACCTCCAGATCGTGGATAGGCTGGACGTGTGGTCCTGTTTTCTCTGAGGAGAAGCTCCAAGCTCCTCTCCCTAGACCCCCAGGCTGTAGCTGAGCTGCTCAGAAATACCTGCTCTTGCGAGTCCTCAGGCTCTAGAGGGGCAGCACTTTGGGTGGGAGATTGCCTGCTACTGTGCTACATTTTTAGTGAGAGCAGAGGTCAGGCTTGTCCAGCAGTGCTGCAAATCCTATCCCTTCTGGACTTGAGCTTCTTGGGAGGTGCCTCACACAGCTGCATGCAGTTTGGGATCCCCGGTGGGCTATAATCTAATTTGATTGGCTCCCAGAGGCCTGTTCCTTTCTATGTGGAGATCCAAAACACCAACAGTACTTCCTCAGCCCAAAGGAATCAGGGCCAACAGCCCTTCCCTTAGTAGGAGACCTCAGACCTCAGAGAATCTGGCATTGCAGTGAGGAGGGCAGGGTAAGTACAGCGTGTAGCCCAAACCCAGGAAAGACAGCGAGATCACAGAAAGAGGTGGATATGAGCCATCCTCCAAGAGACACTGGATACGTGTGGGTAAATTCAGTGTGGCCAAGGCCTATAACTTAAGGAAGAGAGAATAAATCTCCCAGAGGACCTATCAGTTTGCCCACTTGTGCACCCCCCAAAGGGTAACCTTGAACATCCATCCATGGGGAGCCTGGTTGGCTAAGTCGGTTAAATATCCAACTTCGGCTCAGGTCGTGATCTCGTGGTTTGTGAGTTCAAGCCCTGCGTCAGGCTCTGTGCTGACAGCTCAGCCTGGAGCCTGCTTCTGATTCTGTGTCTCCCTCTCTCTCTGCCCCTCCTTCACTAGCATTCTATGTGTGAGTCTCTCTCTCAAAAGTAAAGTAAAAAAAAAAATTAAAAAAAAATTTTTTTAAATCCATCCTTCAGTGTAATCCAAAAGGAATCCCATTTCCCTCTGTGGCCTCCTTTGCTGTTTCTAAGAAATGTTAACTATCATTTAATGAGTTTGTGAAACATGCACATCTTTGGGCTCTGCACTGGAATGCCAAGAGTGAACGAGACTCAGTTTGCTATTTCATTGCCCTTGGTCTGTTAGGGGAAACAAATGAGTCAAATGACAGTTATGACTCAAGGTGATAAGGAAAACACAGGGGTCGCTGGTCCAGTTGGCCTGGTAGTCAGAGGTGTGAGAAGGCTCTCGCTAGGGTCCAGTGTCACGCAAGAGCCCCAGAAGAGGTGACAGCCAGGCACAGTGGTTTGGAAGCGAAATGTCATTGAGATCATTAGGGGAATTAATAACTGACCCTTAAGTAGTCTTTTTAAATAGACGCTGTTCTAAGCTCCTCGTATGTACTTATGTCATCCTCACAGTAGTAACCCCATGAGGTATATAATTATTAGCCTCATCTTAGAGCCAAAGAAACCAGGCTCAGAGATGTAAAGTAGTTTGTTTGCCCAGGGTCATGAGAGTGGCATGCCTCAGATTCTTATCCAGACAGTCTGCTTTGCAGACCATGCTCTTAGCCATCGCCTCCATGGCCTCTACTACAGTGACAAAAATCTCAGACAGTTGGAGCTGGAAAGTAAGGTGGCAAGCCCGGAATTAACAATGGGGTATGAAAGTGAGAGCAGGAATTCTGTATACCATAGAGAGTCCTTATTTCCCAAACTAGGCTACAGATACTGCCAGGGATACATGAGAGGTTAGGGGACATGATAAGCCATCATCCTTCATTTTGGAAGTATAAATTTACAGGAAGAAAATGTCTTAAGTTTGTACTCCAAAAATATTTTGGTGATACACCACACAAAAACAACAAGCAGCTACTTGATCCTACCAATTGCATTTGATCAAATGTTTTACTTATTACAAAACAGGGTTTACAAAACAGAATGTGTTTAATTCTGTTTCCTACCAGTGAATTCCCTATAAAAGTATAGAAAATTCTTATTTGTGTGTGTGTTTGTGTGTGTGAGAGAGTGATTTGGAGCTTATTATTTTCATTTATTTTATTTATTTTTTTATTTTATTTTTTAATATATGAAATTTACTGTCAAATTGGTTTCCATACAACACCCAGTGCTCATCCCAAAAGGTGCCCTCCTCAATACCCATCACCCACCCTGCCCTCCCTCCCACCCTGCCCTCCCTCCCACCCCCCATCAACCCTCAGTTTGTTCTCAGTTTTTAACAGTCTCTAATGCTTTGGCTCTCTCCCACTCTAACCTCTTTTTTTTTTTTTCCTTCCCCTCCCCCATGGGTTTCTGTTATGTTTCTCAGGATCCACATAAGAGTGAAACCATATGGTATCTGTCTTTCTCTGTATGGCTTATTTCACTTAGCATCACACTCTCCAGTTCCATCCATGTTGCTACAAAAGGCCATATTTCATTTTTTCTCATTGCCACGTAGTATTCCATTGTGTATATAAACCACAATTTCTTTATCCATTCATCAGTTGATGGACATTTAGGCTCTTTCCATAATTTGGCTATTGTTGAGAGTGCCGCTATAAACATTGGGGTACAGGTGCCCCTATGCATCAGTACTCCTGTATCCCTTGGATAAATTCCTAGCAGTGCTATTGCTGGGTCATAGGGTAGGTCTATTTTTAATTTTCTGAGGAACCTCCACACTGCTTTCCAGAGCGGCTGCACCAATTTGCATTCCCACCAACAGTGCAAGAGGGTTCCTGTTTCTCCACATCCTCTCCAGCATCTATAGTCTCCTGATTTCTTCATTTTGGCCACTCTGACTGGCGTGAGGTGGTATCTGAGTGTGGTTTTGATTTGTATTTCCCTGATAAGGAGCGACGTTGAACATCTTTTCATGTGCCTGTTGGCCATATTTTCATTTATTTTAAAGTTTAATGATCTTGGGCTTGAGGATATTTATCTGTGGTTAAAAAAAAAAAAACTTGTTAAAAACAAGTTAAGCATTAACTTGAAAATGTTAAAATTCTGAAAAATGAGCAAAATCTAGCATAACCTGAAATCACTGGCCATCAAGAAAGTCATGGCCTTGTCTCACTATATCCTTCACAGGAGAAAAATAGTAGCACCTAACCAACCACAATTAGTGAGCAAATCGTTTATTTCAGAAGCTGGCTTTAAAAGTTGGTGCTTAAATGCTCCTTAAAATACGTACCTTGTTCTTGTGTAATTTTTTGCTTCAAGGGTTTTAAACTTTGGTGTCTCTTATGTAAGAAGACTTTTAAACATAAATGCACAAATACATATGCATTTGACATTAATTTTTTCATTCCTGAAAATTTTTGTAGGACAATTATCTGAACTTTTTGAACTCAAAAGAACAATTTAAATGGGATCAATATGATGAAAATTCAAGCAAACAAAATATACCTAACACTTCTTTTGAGTTCAATATCAAAACTCATCTTGAAAGGTAAAATGTAAGTAACAGGGTGGAAAGGGGAGTTATGGCCAAATCTCGTTGAGGTCAAAAAGAGGCAGTCCTGCTGAAAGAAGGTGCCATTATTGAATGATATTATTGCACACTGCTTTTTAATGTACTCAGAAACCTATTCTTGAACAACTAGTTGAGAAACTGAAGTTAATTTCATTCTTTAATGTCTGTCTCTTAAAACACTGATGCCAGTTCTGTAGTTGTTTTGTCTTTTCTATGTTACTTTTAGGTTGAAAGTATTGGTATTAAAAGGTTTATTTGCAAAGGGGTGACATAATATAAACATTTTCAAAATGATACATAAATTTTAAAATGTTGGGGGCATCTGGGTGGCTCAGTCAGTTAAGCATCTGACTTGAATTTGGCTCAGGTCGTGCTCCCACGGTTCATGAAATTGAGCCCCATGTCGGGCTCCGTGCTGACAGTTTGGAGCCTGCTTGGCATTCTCTCTCTGCTTCTCTCTCTCCCTCCCTTGCTCACACATGCACTCTGGCACTCACTCTCTCTCTTTCCCAAAATAAACAAACATTAAAAAAATGTTTGAATAGGTGTAAAATAATACACATGTGCATATATACACAAATGATTTCTGTGCTCAGATGGGAAAAGATAAAGACCACCAGGCGCCCTTGAATTAGTTACCTTTGTAGTATGTTCTGAGAATGTATCACCTTAAAAAATATAACCCTTTTGAATTTCTCAGCATGTTCAATGGGGACATAAAATGGATAAAACATATTTAATAAATACAGTGGAGAGAATATTCATCTTTTAAGATAAAGCTGAAATGAAATGAGATGTGGCTTAGAAAACTTATTCTACTTTGCAAAATGTGTATTTGTTTAAACAGAGAAATCACTGAGTCATGATTTTCTAACGAAGGACTAAACAGCTCTTTTTGTCACAGAAGAGAAAGAAATATAACAAACAGTAGAAACCTGTATAAAGTGAAGGATTTCATTGTCCTCCTCAATGATTAAAAGATGTCCACAATTTCTGGTTCTCTGGAGGTATTTCAAGCATTCTATGAACAAATGAAAAACAAAATTAAATATTTTGTTGTAACAAATTGATGCCTGGCAATTGAATGATGAGGATGAATTGTGGGAATTTGTGTTTGAGACCTTTAGACCATTTACATGTCATGAAAGTTACAACAGTAATAGGAAAATGAAGAAAATACTATCAGTCATTTTCTCTAGAGTGACCATATACTTTATCATCCAAATCCATAATGAAAGTGGGTCCTATTAATTGAGAGTGAAAGTTGGCCCTATTTATTAATATGCCAGGACAATGTTACAAACCAGGACTGTCAAAGTAACGTAATAAATGCTGTTACTGCATATTTTGCCTTATATCCCCAGACACCCTGCTGCACGTGCGCACACACACACACACACACACACACACACACACACACACAAATGAGAAGGAAAACCAAAAGACAATACATACAGCACTATTTCCCTGTGTGATGGTTAATTTTATGTGTCAACTTTACTGGGACACAGAGTACCCAGATATTGGACTAAACATTATTTATGAGTGTGTCTGTGAGGGTGTTTCTGGATGAGATTAACATTTGCATCAATAGACTGAGTAAAGCACATTGCCCTCCGCAATGTGAGCAATCCTCATCCAAGTTGTACAGGGTCTGAATAGAGTAAAAAGGTAGAGGAAGGAACAGCTGACTCTTCCTGACTGAACTGGGACATCAGTCTTCTGCATTTGGACCAGGAATTAAACCCATCAACTCCCTTACTTCTTAGGCCTATGGGCTTGGACTGGAACTATTATCGCTGGCTTTCCTGGACCTCCAGCTTGCAAATGGCAGACTGTGGAACTTCTTAGTCTCCACAATCATATTAGCCAATTCCTTATCATGACTTCTGCCCCCACCCCGCCCCACCAATATATATCCTATTGGTTCTCTTTCTCTGGAGAATCTTTTTTTTTTTTTATGTTCACTTTATTTTTTTATTTTTTTTAATTTTATTTTCCATTTTTTCAAATTTACATCCAAATTAGTTAGTATACAGTGCAACAATGATTTCAGGAGTAGATTCCTTAGTGTCCCTTACCCATTTAGCCCATCCCTCCTCCTCAGACTTTCTAGTAACCTTCAGTTTGTTCTCCATATTTATGAGTCTCTTCTGTTTTGTCCCCCTTCCCTGTTTTTATATTATTTTTGTTTCCCTTCCCTTATGTTCATCTGTTTTGTCTCTTAAAGTTCTCATATGAGTGAAGTCATATGATTTTAGTCTTTCTATGACTGACTAATTTTACTTAGTGTAATACCCTCCAGTTCCATCCACATAGTTGCAAATGGCAAGATTTCATTCTTTTTGATTGCTAAGTAATACTCCATTGTGTGTATGTATATATATATACACATACACATATATATATGTATATATATATATGTATACATATATATGTGTATATATATACGTATACATATATATATACACATATATATATATATCACATCTTCTTTACCCATTTCATCCTTCAATGGACATTTGGGCTCTTTCCATAGTTTGGCTATTGTTGATAGTGCTGCTATAAACATGGGGGTGCATGTGTCCCTTCGAAACAGCACACCTGTATCCCCTGGATAAATGCCTAGTAGTGCAATTGCTGGGTCATAGGGTAGTTCTATTTTTAGTTTTTTGAGGAAGCTCCATACTGTTTTCCAGAGTGGCTGCACCAGCTTGCATTCCCACCAGCAATGAAAAAGAGATCCTCTTTCTCCGCATCCTCGCCAACATCTGTTGTTGTCTGAGTTGTTAACGTTAGCCATTCTGACAGGTGTGAGGTGGTATCTCATTGTGGTTTTGATTTGTATTTCCCTGATGCTGAGCGGTGTGGAGCATTTTCTCATGTGTCGGTTGGCCATCTGGATGTCTTCTTTGGAGAAGTGGCTATTCATGTCTTTTGCCCATTTCTTCACTGGATTATTTGTTTTTTTGGGTGTTGAGTTTGATAAGTTCTTCATAGATTTTGGATACTAACCATTTATCTGATATGTCATTTGCAAATCTCTTCTCCCATTCTTTCAGTTGACTTTTAGTTTTGCTGATTGTTTCCTTTGCTGTGCAGAAGCTTTTTATTTTGATGAGGTCCCAATAGTTCATTTTTGCTTTTGTTTCCCTTGCCTCCGGAGATGTGTTGAGTAAGAAGTTGCTGCAGCCATGATCAAAGAAGTTTTTGCCTGCTTTCTACTTGAGGATTTTGATGGTTTCCTGTCGTACATTGAGGTCTTTCATCCATTTTGAGTTTATTTTTGTGTATGGTATAAGAAAGTGGTCCAGGTTCATTCTTCTGCATGTCACTGTCCAGTTTTCCCAGCACCGCTTGCTGAAAAGACTGTCTTTATTCCATTGGATATTCTTTCCTGCTTTGTCAAAGATTAGTTGGCCATACGTTTGTGGGTCCATTTCTGCGTTCTCTATTCTGTTCCATTCATCTGAGTGTCTGTTCTTGTGGCAGTACCATACTGTCTTGATGATTACAGCTTTGTAGTATAGCTTGAAGTCTGGGATTGTGATGCCTCCTGCTTTGGTGTTCTTTTTCAAGATTGCTTTGGCTATTCGGGGTGTTTTCTGGCTCCATACAAATTTTAGGATTGTTAGTTCTAGCTCTGTGAAGTATGCTGGTATTACTTTGATAGGGATTGCATTGAACATGTAGACTACTTTGGGTAGTATCGACATTTTAACAATATTTGTTCTTCCTATCCAGGAGCATGGAATCTTTTTCCATTTTTTTTGTGTCTTCAATTTCTTTCATAAGCTTTCTATAATTTTCAGTGTATAGATTTTTCACCTCTTTGGTTAGATTTATTCCTAGGCATTTTATGGTTTTTGGTGCAATCTCTGGAGAATCATAATACACCTTCAGATAGTGAAAGAAATTGACAAGTAGACCATTGACAATGAGGACAGTGTATGCTACAAGAGACTTGAGGTTGAGGTGAGCCCCTTCCATCCCTTCTGTCTCTGATCCCATGCTACATGTTGTCTTTACTTGCTTCTATCCTTGTTAGTCTTTCTCTGAAAGAGTTTGAAAAGAATGTTATAGATAAGGAGGAATTTACTGAAGGAGTATAGTCCAGAGGCCTCACAAGATTTAATTCTAGAAGGACCACTCACTGTTGCTGCAAAGAAGCTAATGGCACAAGGTGGGCTAAAAACTGAAACATAGGTTCAACCAACGTAGTCAGTTGCCCAGGTGAGAAATAATGAAAGCTGGAGCTCAATCCTGAATGTGAATAGAGAATATACTTTAAAAATGATGAAGCACTACCACTCAGGTCATAAGTGGCTTTGGGCAACTGTGGAGGCTCCTTCTAACTTGGCTTTATATAACCTGATGTCTTAAGTTACTCATAATCAATTGATTCAGTGTCTCAAGGCTTTATTTCCAAATTTCTATTTGAGAGAAACTGAAATGGCAAAGAATTTCCACTCCATTCAGCTGAGGCCAGACTTTGAGTTCACCAGATACAAACATAGCGACCCATTTCCCCATAATTGGGTAGTCAGAAAATAGAAGTATAACATGTTTCCTTTAATAAAATCTGCATATGAAATAGAAATTAGATTAGAAGCATGACAGGAGAGGAAGAAGAAAAGTAAAATAGAAGGAAATTAACATTTGTTAAAAGGTGGCAACGTGGTAGTCACTGTGCAAGTCATTTCAAACATCTGCTGCTTGTGATATTGTCCATGAGGTAGGAACAACCCCTCCTGCTTTATAGGTGGAGTGAGGTAAATTTCCCATGGTCATATGGCTGTTGACATAGGATCAAGATTCCAAACAGATATGTCTGCCTCCAGGACACATGTTTTTCCTGGCCTCTGCATGATGCCGTTTGACCTAGCATGCAGATGTGACTGGCTTCTGGGACCACCACTCTTAGAATAACATTTTACTTCCTGGCAAGAAAACAGGAAGCCCCAAGTATAGTCTAACTAGCCTCTTTCTGGAACAAGTAGGTCTTCCTCAAGCCTTTTCATGATTAAATTTTATCCCTGAAGGCCCAAAATTAGGTCACTTATATCTGTGAGTTCCAGTTCCACTTCACCTATTTAATAAGCAAACTTAAATTCAGTGCCTTCAATATACCGAGCTCTAGGCCATGCTATAGAATATGTAAAAGCTGACCCTGCCCTCAAGAAGCTCTCAGCATAGAAGAGATGAGACATGCATAAAATAATCATAATGTAAGACAAACATAGGTGATGATCATGTTAAAGACACATTTGGAGTGATATGGAAATTTTAGAAGAGATCATCCTAGTAAAACCTGATAGATGAGGAGGCATTTGGGCTGGGCTTGGAAGTACACACAGAAATGAAATGTGTGACATTGGTTTAAAGAGTCTCGGGGGCGGGGGGAGGGTGATGGTAATAAATGGGGGCCCTGAAGCTGGTAATTAGGAGTATGGGCAGTGAACAGCAAGGAGCAGTGCGGTGATGAAAAACCCCATCCAAAGGCAGTGAGAAGTGGGTGCTGGATGTTTTTCCCCATTCTGACACTGACATTTGAGAGTTTGATTGGGTTCCTGGCTGTTCTCAGGAGCAGCTGTAGCAATCTTCGAGGTTGGTGCAAGGCTGAGTGCTTCTATCTTTGTGTAGTCTTTTTCCTTTTGATGAGTCCCTGGACATATAAAATCCACCTCCTCTCCTGGTACTGTTATCAAACCTCATACTTGCATTCAAAATGGGGTCAAAAAAGAAGAAAAGAAAAGGGCAATTGATTTGTATGTTTCAGTCATTTCCTTGGGAACACGCTGAGCTTTTACTCTGGGGTGACTGCGAAAGAGACCCTGCCTGTGATTAGATCTGTCAGGCAGTGGCTGTGTTACACTAGGTACCTGGGGAAATAAAACCACGGGCAATTGCCAGTGCCTGCATGCTCAGAGAGCTGTCTGCGTGCAGTACAACAATGGTCAAGTTTGTGTGTGTGTGTACAGGAACCACATGGCTAGGACTTGGCAGGGGATTCTAGATTTGAATCAGGGTTGGACAGATGAACTCTAAGGTTCCTACTCGAATCTCAGATTATAGGACTCTGTATATGTGGACACAATGCAGTGATGCCTAAGGATACGTGAAGTTGATAGGTAGGTCCCCATTTTACCTCTCATCTTGACTATATCCATTCTAAATACCAGGCAACTATCAGAATGGCATTTCTAAAATATAAATCTGACTACATCACCCTCCTTTTCCTGCTTACAAACCTTCAATGTCTCCCACTTATCTAGAGGATAAAGCCCAAGCCACTGAAGATTTACCATGGCCTGGCTTCAGCTTACTTCTCCAGCTTCAGCTGTCAGTATTCCCCATGTTACCCTTTATGATCTAGCAACAATGGAGAGTGTGCACACATCTTTCTGCTTATATTACTTCCCTCCACCTGCCCCCTTCTCTCTCTCACTCTCAATCTCTCTCTCTCTCTCTCTCTCTCTCTCTCTCACTCACACACACACACACACACACACACACACACACACACACACACACACACGTCTAGAGTGTCCTTCTCAATTTTCCTTCCCAGATAACATTCCCTCATTTTTTTTTTTTATAAATACTCAGGTCAGTTCTTATTTCCTTCAGAAACCCTCCCTAATGGCCCTAGTCTCAGACTGGTACCCATATTTTTTTCTCATTCTTAATATATTGAATTCTAAACTACCTACTTCTATGATTCCTTCTCTAAACTATAACCCTGCATGGTCAGGTACTTGATTTTATGTACCTTTGAATCCCTCATACTTAGGTCAGGGTCTGGAACACTGCTGCACATAGTGACTGTTCACTGCATAAATACAGATGAAGGGGATGGATGAATAGTAGATGGATGTACTTAAAAAGTAGGTAAATTCCAGGATTCTGTTTCCAATCTTGGTGTGATAGTTGATTTTATGTGTTAACTTGACTGGGCCAAGGGATGTCCACATAGCTGGTTAAACATTATTTCTGGGTGTGTCTGTGAGTGTGTCTAAAAGAGATTACCATTTCAATTAGTGACCTGAGTAAGGCAGGTCATGTGGGTGGGTGACATCCAATCTGCTGAGGGAGTGAATAGAACCAACAGGTGGAGGAAAGTTGAATTCTCTCCCTGCCTGACTGCTTGAGCTGAGTCAAAGGCCTCCTCTTGCCCTCAGTGCTGCTGCTTCTTGGGCCTTCAGACTCAGGCTGGCATCGACATCATTGGCTCTCCTGCTCTTAGGCCTTCAAACTACATCACAGTCTTTCCTGAGTCTCCAGTTTGCAGACAGCGGATGATGAGATTCACAAGAAGCCAATACCTTATAATATATTCTGTATAAATAAGTAGGATATATATATAATTTATTATAAGGCATATATATAATTTATTATAAGATATATATGACATATATATTATATATATAATATTATATATGTATGATAAATATATATAGGTTCTGTTTCTGGAGAACCCTGATGAATATACTTGGCAAGATGTTATTTTCTTTAATTTTACAGAAGAAGTTCCTGTGCCACAGAAAGGCAAACATCACACAACTAACACTAACCTTTAAAACTACAATCAGAGCCCTTGTTCCTAATATAGTGCTCATTCCTCTGCCCTTTAGCACCTCTCAGCGACTAAATAACCACTGATTCTTGAATCCTGAATTGCCTAGACTTCTAATTCTACAACTCAAAAGAACCTAAAAGAAAATTCATCCTACCACATCCCCTATTTTCCTTTTTAGTAAATAATTAAGAGCTAGGAGTGGTCAAGTGACTCGACATCTCATTCATCCTTCAAAATCCTGCTCAGTCATAATCACTATTGTCGTCATGTGTAAATGGAGAATGACAGTGATCGATACTATGGAGAAGTAGGCGGTATAACAAAAGCCTATGATACAATAAAGAAAACTAACCAAATCAGAAGTCTGATGATTAGCTAATTAATCATTCAATAAATATTCATTGAATAAATACTATGTACTAGAGACTCTCAAGTGATGAGTACATAACAGTAAGTAAACCATCTAAATCCCTGCTGCATGGAGCATACATTTCAGTGGGAGAGAAGAGACAATAAACACAAGGAAAGAGATGCTATCTTGGAGAATGATGTAACAGACATTAACTGGCAAATAGAAAAGAGTACTCCAAAGTAGAAAGAACATAGACAAGATCCCTGAGGAGTGTGAGGTCATAGAATGTATGAGGAACTGGAAGTTTCCAGTGATTCAAACATGAAGATAAGAGTGTTGCAAAAAGAGACCATGAGACCACAAAAAGAGTCTCAGATTATGCTGGGCCTTGAAGGTCATGTTGAATTTGGATTAGATCCTTGGTGCAAGAAAAATCACTAATGACTTTTAAACAGGAAATAGCATGAGTAGAGGAGAGAGAGAGAGAATGTGTGTGTGTGTGTGTGTGTGTTTTAAATATCTGACCACCCTATAGAAAATTATTAGTAAGGGAACAGCAGTAACTCTGGAGAGGTAAGTTAGGAAGATCTTCGTATTACTCAGGGGAGTGATAATGGTGGCCTAAACTTGGGGCGGTGGGGGCAAGGAGAGATGAAGTTAGTGCCGAAGGAAATGTCAGGGTTGACATATAAGTTTCTGTCTTGAGCATTTAGGTAGCCGACTATGCCACTTAATGAGAACAGTAACATTGCAAGACGAACATATTTGGAATAGGAAATTAGGAGTCCAAGAATTACATTTTGACATGTCATGGTCAAGATGCTCATGAAGCATCAGAGTGGAGGTAGTAGGTAATCACTGGATTATATGAATCTCTAGTTCACAAGACATTGGGGCTGGAAATTTAAGCCTAAGGAATCTTGAAATATGTAGAGAATATCTGAAGCCACAGGAGTGGATCAGCCCCCCAAGGAGAGGCCAAGATGCGAAGAAACTAAGGAACCCGAACATGAAGAAGAGTCAGCAAAGGAGACTGAGAAGTAGAAGCAAAGGAGTAAAAGAGGAAATTGTGATATTATAGAGGCTAAGGAGTATTGAATACTGCTGAGATTTCAAATAAGGTGCTGGTTTAAGATGATTTATTTTGTTTGTAACAAGATGCTTATTGAGCAAGGTGCTTATCAAAAGCAATTCTAAGGAAGCAAGCCAGATAGAATGGGTTGAAGACTGAATGGGAGGTATGTCCAGACACCATGTATTACAATTTTCTTTTTGAGGAGTTGGCTCTGAAAGAAAGTAGTTTCTATCACAAACGTGCTTAAATGATGAATTTTGGTTTTTCATTGAGGGTCTATCCATGTTGCTGGGCTTGAAACTTCTTAACATCAGGCAGTACATCTTTCTTATTTACTTCTATATATTCAAGACCTAACACATTTCTCAGTTCACAGTAAAGGTTAGTAATATTTGGCAAATAAATGAATAAAAATGAGTAAACAAGGATTTATAGAGTATCTTGGACAATTGTTTTAAGGAAAATGATAAGGTTGCATTTAGAATATATTTATGACATTGGAAGTTAATTTGTTGGGAGCAACTATATTGTCATGCTCTGTCACTGTCAGGGAGAGACTGTGGTCTTAAAAAACCATAATTCCTACTCTGCTATTTTTTGGAAAAGAATTCCACTGTGACTTGTTTTGTTGAACCTTGCCTTTTCATTGTCTTCAATACTGTTGCCTTAATTCCAGCCCTTATTACTCTTCATCTATTCCAATACAGTGTTTAAGTGTTCTAGGCATTGCAATCCCTTGGAAGCAATTTGTAAATCAAAATCAAAATAACACCACACTATAAAACCCAAAGTTTATGCAAATACTGATAATAAAAGAAATGTTCTCTATATTTCACTGCTTGCAAAATTCTGGAGAAATCATGCAGGTGACAAGGCTAATTCACCCCTGCATTGTTGGAGCTTTAAGCATGAGTTTAACCCACCTACTGAGGAATTCATTATTCCTCCAGGGTAGCTTCTCTCTAGTTCACCCTCTTCCAAGGGATCTTAAAACACAGATGTGATCTTTTCAAGTGAAATCCTTCATTGAGTCCTCATGACCTATATGACAAAATTCATTCTCTTAGCCTGGCTTATAAGATTTTTGGTTTTATGACTCCTAAAAAGTCCCTGGTCACACCCATTGTCACATTGTGGCCCAGCCATTCTGGATTATTTGTAGTTTTCTGAGCACCTCTTGGGATCCCACAGTTTCACACATTTTCACGGCCTGATCTCTCTGCCTGTAATATCTCTCTCCTACTTTATCCAACTAACTCTTCCATCTCTATAGACACAACTAAAAATTACTTGCTCTTCTAAGCCTTCACACGGACTTGGTTACATGCCGTCTCTGTGCAACTGCAGCACACCCTAGTTTTGCCTAATCTACACACTGTATTGAAACTGACCTCATCTCTCTCTGGCACAATTCCTCCTAATGACATTTTTTGGACTTTTTCATGAGCTCTACATGAGTTGTCCCATATGATTCTCACAAGAACCCTATGAAATGCATACTATAATATTGTATTTCATGTATGACAAAATTAAGACCTAGTGACTTGCCCAAGGTCACACAAATATCGAGAGATTAGAGCAGATATTCAAACCAGACTCTCTGACACTGGAATATAGTTGATTCTTGAACAATGTGGGGGTTGGGAGTGCCAACCTTCCAGGCAGTCAAAAGTCCGCATACAACTTTTAACTCCAAAAACTTAACTACTAATAGCCATCTCTTGACCAGAAGGCTTACTTATAAACAGTTGATTAACATGTATTTTGTGTGTCATATGTATTATATGCTGTATTCTTACAATAAAGTAAGCTAGAGAAAAAAATGTTAAGAAAATCATGAGGAAGAGAGAATACATTTACGGTGCTGTACTGCATTTATGGGAAAAGAATCCATGTAAAAGTGGACCCATGCACTTCAAACCTGTGTTGTTCAAGGATCCAGCCTCACTTATCTTAACCCACTACACTAGACTGTGCGCTTCTTGAGGGCAAGGAGTGAACCTCACTCATCTTTAAATTCCCAGATCTTTGCACTAGTTTTGGAACAATGAGAAGTTGGTAATATGAATATTCATTATATGAATAGAATGAATAAATTATTATGATTGATTTCTCTTATCTCCTAGACATTATTAAAAAATTAGATTATGTGCATTTTTATTTTTCCTATAGTGTTCTAATGAGAGAGTTTAAAATAAAAAAGAGTCTAGCATAAATCAAAAGGATAGAAGCATTTCCAAGTGGATAAGAGATTAGATTTGGTTGGTTTCATGTCAAGAGCTTGAATTAGGGCCAAGGGAAGAAAGCATCAGGGAAATAGTTCTTACTGGGACTTAAAATATTCTAAATTCCAGAGCTATGTAAAGATGCAATGGGCTGCCCAGCAGGGTGATGAGGTCCCCATTCCTGGAAGGTATACAAGCAGAGGCTGAAGGACTATTTGGCAAAATGTGTTGGAGGAATTTCAATAATCTAATGAGGCATTTTATTGGATGACCTTGAAACTCTTTTCCATACAGAAATCCTATGAGTCTATAAAATAGAAAGGTGAGGAGGAGAGGGAATGAACTAAAATCTGAACAGTTTGGGTGACTGTTTTAATTTTCCTGTTGGTGTAACTGAAAGTCTAAATTTGTGGAAGAGCAACAGTTGCTAGAATTTATCTACCAAACGAAAGAGAGCAGGCAGATGGGAATCAGCTAATTGAAAGACGTGCTCCAAGGTATCAGTTTTGCCCTGGTCTTCTTATACCCTTGAACCTCATCATTTCTACCGCCACCTGACTTTCCTGTGAGTGATGGATTTTTGTAAATTGTGAACACAAAGAACTAGAAATGGGTACCCCCTCCAATGGGCCTGGTTTGAAAGCGAAAGGGACAGAGGGAAACTTCTCCAGAAGAGGAGAAATGGAAGAAATGCAGGGGAATCTCATGCTGGCTGGTGGGGCAGAATGAGAATAAGTTCTCCACTTCCATACAAGTACAGAATTAAGGATGATGGCATCTCATTAAGGGATGAACACCTTCACCCTGGTCTTATGGGAGAAAAAGAAAAGAACCAAGAGAGACCCAAGAATGAGAAACAGCATCTGATGGGGACTTGGCGGTCTTGGCTTGCCAGGGAGGCTAAGCCTTCAAGTAAGGGCCAAGGCTGTGGCAGTGGGAAGGGAAGGCAGCTGCATGAGCAGATGCTGGAGGACCCAGCAGCAGTGCTAAGGCCTCAGCAGCAGGCAGTCGGTGAGTTTGGGAGACTTTCTAATACAGAGAGCAACCTACATTCTAGTAGCTTGACTGGTGTGGCTAAGCCAGGAAATACCTCTTTGTTACTGTTTCCTTCCTGGAGCCATAAGTTATTAGCAGCCCCTTCAGGTTTTACTTAAGCAACTTGAGAAAAATCCTGCATTGTTTTTGTTTCCCTAGAGTGTAACATAGGGCCTGGGACACCATGCACTAAATCAATATTTCTTAAATGATTGAATGAATGAATGAATGAATGAATGAATGAATAAATCAACAAAGAGTAATCACTAATTTTGTAGAGGGACTAGATTCTATATTAGACACTGGATAGAGTAGGAGATGGAGTCTCCAAATGAGGAAGACAGTATCCATGTTCCTGAAAAGATGTATGTCAAGTGGGGAAGCTGGATATACATATGCTTCATACAGTGAAATAAAGGTTGATGAAGGAGAAGGAAATGCTGAGTTTACACTGAGTCTAGAAGTCACTTGCCTAAAATTCTGTATGAGTACTTTGGTATTTTGGTCACCAGAGGGTCTTTTCCTTTTTTTTTTTTTTTTTCTGATTATTGACGTAATAGGCCAGCATTTTGAATAATTTAGAAAATGTTAAAAGGCAGGACAAATACAAATCATTAGCTCACCGCTCAGCAGCAACTTATTATTACTCTTTTGACATATTGCTTTCCAGACTTTTTCTTTGCAATTTTTCTTCATCATTGAGATCATATTGCAAGTAGAATGTTATGTTATTCTTTCCCCTCCCCCACTTACCATGTCATTAAAATATTCTTTCTAAGCATGATATATGACTTTCTTGTAGTCTATTGTATGTCTGTACCACAAGTCATTTAAGAATCCTCTTTCTGTTGGACACCTGGTTCTTCAAATTTTTAATGTTATAAACATTAGACTGGATTCCTAGGAAAGCAATTCCCAGTCAAAGGGCAGAAATTACTTTTACAGTTCGTGATGTGCCTTGCCTAAGTGCCCTTGTCTTAGTACATTTGGGCTGCTATAACAAATTACCACAGAGTGGCTTATGAACAACAGAGCTTTATTTCTCACAGTTCTGGATGCTGGAAGTCCAAGACCAAGGTGCTGGCAGATTTGGTATCTGGTTCACAGACATCTGTCTTTCCTCACACGGCAGATGGGTTGTAGGGAACTCTCTGGGGCTTCTTTTACAACGGTGGGTGCTAATCCTATTCGTGGGGGCTCCACCCTCACGACATACTCACCTCCAAAGTCCTCACCTCCAAATACTATTACACTGGGGATTAGGTTTCAACATATGGATTTTGGAGGGACATAAACATTCAGTCTATAGCAGCCGTCCAGGATGATTGAACCAATTTATGTTCTCCCTGGCTCTCATCCACCTTACTACATTTAAGGGTATTTTTTTTTTAATTCCAGTGTAATTAACATACAGTGTTATATTAGAGTAGGGGTATTTTTAAATTCTGTCCTGGCATTGGGTTGTTGTCAGAGTTTTTCCTAGTTCTCTGCTAGAAGGGAAACCAGAGTAAACAGCTACATTGAAATGTATACCTTACGACTTTCTCAAATTACCAAAATATTAGTATAATGACTAGCTGGAACTGGCAAGTATTGAGATGGTGACTCTTACTTTGTTGATGGCAAGATAAAATTATGTGGCACTTTCAAACAGATAATTTGGGAATACTTTTTAACAAACATCAATGCCCATGTAATTTAATGTTTGAAAACCCCTCCCAAGAAAACAATCCAAAGAAAAGACAGTTATTTTCATCAAGGGGACTTAATGCAAAAAATGTTACTACTTTTGTAAATATCCAATCTATAAGGGAATGTGTAAGTAAATCATGGCATATCTTCTCAATTAACTTGTGATGCATGCATTTTATTTTTTATTTTTTTATTTTAATTACAGTCTATTTACATATAGTGTTATATCAGCCTCAGGTGTACAATACAGCGATTCAACAATTCTATGCATTACTCAGTGCTTATCATGATGAGTGTGCTTTTAATCTCCTTTACCTATTTTACCCATCCCCTCCACCCACCTCCTTTCTGGTAACCATCAGTTTGTTCTCTATACTTAAGAGGCTGTTTTTTGGTTTGTCTCTTTTTTTCCCCTTTGTTCATTTCTTTTGGTTCTTAAATTCCACGTATGAGTGAAATCATATGTTGTTTGTCTTTCTCTGACTTGTTGCACTTAGCATTGTACTAGATCCATCCATGTTATTGCAAATGGCAAGCTTTCATTCTTTTTTATAGCTGAATAATATTCCATTGTATATAAATACTACATCTTCTTTATCCATTCATCTTTTGATGGACACATGGACACTTGGGCTGTTTTCATAATTTGGCTATTGTAAATTTGCAAAAATCACAGGAGTGCATGTATTTTTTTCAAGTCAGTATTTTTGTATTCTTTGGGTAAATACCCAGTAGTGGAATTACTATATCATTTGGTAATTCACTTTTTCATTTTTTGAGGTACCTGCACACTGCTTTTCCTAGTGGCTGCACCAGTTTGCATTCATACCAACAGTGCATGATTGTTCCTATTTTCTCCCATGTCCTCACCACCACTTGTTGTCTGTTCTGACAAATGTGAGGTGGTATCTCATTGTGGTTTTGATTTGCATTTCCCTGATGATTATTGATGTTGAGCCCCTTTTCATGTGTCAGCCATGCGTATGTCTTTTTTGGAGAAATGTCTGTTCATGTCTCCTGTGCATTTTATTTGAATTATTTTGGGTTTTGGGGTGTTGAGTTTTATAAGTTCGTTATTATATTTTGGATAGTAGCCCTTTATCAGAATGTCATTTGCAAATATCCTCTCCATTCAGTAGGTTTTTAGTGTTATTGATTTTTCTCCTTTGCTGTGCACAAGCTTTTTATGTAGTTCCAATAGTTTACTTTTGCTTTTGTTTCCCTTACCTCAGGAGACACATATAGAAAAATGTTACTATGGCTGATGTCAGAGACATCTTCTAGAATTTTTATGGTTTCTGGTCTCACATTTAGATCCTTAATCCATTTTGAGTTTATTTTTGTATGTGATATAAGAAAGTGGTCCAGTTTCATTCTTTTGCATGTAGCTGTCCAGTTTTCCCAACACCATTTGTTGAAGAGACTTTTTCCCGTTGCATGTTCTCTTTTCCTTTGTTGAAGATTAATTGAACATATAATGATGGTCTTATTTTGGGGCTTGTTCCATTGATTTATGTAGCCATTTTTGTGCCAGTATTATACTGTTTTGATTATTACAGATTTGTAATGTCTTGAAATCTGGGATTTTGATACCTCCAGTTTTGGTCTTCTTTTTCAAGATTGCTTTGGCTCTCTGGGATCTTTTGTGGTTCTGTACAAATTTGGAGATTATGTATTTTAGTTCTGTGAAAAATGCTGTTGGAATTTTTATAGGGATTGCATTAAATCTGTAGATTTCTTTTGGGCAGTATGGGCATTTTCACAATATTGATTCTTCCTGTCCATGAGCATGGAATGTTTACCACTTGTTTGTATCCTATTGTATTTCTGCCATCATTGACTTATACTTTTCAGATTACAGGTCTTTCATTTCTTTGATTAAGTGTATTTCTGGGTATTTTATTATTTTTGGTGTAATTATAAAGGGGATTGTTTTCTTAATTTCTCTTTCTGCTCTTTCATTATTAATGTATAGAAACGCAATGGATTTCTGTATATTGCTTTGTATCTTGTGACTTTACTGAATCCACTTATTAGTACTAGTAGTTTTTTTGGTGGAGTCTTTAGGGTTTTCTATATAGTATCATGTCATCTGCAAATAGTGAAAGTTTTACTTCTTCCTTACCAATTTGCATACCTTTTATTTAGTTTTCTTGTCTGATTGCTATGGCTAGGACTTCCAACAGGACTGGTTTTAAAATGGTAAGAGTGAACATCGTTGGCTTATTCCTGATCTTAGGGAATAAGCTATCAGTTTTTTCCCATTGAGTGTGATGTTAGCTGTGGGTTTTTCTTAGAAGGCCTTTATTATATTAAAGTATTTCCCCTCTAAACCTACTTTGCTAAGTGTTTTTATTATGAATGCATATTATATCTTGTCAAATGTTTTTTCTCTTGAAATGATCATATGGTTTTTATCCTTTCTCTTATTATTGTGATATGTTAAATTAATTGATTTTTAAATACTGAACTACGCTTGCATCCCAGATATAAATCCTACTTTATTGTGAATGATTTTTTTAATTAATTAATTTATTTATTTATTTTTGAGAGTGAGAACACAAATGGGGGAGGGGCAGAAAGAGAGAGGGAGACACAGAATCCAAAGCAGGCTCCAAGCTCTGAGTTGTCAGCAGAGAGCCTGATGCGGGGCTTGAACTCACAAACTGTGAGATCATGAACTGAGCTGAAGTCAGATGCTTAACCAACTGAGCCACCCAGGCGACCCAATGAATGATTTTTTAAATGTATTGTTGGATTCTGTTTGCTAGCGTTTTGTTGAGGATTTTTGCATTTATGTTCATCAGAAATATCGGTCTATAGTTCTCTTTTTTTTTGTAGTGTCTTACTGATTTTGGTATCAGGGTAATACTGGCCTTATAGACTAAATTTTAAAGTTTTCCTCCCTCTTCTTCTTAAGCCTGGAATAGTTTAAGAGGCACGGGTAATAACCATCTTTATATGTTTAGTAGAATTTACCTGTGAAGCCATCTGATCCTGGACTTTTGTTTGTTGGGAATTTTTTTGATTACTAAATCAGTTTCATTGCTGGTAATCAGTATGTTCAAATTTTTTATTTCTTTCTGATTCGGGTTTAGGAGGTTACGTTTCTAGAAATTTATCCATTTCTTCTAGGTTGTCCAATTTGTTGGCATATAATTTTTCAAAATATTCTCTTATAATCCTTTGTATTTCTGTGGTGTCAGTTGTTATTTCTCCTCTTTCATTTCTGATTTTGTTTATTTGAGTCTTCTTTCTTTTTTTCCTTGATGCATCTGGCTACAGATTTGTCAATTTTGTTGAACTTTTCAAAGAATCAGCTACTGGTTCCATTGATCTAGTCTATTGTTTTTTTAGTTTCTATTTCATTTATTTTCTAATCTTTAGTATTTCCTTCCTTTTACTGTTTTTGGGTTTTGCTTGTTCTTCTTTTCTTTTCTTTTTTTTTAATGTTTATTTATTTTTGAGAGAGAGAGAGAGCGAGGGAACGTGCAAGCAGGGGAGTAGCAAAGAGAGATGGGGACAGAGAGGATCCAAAGCACTGACAGCACAAGAACATGACCTGAACCAAAATTGGATGCTTAACTGACAGAGCCATCCAGGTGCCCCTTTGTTCTTTTCTAATTTCTTTAAGTCTAAGGGTAAGTTGTTTATTTGAGATTGTTCTTGCTTCTTGAGGTAGGACCATATACTTCTCTCTTAGGACCATTTTTGCTGCATACCAAAAATTTTGGACCATTTTAATTTCATTTTCATTTGTCTCCATAAATTTTTTTTATTTCCCATTTGATTTCTTGGTTGGCGTATTCATTGTTTAGTAGCATATTATTTAACCTCCATGCATTTGTGTTCTTTCCAGATTTTTTTCTTATAGCTGATTTATAATTTCATAGTGTTGTGGTTTGAAAAGATGCATGGTATGACTTCAGTCTTTTTGAATTTTTTGAGACTTGTTTTGGAGCCTGTGATCTGTTCTGGAGAATGTTCCATGTGCACTTGAACAGAGTGTATATTCTGTCTTTTTAGGATGGAATGTTCTAAATAGATCTGTTATGTTAGGTCCTTCTGGCCCAATGTATCATTCAAAGCCATTGTTTCTTTGCTGATTTTGTGTTTGGATATCTATTCATTGATGTAAGTGGATAATACTACTATTATTGTATTGCTATTGATTACTTCCTTTATGTTTGTTATTAGCTGCTTTATGTATTTGGGAGTTACCATTTTGAGTGCATAAATATTTACAATTATTATATCTTCTTGTTGGATTGTTCCTTTTATGTTTATATACTGTCCTTCTTTGTCTCTTGTTACAGCCTATGTTTTAAAGTCTATTTTGTCCATTATGAGTATTGCTACCCAGCTTTCTTTTCAATTCCATTTCCATGATAAACGCTTTTCTATCCCATCACTTTCTATTAAAATTTTTCTTAAGTTTATTTTGAGAGAGAGAAAAAGAGAGCATGAGCAGGGGAGGGGCAGAGAGAGAAGGAGAGAGAATCCCAAGCAGGCTTCATACCATCATGTGGAGCCCAGTGCTAGGCTTGAAGTCACAAACCACGAGATCATGACCTGAGCCGAAATCAAGAGTCAGATGCTTAACTGACTGAGCCACCCAGGCACCTTTCCATCCCTTCACTTTCAATCCACATGTGTCTTTAGATCTAGAATAAGTCTCTTATAGATGATGCATGCATTTTGAAATATTGGATCTTTATGGAAATATGAGAAAACAATAAAATTTTACCTAACTTTAATTACAATTAAATAAATATGATGTCATTAGATGGGTAGAATGGAAAGGGCTAAAAAATAGAAAAAAAATATAAAAGTTGATGAATACAAAAGTAAATTCTGCATTTATAATATATATATTTTTGGAGCGCCTGGGTGGCTCAGTCAGTTAAGTGTCCAACTTTGGCTTAGGTCATGATCTCATGGTTCGTGAGTCTGAGCCCTGCAACAGGCTCTGTGCTGGAACCTGGCTTGGAGCCTGGAGGCTGCTTCAGATTCTGTGTCTCCCTCTCTCTCTGCTACTCCCTGGCTCATGCTCTGTCGATCTCTCTCTCTCAAAAATAAATCAACATTAAAAAATTAACGTATATACTTTTAATTGCAGGTAACATCGAACAGTTACATATTTCATAAATTATCTCTGCCATGTGCAAAACACTTTACATGTACTATTTAAACTATTTCTCCTGACATCTCTATTAGATTCTTACTCTCACTGTATCTATTTAAAAGAGGATGGAATTGAGGCTCAGAAAGATAAAGTAACTTCTCTAAGGTCACCTAGCTAGTAAAAGGCAAAACACGTGCTCAGATTCAATTCTCTGTAACATAAGTGCTGCTTTTTAACCATCACACTGTGTTGCTTGAATTCTTTTTTTAAGCTGATAATTTTTTTTATTGTGGCAATACAGTGTTGTTAATGTAATTTTTCCAAATTTATCTCTTTTTTTGTCCCCTCTTTATTTTTAGCTCTAGAAAGTAGTGATTTCCCTTTCCATCCCAAAGTAAAATGGTCTCCTAACTAAAAGGCATATAGTTGATGTCTTCAGGGTGAGATCAAGGTCACAAGTAATATGAGATCTTTCTATATGACCTCAACCTGAGAGAGCCAAGGAAATCATATAGCAGTTTGTTTTTCAAGTTGCAGCAAAAACCCCACCATTCCAGTCAGTTGAAGGAGGATTCCTCCAGGCCTGGAAGAACTTCACAAAGATTGTGAAGAATGTGTTTGGCAAGAGAGTCCCTGGCCTGAGTAGCTAATTTTTAGGGAGAGGGAAGGAAATCCCAGATAAAACTGCAAGAGCAGATGTCACAGAGGACAATAGGTATGAGAAAAAGAAGTAACGTAGTGTGAAGTATCACAGGAACTCTCAGATAAAAATATGTTCAGAAATAAGTCCTTTAGCCACCCTCCATACATGCCAACACATTCAGGACAAAGATCAATCAAAAGAAGGAAGAAAGCACAAAACTGTCAAAATTTCACAGGTATCAGGGCAATTTGACAGAGTGGGGATCAAGGATGAAAAATGACAATTGAAAGTCACGTATATTTTAAAGAAATAGAAATATAGGAAAAGATAGAGGAAGAGATGAAGAAGTAGCGTGTGTCTGGACAGTAATGAGTACTAAGGTAATTTAGGACCTGAACTAGGGTGAAATGAAAGAGAAAAGGAGAGAGGAACTAACATGATATTGACATGGAACTATAGCACCAACCACCTGGTGAGAGGGAAGAAACTGATGGTGCTCTCCTGCAAAGGGTACAAAGCTGGCCCAGGCCTTTGGGAGCCTGGGGAACTCTATCATTTCTCATGTCTCCTGAGAATCTCCATTTTTAAAAAGCCAATCAATGATACTTATTTGCAACCTTTTTTGATTTCACCTCTCAAAAGATCAAGAGAGTAACACAAACAATAACCACATCAAATTCAGCTGGGAGCAAGAGGGAAAACATTAATATCAAAGTAGATTTGATATAGAATTGGGGAAAGTGACTGTAGTCCTATATCCCTGAGGCTCAAAAATGGCTTTTTGAAAAGTTTTAGAAAGTAGAAGTTGTCATCTGAGAAATGGAAGGGTCAAAAATGAAATGCTGTCCTAAATATTAAAATGGAAACCGGCTTCAAGTCTTATCCCAGTCTGTCCCAAATTTCTACTAGAATCCCCATAAAAATATAGATGTAAACTGACATACATTAATACATAAATACATACATAAAATATATTTCTAGGCTCTAGTGGAAATTTCACTTATATAACAGCTTGTGAACCCAGATTAGGAGATGGAAAATGGTGGGCTGTCCATGTCACAGAAAGGCAGAGCAAAGGTGGGAAGGCACACTGTGTCTATTGCACCACTGCCTTCTGGCCCAGATCTATATGATCTTCTGGAGATCATATAGAAATTACAAGCTTATACTCAGGAGCAAATGGATATAACCCCATGCTATCAAGTTGTTATTTGGTCAAGGCATTAACTTTCTAAGTCTTCTTTTTATCATCTGCAAAATGGGGTTCCTATAGTACTTCCCTTAAAGAGTAGCCATAATGATTAAATTAAAAGAGCTAATTTAATGCAAAATTCTAAGCACAGTGCCTAGAACATAGTAAACATTCAATAAATACTTATTATTTTTACTTCATCTTTTTGAAAACTTGATATCCCAGAAAACAGGGTATTTCCCACGGTGGTGAAAAGGAAGTTGAAGGAGGAAAGGTAAGCATACATAACATCCCATGATATGGAGTTCTCTCCAACATTGTAGAGAGGGGGAGAAAAGAGGAAAAGCAGGGCTTCTGGTATAGTACAGAATTTGCAGAGGACCAGTGGATAGAAAAGGGAAAGAACTCCCCTCAGTAGATCTGCAGCAGATAAAAATCTGCTACACAGAGGGAATTGGGCTGGATTTCATGTGTATCAGCCTAATCAAGAGTTGTCAGATAAAACATAGGGAGCTAAATTATATTTGAATATTAAATGCTTTTTAAATAAAATTATCATAGTATATCCCATACAATATTTGGAACATACTGATAGTAAAAAATGCATTATTTATCTAAAATTCAAATTTAACAAGACATCCTATCTATATTTGCTAAACCTAACAATCCTAATTTACTCGCTGGCTGCAGTTGTTAGGACAAAGTTTGATTTGCAAAGAAATGGAGAGTGAATGAAGCCGTAGGAAATATACCCTAACACTTGGTAAATTCCTATTGAGTCAGGATCTCTCCTCCTCTTAGAATGAATAAATAGAAAATACAACAATAGCAACAATAGACAGCCCATCAAGAATTTAGCAGGAGAAAGGAAGAAAGTAATTCTGAAGATTTGTGCAACAAGACTTTGAAAATATTAACTACAGAAAGCAAAAAAGTTTAGAACTTATTTAGTATGTACAAGAAGGCTTGCATTCTGGGAGAGAAACTGACATTTTTAAAGGAGAGAAGTTTAAAAATAAAGTTAATTAAGCAATATGCAATAGATAATCTTAGTACAAAAGGTAGTTGAGGCAGAATTCCAAGGAAAGTAAAATGTGGAGAATAAAATTTAAATAATCAATTTTGGAGGCAGTCTGGAGCAGAAATGGTGCTGCAGGAAAGCAAATCAGGAAATGGGGTTGAAACTGGAGAGGCATCTTTATCCTCAGAGAAAAGGAGCAAGAGGTGAAACTAGAAAAAGATAGGTATGAGGCACAAGGAATGGAGACCAGATCTCAAACTATATGAAATCAAAATAATTACAGTGCAAACAAAAGCAAACACTCATTAAAGAAAACTTTCTCAACTTCAGATGAAGATGGTGACATAGGAGTCTCCTGAATTTCCCTCCTCCCTTGGATGAGCCAAGGAGAAATCTAGATGAATGATTCCTGAACATTAGGTAGCTGAGAAAACACCCTAGCCAAAACAGGAAAGTCTGCAACACATTCTCACCATACACCCCATCCCTGGCACAGTGTCATCCAACTTGGAGGGGATGCACAATGTCTAGTTTCTCGCTGAGGAGCAAAGAGCTTGAACCACACATCTAATGCCCCAGCTTTTAAGGCTCCCACATGAGACACAGGCCCCCAAATCGACTAGCTCTGAAAGTCAACAGAGTTTGCATTCATAAGTTCCACAAGACTATATAGTAAATGATGAATCAGTTGTAAATGGACACACAAGCACTTGTTGAGGCTCTCTGTACAGAGGGAGCAAACAAAATTGCTCATTTTCCAGTCTTTCCCTGGAAGGGTTTTGATTTCATATTGCACAAGCTGCTTCCTGGGGGTCTGGCTTCTAATTAGCACACACCTAGGTGCTGACTGTGATCTTCCTTGGAACCCAAAAGAGCCAGTGGACACTCTCCCTGCTTTCTCCCGCTGGCCCATTCTAACAATAAAACCAAGTTACCATGATCTGCTTGGACTAAGCTGTCCACACTTCTGAAAATTTTATGGTCACCACCTGAGGGATGGGTCCCAAATCACATAGCTCTGACAGCCAGTGAGGCTTGCATTCAGGAGTACCACAAGACTCTAGCAAACAAAGTTTTTAAATGGATGCAGGAACTTCCCACCTCATGGATATATATATGTGGGCTCAGCATAGAGTCAGCAAGCAAAAACACCCATCTCCTAGTTTCTTCCTGGAAGAATTTTTGCATACTTTCCTAGATGCTGCTTGAGGATTTAGCTTCTAATCAGCCTATAGCTATGTGCTGACTGCAGTCTTCCAATTTGGGACACTGATGGGTTTAACACACCCTCAACTACTGGAAGTCTCTAAGAACAAGACAGCAGGTGGACAATCAAAGGTTTGAGAGACAATCAGGAACTTGGTCCAGGCTAATTAACAAGTTTGAGCTCCTACATGAGACCACTCTGTCAAGACTGGGAGGAGTGGCTCTCCAAGAGAGAGTCAAGGGAATGAGGAAATGGAAATATATTTTAATCAAATAAAATACATCAGAAACTGATCTTAATGAAATGGAGAGAAGTGATTTACCAATAGAGATTTAAAAATAACAGTTACAAAACTGCTCACTGAGATCAAGACAGCAATACATGAAGGGTGCCTAGGTGGCTCAGTCAGTTAAGTGTCCAACTTCAGCTCAGGTTCATAGTTTGTGAGTTCAAGCCCCACGTCTGGCTCTGTGCTAACAGCTTGGAGCCTGGAGCCTACAATCTGCTTTGGATTCTGTGTCTCTCTCTGTCCTTCCCCTGCTCGCACTCTCTCTCTCTCTCTCTCAAAAATAAACATTAAAAAAAACTTTAAAAAAAGACAGCAATACATGAGCAAAGAACATTTCAACAGAGAGATAGAAAATATAAGAATACAATAACTGAACTGAAAAAAATCAATAGAAGACAACAGACTAGATCAAGCAGAAGAAAGGTTCAGCGAACTTGAACACAGGACAGTGGAATTCATTCAATCAGAAAAAGAAAATGTAAAGAATAAAGATAGCTTAAGGACTTGTGGGACACTATCAATGGACCAATTATTCAAAGAAATAGTGGCTAAAAACTTTCCTAACTCAGGGAAAGAAATAGGCATACATATCCAGGAAGCTCAAAAAGTAGTTAATAAGACAAATTGAAGAGACCCACTTCAAGACACATTTATAGATACACAATATACAATGACATAAATTGTGATATAAAAACTATAATTGTAGGGGGAAAGGGCTGTAAAAAATGTAGAGCTTTTGTATGTTTTCAAACTTATCAGCTTGCTGTTAATTAGGTATTTTATGTAAACTTCATGGTAATCACAAAGCATAAATCTATATTAGATACACAAAAGAGAAAGAAATCATAGCATACCATTACAGGGAATCATGAAACCCTAAAGGAAAAGAGCAAGAGAGGAAGTAAGGAACTGAAGAACTTCAAAAACCCGCCAGAAAACAGTTTACAAAATGGCAATAGTAAGTCCATACATATCAACAATTACTGTAAATGTAAATGGCTTAAATTCTCCAATCAAAATACATATAGTGGCTGAATGCATTTAAAAAACAACCAACAATAAGACCCAAATAAAAATGTCCCATAAGAGACTTCAGCTTTTAGGACACACACACATTGAAAGTAAAAGGATGGAGAAAGATTACATGCAAATGGAAAAGGAAAGCAGAGGTAGCTGTATTTATATCAGAAGAAAAATAGATGTTAAGCCTGAAACTGTAATAAGAGACAAAGAAGGTCATTATATATAACAATGGACTCAATTGGTCAAGAGGATATAGCAGTTGTAAATATTTATGTACCCAACATAGAACACCTAAATATATACAGCAATTATTAACAGATCTGAAGGGAGAAATAGACAAGAATGCAATAGTAGGGAACTTCAATCCTCCACTTTCATCAATGGACAGATCACCCAGGCAGAAAATCAATAGAAAACATTGGAGTTAAACTACATATCAGACCAGATGGACCTAACAGATGTATTCAGAAAATTCCATGCAACAGCAGCAGAAGCTACATTCTTCTCAAGCACACATGGAACATTCTTTAGGATAGATAATATGTTAGGTCACAAGACAAATCTTAATAATTTAAGAACATTGAAATCCTATCAAGCATCTTTTCTGAACACAGTAGTATGGAACTAGATATCAATTACAGGAGGAAACTGGAAAATTCACAAACATATTGAGACCAAACAACATGCTCCTACACAACCAATGAGTAGAAGAATAAACCACAAGGTAAATAAAATGCCTTGGGACAGATGAAAATGGAAACACAACATACCAAGACATGAGATGCAACAAAAGCACTTCTAGGAGGAAAGTTTATAGTGAAAAATGCCTACATTAATAAAAAAGAAAGATCCCAAATAAATAACCTAACTTTACACCTCAAGGACCTAGAAAGGCAATAACAAACTTAGCTTAAAGTTAGTAGAAATAAGGGAATAACAGGGGCGCCTGGGTGGCGCAGTCGGTTAAGCGTCCGACTTCAGCCAGGTCACGATCTCGCGGTATGTGAGTTCGAGCCCCGCGTCAGGCTCTGGGCTGATGGCTCAGAGCCTGGAGCCTGTTTCCGATTCTGTGTCTCCCTCTCTCTCTGTCCCTCCCCCGTTCATGCTCTGTCTCTCTCTGTCCCAAAAATAAATAAACGTTGAAAAAAAAAATTAAAAAAAAAAAAAAAAAAGAAATAAGGGAATAACAAAGATCAGAGTGAAAATAAAAGAAATACTGGAAAGGATACATAAGATCAATGAAAATGACTAATACAAAGTTGAAAAACCTTTAGCTAGACACTCTAAGGAAAAAAAAAGACTCAAATAAATATAATCAGATATGAAAGAGGAGGGGTGCCTGGGTGGCTCAGTTGGTTGAGTGTCTGACTCTTGATTTCAGCTCAGATCAGGATTCCAGGGTTGTGGGATCAAGCCCTGTGTAGAGCTCTGCAATGATCATGGAGCCTGATTGAGATTCTGTCTCCCTCCCTCTGCCCCTATCCCCTGTTCATGCATGCTCTATCTCTCTCTCTTTCTAAAAGAAAATGAAAATTAAAAAATGAAAGAGGGGACATTATAACTGAAAACAGAAATTTGAAGGATCAAAAGAAACTACTATGAACAATTATATGCCAACAAATTAGATAACCTAGAAGAAATGAATAAGTTCCTAGAAACGTAACCCACCAAGATTGACTCATGAAGAAATAAGAAATCTGAACAAACCAATTACTAGTAAGGAGATTAAATCAGTAAGCAAAAATTTCTCAACAAAGAAAAGTCCAGGACTAGATAGCTTCTACCAAATATTTAAAGAAGAATTAATGGGAAAAGATGTTTGCAAATGACATATCGGACAAAGGGCTAGTATTCAAAATCTATAAAGAGCTCACCAAACTCCACACCCGAAAAACAAATAATCCAGTGAAGAAGTGGGCAGAAAACATAAATAGGCACTTATCTAAAGAAGACATCCAGATGGCCAACAGGCACCTGAAAAGATGTTCAACATCTTTGAACATCTCATCAGGGAAATACAACGTTGCTCCTCATCAGGGAAATACAAATCAAAACCACACTCAGATACCACCTCACGCCAGTCAGAGTGGCTAAAATAAACAAATCAGGAGACTATAGATGCTGGCGAGGATATGGAGAAACGGGAACCCTCTTGCACTGTTGGTGGGAATGCAAACTGGTGCAGCCAGTCTGGAAAACAGTGTGGAGGTTCCTCAAAAAATTAAAAATAGATCTACCCTATGACCCAGCAATAGCACTGCTAGGAATTTACCCAAGGGATACAGCAGTGCTGAAGCTTAGGGGCACTTGTACCCCAGTGTTTATAGCAACAGTTTCAACAATAGCCAAATTATGGAAAGAGCCTAAATGTCCATCAACTGATGAATGGATAAAGAAATTGTGGTTTATATACACAATGGAATACTACGTGGCAATGAGAAAGAATGAAATATGGCCTTTTGTAGCAACGTGGATGGAACTGGAGAGTGCTGTGCTAAGTGAAATAAGTCATACAGAGAAAGACTGATACCGTATGTTTTCACTCTTATGTGGATCCTGAGAAACTTAACAGAAGACCATGGGGGAGGGGAAGGACAAAAAAATGGTTAGAGAGGGAGGGAGCCAAAACATAAGAGACTCTTAAAAACTGAGAACAAACTGAGGGTTGATGGGGGGTAGGAGGGAAGGGAGGGTGGGGGATGGGTATTGAGGAGGGCACCTGTTGGGATGAGCACTGGGTGTTGTAAGGAAACCAATTTGACAATAAATTTCATATTTAAAAAAAAAGAATTAATACCAATCTTCTCAAACTCTTCCAAAAAATAGAAGAGGAGGAAACACATCTAAATTCATTTTATGAGGCCAGCATTACTCTGATATCAATGCCAAACAAGGACACAACAAGTAAAGACAATTAATTATAGGCTATCCTCCCTAAGAAAGTAGATGCAAATTTCCTCAACCAAATATTAGCAAAACTTTCAACAGTACATAAAAAGAATTATACACCATGATCAAATGGGATTTATTCCTGGGATGCAAGAGTGGTTCAATATATGCATATCAGTAATTATGATATACCACATTAATAAAATGATGGATAAAATCATGTTATCATCCCAATAGATGCAGAAAAAGCATTTGACAAGATAAACATCCTTTCATGATAAAAACCCTTGAAAAATTGGGCATAGATGGATTGGTTGAAATGATTTATGGAAAGGTTGAAAACTTTACCTCTAAGATCAGGAATAAGACAACAGTATCCATTCTCACCACTTTTATTCAACATACAAGAAACCCTAACCAGCACAATTAAGTGAAAAAAATATATAAGAGGCATACAGATTGGAAGAGGAGAAATAAAATAGTCTCTGTTTGCAGTTGACATATGTTGAAAACCCTAGACTTCACCAAAAGACTGTTAGAATTAATAAACAAAGTCAGTGAAGTTGCATGTATAAAATCAACATAAAAATTGGTTGCATTTTTTTAGATTGGTTGTGGTTCTATACACTAACAATGAACTTCCAGAAAATCAATCATGCAGTTGTTAACTGCATGAAAAAGAATACAATGACACCTGGGTGGCTCAGTTGGTTAAGCATCCTGCTCTTGGTTTCAGCTCAGGTCATGATCTCACAGTTTGTGGGTTCAAGCCCCACATTGGTCTCCATGCCAACAGTGCAGAGCTTGCTTGGAATTCTCTCTCTCTATCTCTCTCTGACCCTGCCTGCTTGTTCTTTCTGTCTCTCAAAGTAAATAAATAAATTTCAAAAAAATTAAAAACAAAAAAATAATTAAAAAATGAATACAACACTTATGAATAAATTCAACCAAGGAAGTGAAAGATCACTACACAGAAAACTGTAACAAATTGATGAAAGAAATTAGAGAAAACACAAATAAATGGAAAGATATTCCATGTTCATGGATTGGAAAAATTAATATTTTTAAAATATATATACTACCCAAAGCAGTTTATAGAGTCAATGTAATCTTTATCAAAACTCCAATGGCATTTTTCACAGAAATAGGAAAAAAAAAACAATTCCTAAATTTGTTGGAACAGCAAAATATCCTACACAGCCAAAGCAACCTTTAGAAAGAAGAAAAAAGCTGAAATCATCACATTTCCTGATTTCAAATCATATTACAAAGCTATAGAATCAAAGCAATTTATTGTTGTCACAAAAGCAGGCACATACATCAATGGAACAGAATAGAGACCCTAGAAATAAATCCATGCATGTATGGTCAATTATTTTTTGGCAAGGGAGCCAAGAATATACCATGGGGAAAGGACAGCCTCATCAATAAATAGTGTCAGGAAAACTGGATATCCACATGCAAAAGAATGAAACTGGACCCCATATCTTACACCATACACAAAAATCAACTCAGAATGGATTAAAAACTTGAATGTAGCACCTGAAACCATAAAACTTCTGAAAGAAAACATAGGAAAAATCTTGACATTAGTCTTGGCAGTGATTTTTTGGATTTGACACCAAAAGCAATAACAACAAAAGCAAAAATAAACGAGTGGGACTATATCAAAGTAAAAAGCTTCTGCAAGGCAAAGGAAACCATCAACTAAATGAAAAGGTAATCTATGAAACAGGAAAAAATATTTGCAAACCACATAGCTGATGAAGCTTTAATATTCATAATAAATTAGGGAACGTGTGGGTGGCTCAATTAGTTGAGTGTCTGACTCTTGGTTTTGGATCAGGTCTTGATCTCACAGTTCATGAATTTGAGCCCCACATCAGACTCTACACTGACAGCGCAGAGCCTGCTTGGGATTTTCTCTCTCACTTTCTCTCTGCCTCTCTCTCTCTCTCTGAAAATAAAATAAACCTTAAAAAATATTCAAAATATATTAGGAACTAAACCAACTCAGTAGCAAAAATCAACTAACTCAATTAAAAAATGGGCAAAGGACCTGAATATGTTTTTTCCAAAGAAGATATACAAATGACCAATGGATACATGATAAGACATTCAGCATCACTAATTATCAGGGAAATGCAAATCAAAACCATAGTGAGATATCACTTCACACCTGTTAGGATTCTATTATCAAAAAGGCAAGAAAGAATAAATGGTGGTGAAGATGTGGAGACAAGGGAACCCTGTGCACTGATGATAGGTGTATAAACTGGTTTAGCTACTATGGAAACAGTGTGGAGATTCCTCAAGAAATTAAAAATAGAACTGACATATGATTCGGCAATCCCCACTTCTGGGTATATATCCAAAAGAAACAACATCCTTGTTTCAAAGATATATCTGCCCTTCCACATTCATAGCAGCAGTATTCACAATAGCCAAGGTATGGAAACAACCTAAATGTCTGCCAATGGCAATGGATGAACAGATGAAGAAAGTATGTGTATATATATATATATATATATACACACGCATACATATATTTAATATATTATATTTATGTATATTTATATATGTATATATATGTATGTATAAATATATATATATATATATATATGTATAATGGAATATTATTCAACCTTTAAAGAAAGAAAATCCTACCTTTGTGGCAATAGTAATGACCCTGGAGGACATTATGAGAAGTGAAAAGCAAGCCAGACAAAGAAAGACAAATACTGCATAGTATCACTTATATGTGGAATCTTAAAAAAAAAAAAAAAAAAAAGTCAAACTCTTAGAAATAGCAGAATTAGTGGCTTACAGGGGTCTAGGGGGTGGACAAAACTGAGGGAGGTTGGTAGAAGAGCACAAACTTTCAGTTATTAGATAAATAAGACCTGAGGATCTAATGTATAACATGGTGACTATAGTTGATAACACTGTATGGTATAATTGAAATTTGCTAAGAGACTAAAACTTAAATACCCTTGCTCAAAAAGAAGGCAAATATGTGAGGTGATGAATGTATTAACTATATAGTGGGTGCCCTTTCACAATATATGTGTATCAAACCATCACATTGTATACTTTAAATATATTACATTTTTTTGTCAATTATATCTCAATAATGCTTCTTAAAAAACTCTAATACACAGGTACATAATATATATCAAAAATGATAGGGAAAAAATACCTACCTATGCTGGAATATTGGAAATTCAAAATGTTTTATATAGTATATATTAATTTAATTACTATTTAATTCTTAGAGATACCTTATGAATTTATATATTTAGTGTTAAGCTAAACCTTATTATTAATTATGGCAGCATAATTAGTCAAATATTTATATTGTTATACTTTTCATCTTAGAAATTTAAAATACCTAACAAATCAATAGATTGTTTAAAAAAATAATAAGGAAACTTTTTAAAAATGTTTTATTAATTTTAGAGAAAGCGCAAGTGGGGGAGGGAAGAGAAAGGGGAATAGGGGTCTTAAGTGGGCTTTGTGCTGACAGCCCCAAGCCCAATGTGGGGCTTGAACTCATGAACCATCAGATATGACCTGAGTTGAAGTCTGGTGCTCAACTGACTGACCCACCCAGGTGCCCCTGGAAACTTTTTAAAGCCAAAAAAACAGAGAGAACGAGAAGACAAAAGGATAGTGGCCTAAGAGGTACTTGCTGGACATTAAATGCCCTTCTAGATACTTTACCTGCATTAACTTTTTTTTTCCTTTCTAAAATAACAGAAATCTATTATCTCACAGCTGTTTGAGCAGAAGTGTAAAATCAAGGTGCTCTGCTCTCTCTGAAGGCTCTAGGGGAGGATATTTTCCTGTTTCTTCTTAGCTTTTGGTGTTTGCTGGCAATCTTTGGTGTTCCCTTGGCCTGTAGATGCATCACTCCAGTCTCTGCTTCTGTCTTCACGTGACCTTCTCCCCTGTCTGCCTGTACGTTTGTGCTGCTTCTCCTTTCTTACAGGGATGCCATTTTGGACTTAGGACCCCCTCTACCCTTACAACTACCCTATGAGGTAGGTACTATTATTAGCCTCATTTCACAGATGGGGAAACTGGAACAGGGAAGTTTTGCATCTTCGGCTTTCTTTTTAAAATTTTGTTCAAGATCATAAGCCTAGTGAAGGACAAAGCTGGGACTTCAACTGTGCCAGCCTGACTCTGTAGTGAATGCTCTTAATTCCAAAGCTATATGGTATCCAGGAAAAGCAACCCCCCCTTGAAATTTGCATATGCAAATTTTTAAACTTCGCTTGATTACTTCAAGACAACATCAATGTAAAGATAGCCACACCCATCAAGTTTCCTGGAAATATTTATTTTTTTCCTGGAAATATGTAAATAGACAAATATTTGAACAGACAAAAAACAACTTACAAGCATCTAAGCTGAAAACAAAACAAACAGAACAAAAGAAATTGCTTACAGAGGAACAATAATCAGAGTAACCTGAGACTTCTCTGTAATGCTAACTGCCAAAAAAACAATGAAATAATCTTACAGAGTTTTGAGGAAAGCTGGATATGGGCCAAGAATTTTGTAACCACCCAGGTTGTTGCTCATGTGTGAAGTCAACAGCACTAAGACATTCCATGACAGGAGCAGGTTCAGAAAATATGCATCACATACCCTTCTTGAAATAATTAGTTGAAGACGCATGCCTGTTCTCTATGACCAAGTTAATTTAAGTTGAAAGCATGAACATGGGGAATTTGTGGCAAAAGGGGGCTAAGGAGCAATAGGAAAGCAGGTAAACATAGCCATGGAGCATAACCTACAATGATTGGTGAAAATATGGTTTCAAAACTGAATACAAATGTCAGTTAAAATTCTTGACATGGAAGGTACATGCTACACAAAAGAATAATTTATTAAACACAGTCTGGTGTGCCAAATCCAAAATTATATTTTAAGACTGAGAAGTGTTAAGTGGGAAGAAAACTCTCACTTGATTCCTCATCTAAACTGCTTGGTTGTGGAAGAATCAGAATGTCGAGTTTCATTTCTAACTTTGAGATTTAAAGAGACAGAAGTTGACGAATGCAGATCAAACTTCTATCAGCCTCATCTCAGACCAATATCCTGCCAGCTTCTCTAGGTTCCAGCCAGTGTGCTTTTTAAAGAAATGTTACACTTGGTGTGTTTTTAGGATTCTCAAAGGCTTCCTTCTCCTACAGGTCTTTTCCACCTACTGTTCCCTCTGGGTGGAATGCTTCCACCTTGATCACCATCCTCCCTTTAATGAGTTAACTCCTACATATTCTTCATGTTTCACATCATGTGTAATTCTTGAGAAATCTTCCAAGACCTTCCTAAGTCAGCTGTCTTTGTCATATGCTCTCATAGAACTTCATTCCTTTTTTTGTGGAAAATTTATTAGTGTATAATCATGATTTGTAAGGCACTTATTTGCAACTATTAATAATGCAGTTATTTTATTTATATCTATTTCCGCCACTACTTTGCTGCCTCACTCCAGCAGGGACTGAAGATTTTCTGTCTCTCTCTTTTTGTTTGTTTGTTTGTTTGTTTCTTTCTTTCTTTCTTTCTTTCTTTCTTTCTTTCGTGCCTAAAGTCTAGCAAAGTGTCTGCCACATAAGAGGCAGTTTGTTGAGTAAATTAATAGAAAATATAAAGCAAAACACAGTCCAAACAATAGAAGATATAAAAATAAATCCCAAAGAAGCATTAAAAAACAGAAAGCACAATGCAGATGACTGATTTACTAGTATATATTTCAGTCATGACATTCTGCATATGTAGTTTAAGTTGTCTCATTTAAAGTTAAAGACTCCTCTAAGTAAACCCACACACTGACCCTACAACATTGAACAATATGCTGCTGCATTCAAGAGACAACCTAAAATGTATGAAAATAAGAATAAAATATGGGGTGCCATTCAGATGGCTCATTCCTACTTCAGCTCGGGTCATGATCTCATGGTTCGTGAGTTTGAGGCCCACATCCAGCTCTGTGCTGACAGTATGAAGCCTGCCTGGGATTCTCTCTCGCTTCTCTCTCTGACCCTCCCCACCATCTCAAAATAAATAAACTTAAAAAAAAAAAAAGAAGAAGAAGAAAATAACTTGGTGGTGAAGATATAACAATACAATAAAATATAAAGGAACAAAAGCAGAACTAGTGATCATTTCAGACAATACGGAGTTCAAGTTTTTGTAGAGGATCTTATGTAAGAAAGAAGGTAAATGGAACAATGTGTTTGTTTTAGGATACTTTAACCCATCTGTCTCAGTCATAGATCTATCATGGAGGGAAAAAGTATAGTGATAACTTATATAATATAAGGATTCAGATTATTTATATATATGTACATATATACAGTTAGTTATACACTTCATAAATAAACTAAGGTTATACCTACCAAGAAAAAGATTATTTATATATATGTACATATATACAGTTAGTTATACACTTCATAAATAAACTAAGGTTATACCTACCAAGAAAAAAATATACTTGCTATGAACACCTAATGCAATAATTAGAAAATATGATAATCAACTAGGCTAATGAAGACATACATAAAAATAGTCAAGTATTTGCAGAGGCCCCTGTTTCTATCCATAATGCCAGGTAACTAGAAATGTTTTTACAAGTATGAATTTTAAATATTCCTTAAGCTCAAAAATTTAATATTGTTCTCATTACTATTAGGACAAAGATAAATTTTACAAACTCATAAACTATTTTATAAGTGTTTAAAGAGAGAACATCCAAACAAAAACTTAAGTTCAAAGTTATTCTCAAAAAGAAATGTAACATACACATGCTGCTTTTCATAACTAAGAAAGAATTAATACTAAAGAGAACTGAAAAAATAATAATAAAAACAGAAAATATTGATGTTGTAAAATGTTTAAAATTACATATAAATCAAAGTCCTATTTTTTTTTGAAAAACATTAAAATGGAAAATCTTTGAAAAACCTAACCAGTGAATGGAGAAAACAGAAATAATTAACATTAGAAATAAGAAAAGTATTATAAGAATTCCTATGGCACAGATTTTGGTTTAAAAAAGAGAATATATGAATACATTCTACTCAAATAAAATTTGAGGTTATCAGTGAAATGGAATTTGAGGAACATACCAAACTAGCTAGAGAAGAAAAAGGTGAATTATGCAATAACCATGGTAGGGTTTGGAAATTTTACTAAAGTACAAAGTAGTTCCCACAACTAACAGAAGTTTGATGAATTCTTTTTCTTTCAAAGATTGATAATTCTCACTGATAGAAATTATTCTAGAACAAATAATAAATTTAGAAGTAAAGAAAATAATTTGCTTTCTACAAGTAGGGAAAATAATTTCCCTTTTCTCCAAGTGGTTTAAATTTTGGGATACTTGTTAATATAATAGCTAACTTAAGAGTTGACCCTTCTACGTGAAAAAGTGACATGAACAAAATGAAGACCCCAGTCCATGTTCACCTTAGAAGTCATAAACCATTAGCAGTGCGTGTAATGAACAAAAAGAGAAGAGGAGAGGAACCCAAAGTAGAGAGCACCATCATTAAAGTTCTAGGAGGACGTAGGAAGCTGGATAGAAAGAAAGAAGTAACTTTTCAGTGTCTCCTCTCACAGGAATGAAGCTGCAAGATTTATACAGATTGTCTTCAAAGTTCTCCAAAACCACTCCGGAGTAGATTCTTTCCTCTCCATTTGGCAGATGAGAAATTAGACTCAGAGACGTTAGGTAACTTGCTCAAAAGTCACAAAGGTAGTGGATAGCGGACCAGATTTCTGAAGACAGGCCTGCCTAACCCCCAAACCTTTTCAAAAGGTCACCAAGGCATCAAGGTTGGGCAAAAGACAGATTGAGAAGAGAGGTCACTAGTGTAGAAACACTGCTTTTTCGAGGGGAAAGACAAAATGACATCGCTGGAGAGACATGTTCAGGGGAACATCATTTTTTGCATGTGGGCATCTTTTGAAATTTCACACTCTCTCTTCCAAGGCGAAGTCTGCTTCTTGTTAAGGCTGTCAAGTTGTTTTGTTTAAAAGGCTAATGCCTGGTACCCAACTGTGTCCCTGGGATAGCACTAAGTCAGTGCCGGTAATGGGAGATAAAGGTTTAAATTCTGAGTCCCTATAAAAGCTGTGCAAGGCCTACTTTCCCCACATCCCCATATCAAGGATCAATTCCCACAGTGCATTTTCTGAGTCTCAGTGAGATGACAAAGCTTTTGAAGTGGTACCCAAGCTTGAGAAAGCTAACAATCCTATATCCTAAGCCTTTGACTCCAGACTCCACAGGGAAGAATTATAGGAGCCTCAAGGACTCATCCACATAGTTGGAAAGTATGGCTAGAAAAATGCTGGGCCATTATACACTCTACATAGTTATAAGTATTATACCTATGATTTATCAAACATGTTCAATGATTTAAGATTGCACTAAGTGCCTCATGTTCTTTATCTCACTGAATCCTCACAGCGACCCTACATGGTGGGTATGTTAGTCATTAGGACTGTTCATAAATAATCCACTTTTTTCTTTCCAGGCATGTGGTGTGATTGCCCTTCCTTATCCTCTTTGAAGTTTCGGCTCAGCCTTGTGACTTTTTGCCAATATAATGTGAGATGAATTGACAAATGTCACTTTTGGGTAGAAGCTTTATGAGACAAATTACATTCTTTTTTCCTGTCTCACCAATTATGGTAACATATGTCAAGATGGAACCTCCATCAGACTGCATTCCCAAGTGACTATGACTAGGGCTCCCATGCTGACTTTTAGTGACTGTGTAGTAAAGACAAAAATTAAACTTCTGTTGTTTAAAACCTGTGGCAGATTGTCCTAAAGATGGCAATGTATCCTATTATACATGCTATTATATTGTGACACTGACACTCTTCCACTAAAGGGGAGGGTCTATGTTCTGCTTGAATCTGGGCCAGCCTGTGTCCATGGCAGAAGTGACACTGATCTGAGTCTAAGTTATAAATTGCATTGTAGCTTTTGTCTGTTCCCCTTGAGATACTGATCCATGGAATCCAGGCTCCATGCTGTGAGAAAACCAAGCAGACACATGGAAAGGCCATGTGTAGTTATTCCAGCCACATTCCCAGCTGAGGTCCTAATCAACAGCCAACATGAACCACTAGACACATGAGTGTGTGAGCCTTCATACTATCCCAGCTAATGCTGACTGAAGCAGAGTAAGTTATCCCCACCAAGCTCTGCCCAAAGTACAGATTTGTGAGCAAATAAATGTAGTTGTTTTAAGTTTTGGTGTGGTTCATCACAAAGCAATAGCTAACTGGAATAACCACTAGAATTTTGGGATTGTTACTGCAGCATAGTTATGCAAAATTATACCTCCTGATGGATGCAGTAGGAGTCTTAATGTTTTTCTCCATTTTACATGTGGGGAAACAGAAGTGCAATGAGATGAAATAGTTGGTTCAAAGCACACAGCCAAGGACAGACTGACCATATTAAAGAAATAGGAAAAGGGAAGTAACACTGACACTTATCATATGAATAAATTGCACTATACTCATTTATTTTTTATTTTTTTGTCTTTTCAAATTTTTACTTAGATTCTCATTAGTTAACATACAGTACAATATTGGTTCAGGAGTAGAATTCGGTGATTCATCACTTACATATACACCCAGTGTTCATGCAAGTGCCCTCTTTAATGCCCTCACTTTGTTTTCTATCATTAAGAGTCTCTTACGGTTTTGGGGTGCCTGGGTGGCTCAGTCGGTTAAGTGTCTGACTCTTGATTTCTGCTCAGGTCATCATCTCATGGCTCATGGGATCATTGCACATGTCTGGCTCCATGATGACAGTGCAAGGCCTGCTTGGGATTCTGTGTCTCCATTATCTCTCTGCCCCTCCCCTCACTCATGCGCTCTCTCTTTCTCAAAAATAAATGAATTTTAGGGAAAAAAAAGAGACTCTTATGGTTTGTTTCCCCCTCTCTCTTTTTTTTTCTTTTCCCATATGTTCATCTGTTTTGTTTCTTAAATTCCACATATGAGTGAAATCATATGGTATCTCTCTTTCTCTTCCTGACTTATTTTGCTTAGCATAATACACTCTAGCTTCATCCACATTGTTGCAAATGGCAAGATTTCATTCTTTTTGAGGGCTGAGTAATATTCCATTGTGTGTATGTATATATATGTATATACACATACATGTATGTACATGTACATATATGTATATACATATGTATATGTATGTGTATATGTATGTGTATATGCATGTGTATATGTATATGTATGTGTATGTGTATATGTATATGTATATGTATATGTATATGTATATGTATATGTATATATACATACACACCACATCTTCTTTATCCATTCATCAGCCGATGAATCAGTTCATCAGTCGATGGACATTTGGGCTCTCTCCGTAATTTAGCTATTGTTGATAATTCTGCTATAAACATCAAGGTGCATGTACCCGGCCCTTTGAATATGTGTTTTTGTATCCTTTGGGGAAATATGTAATGGTGGAATTGCTGGATCACAGGGTAGTTCTATTTTTAACTTTTGGGGAGCCTCCATACTGTTTTTTAGAGTGGCTACAACAGTTTGCATTCCCACCAACAGTGTAAGAGGGTTCCCCTTTCTCTGCATCCTTGCTGACACCTTTGTTTCTTGTATTGTTAATTTTAGCCATTCTGGCAGATGAGAGGTGGTATCCCATCATGGTTTTCATTTGCATTTCCCTGATGATGAGTGATGCTGAGCGTCTTTTCATGTCTGTTAGCCATCTGGATGTCCTCTTTGGAAAATGTCTATTCATGTCTTTTGCCCATTTCTTAATTGGATTATTTGTTTTTTGGGTGTTGAATTTGATAAGTTCTTTATAGACTTTGGATACTAACCCTTTATCTGATCTGTCCTTTACAGGTATCTTCTCCCATTCCGTAGGCTGCCTTTTAGTTTTATTGTTTCCTTCACTGTACAGAAGTTTTTTTATCTTGATGAAGTCCCAATAGTATTTCATTTTTGCTTTTGTCTTCCTTGCCTCCAGCAATGTGTCTAGGAAGAAGTTGCTATGGCTGAGGTCAAAGAGGTTGTTGCCTATTTTCTACTATTTTGATGGTTTTCTGTCTCGCATTTAGGTATTTCATCCATTTTAAATTTATTTGTGTGTATGGTGTAAGAAAGTGGTCCAGTTTCATTCTTCTGCGTGTTGCTGTCCATTATTACCAACACCATTTGTTGGAGAAACGGTCTTTTTTCCCTTGGATATTCTTTCTTGTTTTGTCAGAGATTAGTTGGCCATTTCATTGTGGGTCCATTTCTGGGTTTTCTATTCTGTTTCATTGATCTATGTGTCTGTTTTTGCGCCAGTATCATACTGTCTTGATGACTATAGTTGTGTAATATAGCTTAAAGCCTAGAATTGTGATGCCTCCAGCTTTGCTTTTCTTTTTCAGAATTGCTTTGGCTATTTGGGGTCTTTTGTGGTTCCATACAAATTTTAGTATTGATTGTTCTAGCTCTATAAAAAATGCTGGTGGTATTTTAATAGGGATTGCATAAATATGTGGATTGCTCTCGGTAGTATAGATATTTTAACAATGTTTGTTCTTCCAATCCATGAGCATGGGATGTTTTCCCATTTCTTCATGTCATCTTCAATATCTTTTATCATTGTTCTATAATTTTCAGAGTATAAATCAAAAGATTTATTTATTTATTTTTATACCTCTTTGGTTAGGTTTATTTCTAGTTACCTTATGGTTTTTGGTGCAGTTGTAAATGGGATTGATTCCTTGATTTCTTTCTGCTGCTTCATTATTGACATGTAGAAATGCAAAAGATTTCTGTACATTGATTTTATGTCCTGCGACTTTACTCAATTTGTGTGTTAGTTCTAGTTATACTCTTTTAAATAGTAGCACATTAATTCTTAAAACAAATGTGAGGAAAGTATGGTATTTCACTCCATACTATATAGTTCCTTGGGGTTTGAAACTGTATTTTTTCATACTTTCTTTTTTATCTCCAGGATTAAGCACATTTTAGATGCACTCAGAACCTCAATTAATGTTTGATGGATTAAATTAAATTGAACTGACAGACTGAAGGTCAAGAGAGGCTTGGAGGATGCCCAGGGTTGCACAGCCGCTGACCGGTTGATCTCATAGTTAAACTCTGATATGATTCACTCCAAAGCCTGTGCCTTTTTATTTTTATATCACAGTACAGTGGTAAGGGGACTGACATGTTCTCCCATAGGTATTGGTAAGGTCCTAGCAATGTGCCCTGTGAGTGACACTGATTCTTTAAAAAGTCAGAGCAATATGGGCAATGACCCTCAGGTAGAAGAAGCAGAGATTTGGAAATTTCTGAGTTGCTCCAGCTTCTTGACAGAGTCCTAGTTCAATATCCAGCTGATCTCAACAGAGTAGACTTTGACAATAAACCGTTTACTCCACTAAGATCTATTTTCAAATAAGGTCACATTCACAACTTCTGGGTTTTAGGACTTCAACATATCTTTTTGAGAGACACAATTCATAACACTAATTATGTGGGATAACTTTTGCTATAATTATTGACCATTTGGGTATCTCCTTTTGTGGAGTACCTATTCCAAACATTGAGTCACTTTAAAAATTGGATTCTCTCTCTTTCTTATTAATTTGTGGGATATCTTTATATTTCTGGATATGAATCCTTTGCTTATCATGAAATTGTATTGAATTTTATCAAATGCTTTTTCTGAATCTCTTGATTTGATTAATTTTTCCTTATTAAGCAACTACTGTGGTGAATTATGTGAGTTTCTAATGCTAAACCAATATTTAATTATTGAAATGAGCTCTATTTAGTTGTAATGTATTATCTTTTTCATATATCACCACATTTGGTTTACACTTATTTAAGATTTTTGCAATTACGCTCATGAGAGAAATTAGATAATTATTTTATTTTTTAATGTTTATTTATTTTGAGAGACAATGAGTGAGCAAGGGTGGGGCACAGAGAGAGAGAGAGACAGAGAGAGAATCCTAAGTAGATTCCACTCTGTCAGCACAGACCCCCATGAGGGGCTCGATCTCACCAACCATGAAATCATGATATGAGCCAAAATCAAGAGTCAGATGTTCAACCGACTGAGCCACCCAAGTGCCCCAATAATTTTATTTTATTGTAATCTCCTTGTCATGTGTTGGTATCAAGAATATAATAACTTAATAAAATAAGTTTTTCTCTTTCTGTTCTCTGGAAGATGTTATAATTTTGTGTTTTTTTTTCCTTAATGGATTATAAAAATCCATTTACACATTTATGTGTAAAGCTATGTAGTCTAGAGTTTCTTTCCTTCTTTCTTTTTCTATTTTTTTTCTATGAGTTACTAAGAGATGTTATCACTTTATGTTTTGATTTTGTGTTATTAGGTGCATATAAATTTAGAATTCTTACATTTTCCCTTTGAATCAATTTTTTAGTGAAATATCTTTTTCTCTAGTAATACTTAGTGTTTTCAAAATTTCTTTATTTGCAATTAGTATATAGTATAGTATATTAACTATCTGTGTCTTTATATTTGAGACTTGTCGCATAATGCATGTATACTTGATTTTATAACTTAAGTGTTTAATTATAATATTTAGTACACTTATATTTAATATAACCACTGATATGTCGGAGTCAAAATATACTATCTACTATTTTTCCCTTTTAGCTTGTGACCATGATTTTTAAAATTTTTCTATTTTACTAATTATTTTTAAAATCATTGTATTTGCCTTCTCTTTGCATACATATACACTTTTATTAATTTTTACCAGTTTTCCTGCAGATTGCAATATACTTTGACTATTAATGTTTCCCTTACATTAACGTTTATCATTTCTTAAACAATACAAAGACTGTACCGGGGCACCTGGGTGGCTCAGTAGGTTAAGTGTACGACTTCAGCTCAGGTCATGATCTCACAGTTCATGAGTTCAAGCCCTGTGTTGGGCTCTGTGCTGACAGCTCAGAGCCTGGAGCCTGCTTCGGATTCTCTGTCCCTCTTTCTCTCTGCCCCTCCCTTGCTCATGCTCGCTCACTCTCTCTCTCAAAAATAAACATTAAAAAATAAAAAAAAAAAAGACTGTACCAAACTTTAGCTCCATTTTCTCCTCCTGATCTTTGTGCTGTTGTCATATACTTTACTCATGTCTCTTTTTATTGTTCCTGAATTACCTGCTTCCATTTGGAATAACATTTCTTCTGCCTGAGGAGCTCTCTTTAGTATTTCTTTTAATATAGTTTGGCTGGTGATAAATTCTTCTGATATTATTTTCTCTGAAAATATCTTTATTTCACCTTAATTCTTAATGAATATTTTTATTGGACATAGAACTTTAGATTGGTACTTATTATCTTTTAGCCCTTTAAAAATTCTGTCCCATTGCCTTCAGCTTTCCATCATTTCTGCTAAAAAGTTAACTGTAAGCCTTATTATTGTTCCTTTGAAAACAATATGCCCATGTCCCACTTGCTGTCTGTTTTCTATTTGTCTCTTTGGTTTCCAGCAGTTTTTCAATGTGTCTAGGTATGTTTTCTTTGTGTTTATCGTGCTTCGGATTCATAGAACTTTTGAATCTGTGACTTGCTGCCATTTATCACTTTTGGAAAATTCAGCTAAAAATTCTCAGCTAGTATCTCTTCAAATATTATTTCTGCTCATTTCTCTTTTCTCTCCTTTTAGGCTTCCACTTGCATAAATATTAAATCTTCTCAGCATACCCCAAAAATCTCTTATACTGTTCCTATATTTTCTGTTTGTCTGTGCTTCAATCTGTATATTTGTATATTTTGTGCTTCATTCTGTGTATTTTGTACTGACCTATCCAGAGGCTTAGTAATCTCTCTTTGGCTGTGTCTTATGTTAAGTTAAAGAAATCTTACTTTATTTTCAGTCTTTGAATTTTCATTTGCTTATTTATGTAAATTACCAGCTCTTATTAGAATTCTCCACCTTTGGGACACCTGGGTAGCTCAGTCGATTAAAGGCCTCACTTTTGATTTTAGCTCAAGTCATGATCTCATGGTTTCATGAGTTTGAGTCCCACATCGGGCTCTGTGGTGACTCTGCAGAGCCTGCTTGGAATTCTCTCTCCCTCTCTCTTTCTCTCTCTCTCTCTCTCTCTCTCTCTCTCCCCCTCCCCCTCCCCCTCCCCCTCCCCCTCCCAGCTCACGCTGTCTCTCAAAATAAATACGTAAATTAAAAAAAAAAAAGAATTCTTCACCTTTTAATCTATTTTGTAAAGCATAGTAAGCATAGTTATTTTAAATCCATGTTTGATAATTCTGATAGCTAGAATACCTGTAGGTTTTTTACTATTGTTTTTTTTTCCTTTGGGTCATTTGGTCCCAATTTGGCACACCTCAGAATTTTGGAATAAATGTTGGACATTTTGTTTGAAATATTGTGGAGGCATTGGATGAACTTATTTTCTTCCAGAAATAATCTTGCTTCTTTACTATTGACAGATTATTTCAGTCCCATCAGGGAATGAGATGGTTTGAGGTTGTGGATGGTCTATCAGGACCACTTCTCCTTAAAGCTAATTTTCATTTTGCCAACTCCATGAAACTAACGAAATCTCTGCTTAGCTTTCTAGCTCCTTCAAGCTGTTTTAAATTTATATATACTACTTTGACATTGGCAAATACCTCTAGAAGAAATTGCACTCAGAATGTTGGGTTCAGTTTTCTCTCTTTACCAGAATCTTATGTCAACTACTGGCTGCATTGGTATACTTGAACTCGTTTTGTTTCTCCAGTCCATTAATATTGCCGCAATATTTATTGTTCCATTTTCTTTTTTAATGCTATGTCCTCATTGCAAGTTGGCAAATGGTCCAAGGGGAAAAGTAGTAACAAGTATATATACAGTTTGCCTAAATGCTTTTTCTTTCTCTCTGGGATCTTGGTTTCTCAAGTCCTGGATTCTTTGGTTGCTCTCCCTCAAACAGTTGTTTTTTATATGTTATATATCTTTTATAGTTGTTCATCATGGGAGGGCTAGTCTGATATAAGCTACCCCTTCATAGCCAGAAGTAAAAGTTTTGCATTTAATTTTATAATACACACTTTGTACCAAATGATATATTTGGAACATTTTTCTATGTTATTGAAAAAAATTTTAAATGTAACATTCAGGGGTTATATAATGTGCCACTGTAATGAATAGATCATAATTGACTACACCAGTTCCCTGAGACTGAGAGCCTTTAGGCTATTCCCAATTTTTCACTATTTCAGGTTATTACAAGGAGACCTCTGATGTTTCCCTAGATGTGATGTTTATGTTTTCTGTGTGCAAGACTGCACTTTGTGCCTGATATAACATATGTATAGATGAACAACTGCTAAAAATTGTGTGCAAGCAAATAAATAGGAAGATTATGTGAGATAAACAAATTCTACATGATCTTATCTGAAATATTAATCTGTTATTCAGAAGAAATTAGTGAATTCACTATGGGTGAAATAGTTAGGAATTTAAATCCGAATTCTATCAATTTACTTGCTGAATAACCCCGGGGAAAATTACTTAACCTTGTTGAGTGTGTTTCCTTACTTCTTGAAGACAGATGACAATATCCGTCTGACAGAGTTGCTGTAATTTTTAAAAGAAATAATTACCTATTTATGTGTCTATATATACTAGAAACTCACCCAAGAACAAGGTTCAAACATTCATTTATTCACTCATTCAGAAAAAATTTAATGCATATTTATGGCACAAGTCATTGGGGATATAGCTGTGGACACATCAAATAAATTCATGCTCATTTTATATTATGGAAGGGTTGAGATTGACAATAAATGAATAATAACACAATTTTAGGTAGTTATTAGTGCTGTGAAGAAAAATAAAGAAGGATAAAGGATAGAAAGTGATGGTAGTAATGCTGCTAATTTGAAATGGTTGCAGGAAAATTCTCTCTGAGAAGATAACTTTTAGCTGAGATATATGAAGTGAGAAAGTAAGCCATTTAGAAATGTGAGGAAGGGATTTCCAGATAGAGGGAATAGTAAGTGTGAATGTCTGGAGTAGAGAAGCTCAGCAGGTTCGTGAAGCAGGTAGAAGTCCATGGGATGGAAATGGAATGAATGAGAATACCAGGAGTGAGGGCACAGAGGTACGCAGGGGATAATTCTAGTAGGTCCATATAGGCCATGATTGATGGGAAACTATTGGAGAGTTTGATCAGGGAAGACCTGTGACTGTATTATTTCATTCAAACACTCACTTTAGTTGCTGTATGAAGAACAGTCTTTAAGGACCAACATGGAAATGAGAGATATTGCCATCTTCTTTATCTTAAACCCCATATACTCAACACACTGTCTAATACCCAACCACAATTAATTGTGGTGGTTATACATATTTTTCAATAAAGAGTATTTTGGCTAGGGAATGTATGGCAGTCTCAGAATGTCGGCTTTTGAATTAGGAGCTCACCAGTGAGTATAGCACAAAGCAGAGACAGACTACTTTCCTAGATAATTGAAGTTCATTCAACAGTATTTTGAGTTCACAAGTAGACAGTACAGTGTCAGGGTTTATAAATGATTTTAAAAATGGACATCAATCAATATCCATCCATTATGGCTTTAACATTGACTGCCTGGTGAACCAACTGCAACACACAGCAATAGTTTCTCATCCTTGTGTCAAAGCCAGAAGATTAGGCTTGGTAGTAAGCCCTGACCCAGATATCTAGCTGTGAAGAAATATTAGAACACTTATGTTTTTAAATTTTCAAACTCATATTTATAAAACACTTTTTGTGAGCTAAAACAAGGAGGGTTTTTTTTCTTTTAAATCTGGAAAACGTAGGCAATATCAAACTTGAGAGTCTCTGAGTCATGCCGTGTTTGGGGACACTAAATATTGAGTATCTTTCATCTCCAGAGGCATCAGGTTGGATACCATATATAGCTGTTCTTAAGTGGCTTTTGTAAAATGTCAGAGGGCTAAGAAATAGGTATTCAAGTGTTTGGAGGAATTAATCTATACTCAGAAGTACTAGGAATAATCCTCCTAATAGACTTCCTAATTCTCATCAATGGAAGGTTCTTGGCTTCTCTAGTATCTCCCACAGCATTAGTCAGTGCATAATCATTATTGGCTGAATAAAATCCCAATCAGTCATAGAGCAGAAAGGCACTAGGATCTCCAGAATATTTACCTATTTGTTCACAAACAATTTCAATATAACACTATGTTAGACAGTAGGAATATAAACATGAGAACAATTAATCTAGTGAGGGAATCAGCCATTTAAAAAATTAATTGTAGGGGTGCCTGGTTGCCTCAGTCATTTAAGCGCCTGACTCTTCATTTCAGCTCAGGTCCTGGTCTCACAGTTCATGGGATTCTCTCTCTCTCTGTCTCTCTCCCTCTCTCTCTCTGACCCTCCCCTGCTTGTGCTCTCTCTCTCTCTCTCAAAATAAGTAAACATTAAAAAAAATTAATTGTAAAAACAATTGTTTAGGTGCTGGAATAAAAGATTCTACTATAATAGAGTGGTGGTACGCAATTAAATGGAAATTCTGGAATCGGTCATGGGTACTTACCAGGACGGATGGGAAATGTTAGGCACCTACAGAGAGGGTAGGTATCCTTGTGAAAAAATAGTTTATCTTATCCTGATACGTCTGAGTTTACCTTGGGCAACAGACTCTGCTCCTACCCTCTAACCCTTCCTTACCTACTTGCTAGTTATTCTCACACATATATTATTCAAGATTAGCTTTTGAATGATTCCATCAAGTTCCAAAAGTAAATTCCTTTGTAACTTTGGTTGACATTTTCTTAGTCCTATGCACTAATTTTAAGAATTTGTAGTCTTTTTTTTTTTAATTTTTTACATTTATTTATATTTGAGAGACAGAGTGAAAGTGGAGGAGGGGCAGAGAGAGAAGGAGACACAGAATCCAAAACAGGCTCCAGGCTCTGAGCAAGAGTTCAGCACAGAGCCCGATGTGGGGCTTGAACCCACGAACCGTGAGATCATGACCTGAGCCGAAGTCAGACATTTAACTGACTGAGCCACCCAGGCACACCAAGAATTTATAGTCTTAAAACACTTGACTTTCTCGTAGAGGAACACAATCTGCCTCCCCACTTATTCGACTCCTAATTTGTATTTCTCAGTATAGGTTTATAGGTTTTCTTTATTTTTATTCTAAACGTTTCCCATCCAGATTATTGTTAGGATTTTTTTATGACAAATTGAGTACTTTTTGAATTTGCTTCTAATGGATACTTTTTGGTATATAGGGAAGCTATAAAATAGCTATCTTATATCCAGCCACTTCATTAAACTTTGTAACAGATTACTATGACAGCTTCCTAACTGGTTGCTTCACTTCCATGACTGCCCAGCATGATTCCCTCATCCAAACACAGCTAAAGGAATTTTCTTAAAACTTCTACTCTATTTCATCATTCCGCTGCTTTAAACACTTACAGGCTGTGGTAATTTTGCTAGAATAAAATATAAACTATACCATAGTCTCCAAGATCCTCAGTGACTCTGCCCTTGCCTCTCTCCCTAACCTCATCTCACATCACTTTTTCGTCTCCACTGTTTACACTCCAACTACATGAACCTTTCCTTAGTTCTCCCACAGGCCTTTGCAGATACTATTCCATCTGCCTGGATTGTTTATTTCCCTACTTATCGCATGGTTAATTGCTCTCATCTCTCATATCCATTTGGTCTTCAAATGTTTTTGATTCTCTATTGTGGGGAAAAACATTTAACCTAAATTTCCAGTATAGGTATATTCATTTACTTGAAAATTATATATAACTACTTCTTTGCTAATATATTTTGTACAAAAATATATTTTGTACAATATATGTAAATATAGATCTATAAGAAAAACATTAAAGATAGAATAATATTTTAGGTAAACCATCATGTCATTTTATTAACAGTGCATTTTATTTATTTTTTACCTCAGCTTTATTGAGATATAATTGATATATGACATTCACAAGTTTAAAGTAAACAATGAGTTGAGCCGATACATTTATGTATTGTAAAATAATTACCACCATAGCATTAGCTAACACCTCTATCGCATCACATAGCTACCGTTTTGTGTGTGTGGTGAGAACATTTACTCTCTTAGCAACATTCAAGTATATAATACAGTATTATTAGCTATACCCACCGTGCTGTACAATAGATCCCCAAAACTTGTTAATCTTATAACTGGAGGTCTATACCCTTTGACCAATATTTCCACATTTCCCCTACCTTCCAACTTCTGAATAGTGCTTTTTTTTCCTGAATAGTGCATTTTTTTTTAAGTTTATGTATTTATTTTGATAGAGAAAGTGCGAGTGGGGGAGGAGCAGAGAGAGAGGGAGAGAGAGAGAATCCCAAGCAGGCTCTACACTGTCAGTGCAGAGCCCCATGAGGGGCTCGAACTCATGCACCATGATATCATGACCTGAGCTGAAGTCAAATGCTTAACTGACTGAGCCACCCAGGCACCCCCTGAATGGTGCATTTTTAATAGTAATTGCTAAAAATCCATATTGAAAGTCATTTTAATAATTTCTATTTTGGAGAGCATATTTGTTATATCTATTTTTCACTATAGTTATGTTTAACTCCATAATGAAGCTAACAAAGATTTTATGCAAGGAATAGATTTGCTGTTTTCTTAATGTTCTCACCTTTACCTTATTGCTATTGTTTTCCATCCATGGTTTCTTTAGAGGAATCCTTTTTTTTTTTTTTTTTTCAATATATGAAATTTATTGTCAAATTGGTTTCCATACAACACCCAGTGCTCATCCCAAGGCACTTGTTAATTTGGTGAGTGTTCATTTCTTTAACACTAAATAATGTAATCTGGAAATTTACTGAATCAGGCACTAATAAAGTGTAATGCATTACTATCCATAGAAAGAGAAAGAACAAGTGAGATGCCATTGTCTGTCCCTAGACATTGTGGATTCCATTTTCTATCAAGAGATCCAACCTACTGTATGACATGTGGTTATCTGACAAAGGATGGGCAGGAGGGGCGGAGGGAGAGAGAGATCATCAATAGATATGAAGGGAATAGAAGTAACTATTTTTAGATTTAAAAATGTTTAAATATATTTCTATATATATTTTTTCTATATCTCAGTAGATCTGTGGCACAGCATTTTGTCTGTGGGTCCCCACGCTGGAGACAACTACTTTATCAGCTTAAATGTCACCTCTTTCTATATTCTTTCCACAGCCACCTACCTAAAGCAGGTCTCACTACCCCTGCCCCATGTGCTTCCTTTATAATTATTACATACAATTTATACATATAAATTATAAATTATATGTATTTATACATATAAGTGATAATTATTACATACAATTTATACATATAAGATATATGTACAAATATGTATATTTGTATTTATATATTTACAATTATTTTCACATGTACAATTATGTGTTACTATGTTACCTTGATTTGCAAACTTCACAAGAACAGAAACAACTGTCTGTCTTTTTTCAACATTTATCTTCAGCCATCTATACAGTTCTGGGCTTTGTAAATACATATGAAAGCATGAAAGTTAGGCAATTCTCAGCTGCAATTTGATCATACATTGATGTGATGTGAAATACTATAAAGCAAATGGCAAATAATTTGTTAATATAATGAAAATAAATTTAATTTGCAGATGGCTTTTAATTTAAATTAAGAGGAACCAAATGTATCCCTGTAATAATATACTTTGAGTTCATTTGCTTATAAGTTTTATTTTTATTTATTTTTATTTTGAGAGAGGGTGAGGGGGGAGTGAGCGGGGGGAGGGGCAGAGAGAGAGGGAGAGAGAGAATCCCAAGTAGGCTCCACACTGTCACATGGAGCCAACACAGGCTGTTGGCTGTGAGATCATGACCTGTGAGATCATGACCTGAACCAAAATCAAGAGTCTACACTTAACCAAAAGAGCCACCCAGGCACCCCTATAATTTTTTAAATGGAGGAAAATAAGTGGAATTTCTCCCGTTTCCAAGAGAATTGTGCATAATCACAGTTTATCTTGGTATGTCCATTCTCATCCTTACTTATCAATGAGAACTTCATCTTTCCTGCACATCATGGGACACTGTGGGTTAAGAACTGGTGATGTATGGGAGGAGAAACATATGAAGATACACAACATGGTGCATGATCTGATACCAGAATTGACCGAGTACTATGGAAAAGACAGAAGTGTTCCCTGATTGCTTTTTGGGTCAATAAATCTCAATGAGAAAAATGCCTGAGAAATAGACCTTAATTCCAGTCTTGCCTCTATAATTCACTAGTGGTATGACTGTACATATAGCTTTTGCGCTAGGAACCATCTAATGGGAGAGACAGGCACTTGCACAGGTAAATATACAGAATGTATTTCGTGTAATAATAAATGTAGATTGTTATCATCCAGAAGAAAAAGCACAGAAATAGGACTGGTGAACTCTGTTGTGTTGGGGGAGGGTATTGTTTGTGAGAGAAATCAAGCCTCAGGGGAAGTTCATAGGGATGAAGTCTGAGTGGTGTTTCAAAGACATTTGGGAATAGGAAAGGGCTTTGCAGAGGAAATAGTATGTGTGAAGGCAAAGAACCTGTAGCATCTCTTCTCATCGTGTGTGTGTGTGTGTGTGTGTGTGTGTGTGTGTGTGTGTGTCTTTATATATGATGCTAAAAGAATGATGGAGAAGTTGGCAGGAAACCCTAAGTAATTCTCTGTGGTTCAAGAATAAAATAAGGGGAAGAGGGGCAGTAGATGGAGCAGGAGCGATAGGGGGAGTTTAGTTCGAGAGGTCTGGAAAAATATTACTAGGTTATACATAATGAGTATTTACTCTGAAACAGGCTTTTCCATGCACTGCCTCACCAAATATGGTCCTTTTTATTATGAACTCATTCTACGGGTGCGGAAACAGGTTGAGTGGGGTTAAATGACTAGCCTAGGACCATATCCCTAGTAAATTGAGGAGCCTGGATTCACACCTGGCTCTGGGACTGTAGAGCCCAGGAGCTGATTCTCCAGAGGGGACTGGGTTAAACTAGGGCCAGCCTTTAGAACTTGCTTTGGTATGTGATGAAAGTCATGTGACACCCCTACCCCTCCTACAAATTGTAAACAAAGCAACAGAGTTCATTTTCACTTCCACCATGCCAACTTCCAGAAGTATTTTCCTACCCTGATCCCTGATCATGGACCTCTTAACCCTGTATTACAAGGGCATGTTTCTTTGTTCAGTTCCAAGTGGAGCTGGAGCCTTTCAGCCAAAGAGGAGATACCAAGTTTCTTCCCTGCAACACTATGCCTACAAACCAACTTGCAAAAAGTTCTTTTCTCCTTCCTGTTACTTAATTTGACTGACCAGGGGACGTTATATGGAGACTGAATTTATAAGCCTCACTTCCTGTAACATTCCCCACCCCACCCCCATTCCCTTGGAGGAATCAGCCTGGAGCTTGGAGGCCCCTCCCCTTGGAATCCAGGAAGACTGAACTGCAGAAACCTATATAGAGCTCCTTCTGAATCTTGTCTTTGCACAATAGCAACCTCATTGGGTTGCAGCCCTGCCTGCAAAGGTCACTGTGTGATGAACCCATGATTAACCTTATTCTCCAATCAGAATTTTGATCTAATCTCTAGGACAGCATGGTTAACACACATGGTCTTTTTGTTTCTGTAGAACTGGAGACCTGAAATGTGACAGCCTCGTCTATGCCAAGCGCCAGAGGAAACCACAGAGTTCATATTACATATATTAGGCTTTTCTTTCTTTCTTTCTCTCTTTCTTTTTTTTTTTGAGCTGTGATTCTCAACGGGCTCAAGCAGACCTTGGGTGGTGGAATAGCTTCCTCCAAAGGAGGCTCTCCCCTTCTGTGGCCTTGCCATGCAAAGGACACTGACACAGCAGTGTGTATTTTGCTTGGCTGTAATGTAGTGCAATTGCATTTTGTAGGCAGGCTGGAAGTGGCCACCCTGGAGCTGAGAGCTATGGAGAACATTCATTTCTGCCACCGCAGACAGCTCAGCCACAGACATGGATGATGAAAGGGAAATTGGCATTGACCTTATTGCTTTGCAAGGAGCAGATGGGACCTGGAGTCTGGTTAGCAAAGAAAAATGAACGAAGCCTCTTTGGTGGTGTTTGAAGAGTTTGGGCCCGGCAGAATTCTTGGGTCTCTTCCTCACTGCTGTGTGTGTCTATGTGTGTGTGTTTGAATGTGCATACATACGCACACATGCTGTATTTGACATGAACAGGAGAGACACAAGTACCCCTGCCTGTGCTGGAGCTCCCTTTTACACATTCAGCATTTGACTGACAAGTAAAACTCTCACGGACATCACTAGGACAGTAGCTCAGAATGCACAAGAGGTTTTTTGCTGTTGATAAGAAGACAGTTGAAAAGGAGAATGTTACTGAGACTACTTTCCAATCCTTCCAGGGGTCCTCCTTCAGAGTGGGTCTCTCTTAAGAGAGTGATGCAAGAGGGGTGCCCGGGGGGCTCAGTCAGTTAAGCATCTGACTCTTGATTTCAGCTCAGGCCATAAGAAGGGAGAGAAGGGAGGCTCTACCCAACACATGCGTACCAGGTGCTCAGTGGTGGTGCAGTTGAAGAGCACAGACCTGGAAGCCTTGGGGCCTGAATTCAAACCAGACTCTCCCACACTGGAGCTGAGACTATGGGTATAGCCTCTCCAGACCTCAGTTTTCTCATCTGTAAGCATGGATGAAAATAACTCCTTCATGGGATGAATGGGAGTATTTAATGAGATAATGTGTATAAAGAACCTAGCACATAGTAGGTAATTCAGTACATGGGCTTCCTTTGCCCAGACACTGGGTCTGATATCTCTTTGTACTGTATTTTGTACAACTTGACACATTTTAAGCATGAGATAAATCTTGATTAAAGTAAGTAGAAAATTTTTTCTACTTCAGTATTCTAACACATTGATGTCAAATAATAAAAATAATACTATTAAGAAAAATGAGAGCCAGCACTAGTACACAAAGGCTTTATCTTTGCACGTGTTATTTTATCTATTAAAAACTGGAGGTAGATATAATATTCATTCCCTTTTGCAGAGAAAAAAACTGAGACCACACAGCTGATAGTGACAGAATAAGATTTCAAGCATAAACTTTGTGTTTAGCTCTCACTCAGTGGTTCTCAACCATTATTGCACAAGAGTATCATCTGTGGAACTTTGAAAAGTGCCAATGCCAGGGATGCCTGGGTGGCTCAGTCACTTAAGCATCTGACTAGTGATTTTGGCTCAGATCATGATCTCACAGGGTGCTGACATCACCAAGCCTGCTTGGGATCTCTCTCCCTCTCTCTCTGTCCCTCCCCCACTCATCCTCCCTCTCTTTCTCTGTCTGTCTGTCTCTGAATGAATGAATGAATGAATGAATGAATAAATAAGCAAGCAAGCAAGCCAATGCCTAGACCATACCCTCAGATTTAGACTCAGTTGGTCTGAAATGGACCCCAGGGATTGTTTTTAAAAGTCCATGTGCAAACAGGGAAGAGAACTTCTGACTTCAGACAATGCTGCAGTGCAAGTAAAGTTTTGTATCTTAACATAGCTCATGTACTCCAGCTTTATCTTGCCCAGAGTAAGTAGTCATCCACGATCCAGTTTGAGGACAGAATATCCCAACTACATAAAATTGCTCTGATGAGAGAATTCTGTCAGCCCTCTCCAGCAGGTCTGGATTTCTGAAGTGAGTATGTCTGATATAACATTCACTTCCAATCATAACTTCTGAATGCTTCATTCATTCACTCATTTAATCATTCAGCTGGCCATTCTTTCAATCAGGAAACACCTTGGGCACCTATCAAAAGCAAAGGCCCAAGCTTAGCACTGGGAAATCAGATGCAGGTAAGTCAGAGCAGTGCTGACCTTCAAGGTGCTCAAAGTCTGATGAAAGAGGGAGAAATGAAAGCAAAGGACTGAGGATCAATGCATTTGGTATTGGGAGAGAGACATGGTAGTTGTGGAAATTTGTAAGGAACTTTGAAAAGCTTCCTCTCCATCCTCTTCTCTTGAACTTCCTCTCTTACCCAAGCCCCTAAATCCTGTCTACAATAAGTTTGTAGCCAGCCATCACACCCTCAGAATGGTAGATGTGCCAGCTATTCCACAGAAGCAGAGAGCTGATTATGGGCCTGAGTCCATTTCTAGGGTCCCACTGTGAAGGAATAGAGGAGCCCCCAAGATTGTAGGCCCTCACCTACCTGGGGGGATATGAGGGAAAGGAAAGGAAATGAATGAATTTGTGGGGTGCTTGAGGCATATGGGAAAACTCTGGAACTTTCCCTCTACCCTGGACTTGGGGGCTTCAGCCAAGTGTGCAGGTGCTGAGTTGAGTTCTGCAGCCTAGGGCTGGAATATGCTATTCATGATCCTGAAAAGGCAAACATGAATGGACAGAGGGTGAAGGAAAGCCATGTCACAAAAACACAGAAGTCAAAATCAGAGGTGCCGCATCCTCCATTGGCTGCAAGGGGGCAAATATGGCCTAGGGTATTGATGAAACTAGGGTTAGAAGCCAGGATCAAGGAGAAATGGAGCCAGGTGCTAGGAACAAAGCAGGAGTGAAGAAGTTCTTCCAAAAGTCAGACTGCAGTGTCCAAAGCTCATTTTGGCGGTCACTGTCTCTGCCATATCTGAGTGGAACAGTCCAAGCAGAGATAGCAGCATAAACTAGGGCTAGGATTCACTTTCAAGGTAGACAGTAGAATGTCAAGCTATTTCACCATCAGGGATCTCAGCTTTTTTAGGGTTATCTCTATTAGTCTTAGAACATGGAACTCAAAACTGCTAACAGTACTCTGGCTGTGTTTGAGTCAAGCACAGATGGGCAGGCTGGTCCCTTCTTTCCACATTCTAGACTTAGCACCCTGACGTGCCCTTCAGTCTTCAGCTGCATTCACGAGATTAGATTATCCTAAGTCCTGAGCCCCAACGAATTTTCATATTGTTGCTTCATGTTGTTTCATGTTGTCTCAATACTATTACCTCTGGACTCCTTTACATGCCACTACTTCTGAATCCACACAATATTCTTGTGGCATTGGTAGGACAGGTACATGTTCCCAGAGAGGCTCAGAGAGGTCATGACTGGTCCAAAGTCCCAAAGCTGGACCTTGGTCTCAGATCTCTGGCCTTATGTTCTAGTGCCCTTTTCATCACTGTGGTTTTTTGTTTTTTGTTTTTTGTTTTGTTTTGTTTTGTTTTTCTCAAGAGAGGTGGCCTTTTGGCTTTAGAATTCATTCTTTGATTTGATTTCTGGAGTGGCTGGTCTGTTTGGGTGGTATGTGAGGTTTCATAGGAAGACAAACAGGATGCAGTAGCGGCTCACAGGGCAAAGTCTGCATGACTTCAGGTGTGTTGGGGAGTAAGTGTGGGTCCCAATGGAGGAGCAGGGAGAGGGTGAGCTGGGATGTGCTGAGTCTCAAGGCTCAGGGAATGGTGGAATTAAGCCTGAGGAGCTGAAGCTGTGACCACACTTTCTAGAGGAAGTCCAGTCTAGAAGGCTCTTGGGAGATCTTTGGGGACACAGGGGATTTCTTGGATGAGAAAAATCTGGGTACCCTCCTGCTGAAGGCCCTCCTCCCAAACTTCTCTGTAAGGGGTTTGGCGCACATCACCTATCACACAATCTCCAGTGCTCATGGACTCCACAACCCTGCCTCAATCAGAGTCACAGCACAGGTGCTTTGTCCCAGGGAACTGGCCAGATGTGGGACCTAAATGTATGGGAGGGACTGCAAGGAACCAGAGGTGGAGTGAACTCAAGCCTCCAAGGAGCCCAAAGGGTGTGGAACAGTGACACTGGTTTCTGACCAAACCCTGGGATGATGTGTAGACAGCTCCAAGCTTTCTCACACGTTTTCTGGTCATCAGTAGCTTAAACAAGGTAGAATGTTTTTTTGTGCAGTCTGCCTGAATAGCTAGTTGGTATACGTGAAAAAGTAATGCTGTGTTACAACCCGAGTTCATTCCTTGGTGAGTCAGAAACTGCATTAGGTTGCATAGTTGCACAAAGAAAACTTTATTTACAGTAAATAAGTAAATAAGATGGCTCCCAAACCTGTGACTCCTCGAGCAAGGGTGAATGGGTTCCTTTCATTTAGGGTTAGAATGAATATTTAGATAGGAAAGCCTTGTCATCGTATGTGAAAGCAGGCATAATGTGGTACATGCACCTTAAGGAAACATGCCTATACATACATTATATATTATATAAATGAGACTTGTGCTCCTCTTTGGTGGAGATTTTAGTATTATAATGAGGTAAAGGTAGTTGTCCATCATTCTAGAGGTCACTTGATGGTCCTCCTGCATAGGCATGAGTCTGGAGTCACACTGGAACTGGTCTGGGTGGTCTGGGCTTGCTGGGGGTCTTGTCAGGGCAGTTGCTATTGCTTGAGTGGTGGCTTCAGTTTCCGTCTGCCTGAGTTACAAGATAAGTTGGAAAGAAGAATTTAGGGAAGAATGTGAGACAAAGGTCAGTGAGTACAAGCAGGTAGGCAGTAAAGGTCAGGTCTTGGGGTCTAGCGGATGACATTGTGACATGAGTTTGGTGACTATCCAAGTAATCCCAGGGCAGCATTGAGGGTACTAGGATTAGAACCAGCAGATTTGCACTTGAGTCCTAATTATGCTGTATTCATTATGGGACCTTGGGCAAGTCCTATAACTTCCCTAAATCTCACTTGTCTTGACTATAAAGTAGAGTAAAATCTCTTAGGTATAATTTTCAAAGCTAGTGTTCTGGAAAGGGCTGTATAAGCTTTTGATAACTATACAAATGTGAAGACTTTTAATGCAGATCCTAAAGCCAGTCTGGATTAGAATCCTGACCTAGCTTAGGCAAGCTCCTTAATGTCTCTTTAATTCAGTTTTTCCATCTTTTTCATCTGTAAAGTGAAGATAATAATGCATGTTCACAATCATGGACTTGAAATCTTTAGGTTGGAATATAATTTGGAATGTAGAATCTTTCAAATTCTATACAAGTAATAAAGTATGTCTACTGTCTAATACTTAAAACCCTTAGAAAGTTCTGGGACAACACCTTATCATTAAACACATTAAATTTTTTTTTCGGTGAAGGTTGACTATTCATAAGTAAGGTAAATAAAGACTATGAATAGCCTCATGTCAGATCAGATGAGGTTTTTGCTACCAAAGGAGATTATACCAAATTTACCAAAACGTTCCTTTTTTCAGAGCTTTTTGGACTGTGGAATTGTAGGTAAGGGATTATGGACCTGTAGCACCTGCCATTTAGGGTAGTCATGAGGATAAAATAAGTTAATATGTATAAAGGGCTTAGACCAATGCTTGGCATATAGTAAGCACTGAATAAATATTAGCTATTATTACTTTTATTATCTTAAAGAGTAAAATCAAGAGAGAATGAAGCTTCACGGGCCTTCACTGACATTTCTCAGATTTCTCATAATTAATGAACTAATAGATTTGCTGGGGAAGTAATCTCCTGTCCCTTTGCCTGCTGAGAAAATATATTTCCAAGTCTGAGCTGTAGTCAGCACTTAAAGGGACAGTATTGTACTCTGAGGACATGTGAGTATCTGTGCAAGTCAGAGAAAAAAAGAATTAAGGCCCAGCAAAATGCTAACAGGTTGCAAATATAAGTATTTTAATTTTCTTCTACTACTTCCAGGAATTTTCTGAATTTTATGTTTTGAGCTTACGTTACTTTTATAATGAGAAAAAAAATCTCTTTTAAGCATTCTACTATTTCCTCTTCTTTAGAGAACTGGTCCCCACACTCAGGCTCCCATTTATAAGACAGCCATCAAGCAACAAACTTTTATTGATTTCCAACTATATGCCACACACTGCAGAAAGTGCTAAGAAACAAAAGGAAATCCCAGAGACATTATTTGAAAAATCTTTAGCAAAATCACTTCCTATCTGTATAGCAACTTACAGTTTATACCATGCTTCAATATAAATTCAATTGGTCCTTCTCTCTAGACTGGGGAAAGTATATATTTTGGTAAGTATTTTATTAATGAAGAAACTTGCCTGAGGTCACTGAATCCATTAGGGATGAGGTTGAACTCAAACTTTGGAATCATGTGGGTGGTACAACAGGGCGGAAGCAGCATTCCTAAAAATTTGGAAATCAGTGACCCTTTAAGAAAGTAAATATTAGTAAATCAAGTTGTAAGTGATTGACCAACTATATGTAAAATATTCATGTTGGCAACAAATGATAATGGAAGCTAAAAAGATTTGGGGGCATCAAATGATATCCTTACAGTGCCTTCAGAATAGTTTAGCTTTCTGAAGCTGGGCATTACCAGATATAAGGAAAAATCTTCAACCAAAGACAGCTGTTTGGAAGAGAGTAGTGGAAAGAGAAGGAAGAAAAGTGGATATGATCTTTGTATGTTTTACACCATCAAAGGGGCAAAGCTGAGGAAGAGGCACCCTTTCAGATTAAGGAGATCAGTAAGAGAAGAGTCCCTTTGTTAAGATGCTACTCATAGGCAACCTTTGGGATTATCTTTTGACTTCCCAGGGAATCAGAGTGTGGGCTGGGATGCTGCTACCAACACCCTCAACTGCTTGAGAATTCTTGTTTGGAATTTGTTTCTTTTGACTTTTGTTAGGAGTTGGTCCCCGAATGGCTGGTTGGCATGAAACTGCACTGCCCAAGACAAATTCGGGAACCCAGAAAACAACCGTCAGACCCTGTTCACGCAAGGTCCTATTAGCTCAGACCCTGCCTACCTTCTTGAGGACAACATGACTCCATGCTCTAGCCCCCCCCAGAATCCAAGTCAGTGCTCCATCTGTGTCTTCAAATCAGATCTTCTAATCTCATACAGCTTTTGCTGGGCAAAAGGGAGTGGGTCTGCCTGCCCTTGTTAAAAGGAAGGGAATCATTCAACATTTTGTTCTGCATTCTTCTACCCCAGATAACCCTCTCTAATTCGAGGTTGGCTAGAAATCTGGAAACCCTTATTCTTATCAGAAGAATTTCCATTGCTAAAGGGGAGGGCGCACTAGGCCACATCCTGTGTTCTGGGAGAGGCTCAAAAGAGTCAGTTGCAATGCTTTGGACTCAAACAAAGTCAGGGACTTTCTCAAGTGGATTCAAAAAACAAGCTGGGACAACAGGCTCACTGTAATTTTTCTTGTTCCTTCCGCCTTCTCTTGCAGGAGTCCCATTGCCCCAGGCATCATAGTGGACAAATTATCCATTTGCAAAGTTCCTTCCATGGACTAGCAAAACTCCTTGCTGGCTCCTGACTTGAAAGTCTTTGGAGCCTCAGGTGATCAAACTAATACTTTATAGACCTGGAGTCCTCAGTGTCTACAGAGCACAGCCGCGGGGGCCTGGGAGATACTTGCTTGTGTTTTGGAATGTGTAGAGGTAGACTGCACTCAGGGGATTTGTTCATTTTAGCAAACTTGGCAGAACTTCCCTGCGTGACCTAAATAGAATATCTTCCTCTACATAAAGCATGCATCAGGGTATTTCCTGATTTATTCATGAAAGGTTTGCTTTACAAAGGCCTCAGGAACTGTGCAATCTCAAAATACATGATACATAGAGCGGGATACTAGAGTGGCATTTGCACAAATTGCTGTGATAGATGGGCTGTGCAGTATGGCAGCAGAGGTGGATTAATTTAAATACTCACTGTTGGGGGTTGCTCTTTCAGGGGAGGAAGTGAGACCCAACCTGCAGATTGTTAGTAATAACACTGGAAAGTGTTCTTTCTCTGCAGCAGAGAGTAATTGATCAAGGAATAGAAAAAGAAGTGAATAAAATTCATGTGCACTAAGTGGGGAAATAGAACCTTTATCTGCTAATCATTCACAGGTTCATTCATTTATTCCCAACTATAGAACCAACCTGTCAGCAGCTGATAGGCTGAGTTCCATTGAGAGTGCACAGTAATAGATACACGTGGGCGCTTAAGGACAAAAGGATGCGATATTTGAAATATGATCAGTCTTGGGAATTTGGGGTTCTTTTGTTACTATGGGGGTGGAGAGTAATCAATCTCCCACCTAAGAGAGAAAGAAAGATGGATTTCTTCAGGTCAAAGGCAGGCATTTTCAGGTGAGTCCACTATGGTGTCTCTGATCATGGATTTTCATGCTGGGGTATTTTTAACAGAGCAGCAGATGGACCTCTGTTGTTTGCAAAGAAGTTTTATTTTGGAGCTTGTGAAGAGATTGGGGTTAATGTACAATAAAGTGAAAGTGACATTTGTAAAGATGGTGCGAGCAGAATGCCAGGATCCATTACCCTGATAACCCCGCAAGCAGACCGGCAGCCTCCATTGGTGAACTGCTGCTCAGATCCCATCAGCGTTACCTGCAGGACGCATCACCATTTTGTGGCAAATTTCCAGAGCTTTTCACATGCCAGGCAACTTGTCCTAACTAGGACAAGGAGACACTGTTTGACAAACTTTGCTTTGGAGCCCAGAACTTTCGTGAGAGCCAGACCTGGTTCCTTCTCCTTGTTTTATAATCATGGACATTCACTAGCAATGATGAGAAGGAAAACCTAGATGCAGGCCCTTGAATCCAATGCCCCAAAGCAAAGGTGTCAGAATGAGGTGGTCTGATGATGCAGAGTACAGTGAGTGTGGGCTATGCTATGTGAGCTGATGTTTCTTTTTAGAGGGGGGACAGGCATTACCCAGGACAGTTTGGATCCCTGATGAGAAAGTAAAGACTTTCTGGGAAGTATCTTCCAGGAAAGGAAAGCAACTGGAGGACAATATTTGAATGAATTAACCTTCAGTGATTTCCCATGACCCACAGGATCAAGTCCAAATCCTTCGTGCAGCTTCTGGTTCCTTCCCTGTCTGGTCCCTGACTAACCTTGGGGCTAACACACAGCATGTGTTTCAACCATTCCAAACTGCCCTTTGTTCCCTGAAAGTTATGATAGTCAACATTTAGGCTGGACTTTAAAATGCCAGGAACTGAGCTAAGTGCTAATATGCATTTCATCATTTATTCTTCAGAGCCATCTCGAAGGTAGACACCATTAGAGTCCTCAGTTTACAGACAAGGAAATAAAAACAAAGGTTATAAAACCAGGTCACAAACTATTGAGAAGGGTGAAGTTGGAAGGCAGTATGATTCCCCCACTTTGCCATCCCTGCCTCCTTTTCTGCATGAGAAAATACCTCTAGACCTTGCACACACTGCTTGCTCTGCATAGGATTAGCCTCTCTTCTTACCAGCCTGATTTAAAAAGCATCTCTTTCTTCATCATGACCTTCAAGGTCAAATAGCCCTTTCTCTGGATATCATTCCTGACACCCCCAGGTAGAGTTAGTGGTTTTCTCCTTGAAACTCCCATACCCCTTCCACAAACTCACAATACACACTGCAGTACATTGTCCTCCCGCCATGCATTCATTTCATGGCTGGTCTGTGCAGACTCCTTCGACCATTCTCCCAGATGAATCAAAGCTCCAAGAGAGTAAGCAGTAAGCCGGGAACAGCCAGTTCCGTGAATCCAGAGGTCGCTCAGCCTCCAGGAGATGAGTACAAATGCCATGTGACATTTCATGAGCAGCTCCACAGACAGGTCTAGACGAGTGCCTGCCTGCCTGCCACATTCCTGCCTTTATCATTAACCACACCCCATGGTGACTTCCTTCAACATGTGAGGCAGCGCCTGCCTGTCTGATAACCCAGCCTCCTTCTGGAAAGGATTTCCTTTGGCCTGGGTGCATACCTGGCCCTGCAAGAGTTAACCACAAGGCAGCCCAGATCAGGAGAACATGAGGTTTCCATTAGCTGGTGGTATGCGGACAAGTGGCACGAGCATGGATTATACAGCAATAAAAACACACTGCACAGTATTTATGTCAGAGGCCTCACTTCTCTCCTTCCCTGCCTCCCACCCCAGCACAGACAGACCAGGCCCTTGCTGCTTTGGTGTGACATTATAGCAAAAGTTGGTATCTGACTTCTCTCCCAACTTGTTTTAATCCTGCTGGGAGTGCTCATCATGTCTCCAAAAGACACAGATGGGAAGAAAGAGTGCCAGAGGAATTCAGTTCTTTCCCTGGGATGAATCCTGAGTGAACCAGCTGTGAGACAAAGTAAAAAAGTGAAGAGACAGAAAAAAGGAAAAGAAAAAAGGGAGAAGGAAGAAGGGAAGCAAAGAAGGAAGAGAGGTTGAAAGGGATGGTGAGAGGATTTTGAGAATTAAGTTCACTTGGGAACAGTTGGGTGGAACATTGGGTGATTCTGAAACCATATCTTCTGGAAGGAAGAGAATTCACATGTATGGTACATTTGCTATATGACTGGTATGATTGTTAATTCTATGTGTCAACTGGACTGGGTCATAGGGTCCTTAGACATTTGGTCAGATGTTATTCTGAGTGTGTCTGTGAGAATGTTTCTGAATGAGATTAACATTTGAATCAAAGGACTGAGTAAAGCAGATTGCTCTCCCTCATGTGGGTGGGCCTCATCCAATCAGTTAAAGACCTAAACAGAACGAAAGGCTGAGGAAGAGAGATCTCTTCCTGCCTGAGTGCTTGACTGATTCATTGAGTGCTTGACTCATTCTTTTCTTGCCTTGGACTCAAACTGAAATATTGGCACTTCGTGGGTCTGGAAACTGCTTACTCTCAGACTTGATCTTAACACCACTGGCTTTTCTAGGTGTCCAGCTTACCAACTGCAGATTTTGGGACTTCTCAGTCTCCACAATCACATGAGCCATTCCTTACAATATAATAAGTCTTTCCCTCTCTCCCTCTTGCTGCCCTCTCCCCTCTCTCTATAATTTGTTCCGTTTTTCTGGAGAACCTTGACTAGTACAGCAGGCCATGTGCTGAACTCTTTATATATTATTTCAGAGAGGCTGAGACACTTTCAGTAACTTGTCACACAGGTCATACATTTAGTAAGAGGAGTTAAGTTTCCAACCCAAGGCCTCTCTGGGTCTCAATAATCTCATCTCCCTTTTTTTAGTTATAGAGTTTCCCAGTCATGTAAAGGCCAGATTAGCCTCCCATTTCCAGATGCAGGTGAGTATTCTTTGATCATTTCCCTTCCTGGAGACATTGTGAAGGACTAGTTACTAGGACACAGCACCCAAGGGATCTCTCAGAAGCTCTGCCCTATGACTCAGCACCCTAGGAGTATGGGTGGCTTTCTGAACAGAGGTCATTCTGGGGTTCATAAATTCTTACTCAGACCACAGTTATTTACTAAACACCTACTGTGTCAGGTCCTGTATTTTTGGCAATGAAGAAACATAAATAGAACTGTCTTCCTTGTGAAGAGCAAGTCTTTTTACGGTGCCCAAAAGACATGTAAGTAAAAGTATAAACGTTATGATGGCGGTGTGTGCAAAGGTCCAAAGCAAATGAAGAGATTCATCTTGGCAGTTTGAGGAGAGAGCCAGGTGGAAAATTAGGGACAAGACAGAGTAAGGAATCCCTGCCCAAAGCCTTGGAGAGGACAAGGCAGATTTGGGTAACAGAAAGTAATTAGCTGGGGGTGAATAGCGGTTCTCCACTCCTGTTGCTCATTAGAGTTGCATGGGGAGATTTAAATTATACAAATGCCTGGGGCCCACCCCCCACCTCAAGTCTCTGGAGGTATAGTGTCAGCTCCCCAGGTGATTCTAATATGTCCTGGGATTGAGACCCACTGTGGGCTGCCCAGAGTATGTCTGGGCTTGAGAGATGAGTATGGAGACTAAGGAACTACACAAATGTGAAGGCCTTGGATGCCACCCTCAGCAGTTTGAACTTCCCCTGCAGGCATGCAAGGTTTTTCAACAGGGAAGTGACCTTACTTACAGGAAATGAGTCAGCATAATAGTCAAGCCTTAGGAGGCTGAGCCTCGGGGGAAATTCTGGCTTCATCTTCTTAGAGAGCTTGACCACCTGTGCTTACTAAGACACAATTGATTTCACTTTTCCTTCTGCACACATAGCCAGAGGCCTTGTGTCACTCTGGGGAAGTTGCCTGGCAGTCTGGAGACCCAGGTTCTCACCCTGCTATAGGTACTGACTTGCTGAGGGACTTCAGCCAGAGGATCCTTCCTTCCTCCCTCTTGTCCTTAGCTTCCCACATCAAGCATGTGGGAAATGAAACAAATCAGCCCCTTTCTATGAGGTTGGCAACATCTGATTGCTTTGATTTGTTTTTAGTCAAAATGCTACATGCATTTTTACATTAACAGCAATAAAGGATACAGCAAGGTTTCTGTTAATCAAACAGAATGAGTCTAGGTTAGGAGGGGTGGGAAGGGTGAGCCAGGGAATTTCAAACAGTCAGTACTTTCTTGTTTCCTTTGGTCTCTGACAGGATGTCAGTTGTTTTCCTGATATATTCCATGTGTAGGGATATTGCTTAGGTCAAGTTGTTCCCATTATAATCTGCTTGTCCCTCATCAAGATCTTCATAAGTCAGCAACCCAACCTGCTATGTTGAGGTGGAGAACATGGATTCGGAGGTGCCCTGTTCATTCCTGCTGGCCTCAAGCCAAGAGTAGCACCAGCCTGGAGAAGGCCCTCTAAAAGCCTTCCCTACCTAGGGCATTTCCTGCCCCAACCTACCCACATCAAGCCTGGAAGAATCTTTCAAAATCGCTATAATTAATTGTCAGTGATTCCTCACTGCTACAGATCAAACACAGGTTCTCTGACATGGCACTGAAATCCGCTTACAATCCACCGTCCATCGGATTCTCCAAGCTCATCTCCTATAGGTCTTAACAGTGCCCTGCAGGCCAGGCACACAGAACTGCATACTCTTCCCAAAGATGGCTAAGCTCTTTCATGCTTATAGGTCTTGACCCATATAGTTCCCTCTGTTTGGAATCCTTTCCCCTTACCTTTTACTCATCCTATAGGCCCAGCTAACACGTCATTTCACTCATTTATTGAGAACCTAACCTGTGTATTTTAGGAAGAATGCCAGATACCTGGAAGGTGAACAAAATTGAATCTTTTAGTAATGATTCTGGTGTCTGTACTCCTCTTTAGTTTGCTTCTAACTTTGCCTCCGTATGGTGATTATCCATTTATGTTTCTGGATCTCTCTCTAGATTATAAACTCCTTAAAAGTCAAAATGTCTCTTAATTATCTCTGTATCCATAGCACAGAGCATAGGGCCTATCATAGAATAGCAGTTTAGTGGAAGTTTACTGAATGAATGAATGCATGCATGAATGAATGATTTATTTGATAAATGAAGAGGGTGTGTATGAATGTTCCAAGTGAAGTGAGGATTGCTTTAGCTCTTAGGAACACAACAGGCTATAACAATGAAGAGACCCCTTGGGTCCCTTAGTCTGGATTAGAAGAGCCTAGAAGGTACCATCAGGGATCACTGACACCTTATATAAGGGAAACTGAGATGAGACAGGAAAGGGACTTGTGTAAATGACCAAATGGCCAGCAGCTGGTCCTCACCTTTTCCCACACCAGCTGAACAGACAGCCACAACTGGCTGTAACCCTGTCATCCTAGCACTCTGGGAACCCTTAGTTCTAACTCCCTTCACCAAAAGCATGCAGCCCTTGAATCATCGCCTTGGAATCTGATCACCAGTTTGGTTGCTTTCTTCCTCTGTCTATTTGATATGGCCAGCCAGGAAGACAGTGCTGACGAGGCACTCTTAAGCCCTGAACTGACAGAAATCAGGTGTCCTCGCTTCATAAAAGAAACATTAACCGATCCGATGGGAGCTGGAAGCAGAAGTGCTGACAAGGATGTAACTCCCAAGGATTCTATGGGGGCAAGGAGAAAGCATCATTCTCTCCTGATTTAGAGGCATTCTGGGGTTTACAGACAAGACAGAGAAGAATGGGAGATGCCAGGGAGGAAGGCCACTGGGGAGAAAGTCTCAGTTGCCTGGCTAAGGGGATCAAGAGAAAGGGAATGATAAGGAAGGCCACTGTCCCCTCCTCTCTATCCCCACTGTACCATCCAAGTCCTGATGAGCTCTCTCCTGGACCCAGGTCTTTCCATTGGTTCCCCACTCTCTACTGTCTTCAGCCTCAATCTGTCCCTAGCCCAGACAGTCTGTCCCTAGCTCAGTCCCTACACTGCTGTCTGATGGTCTTTCTAAATTACTTGAATCTTTTCTTTGCCAGAAGTTCTCAGACCCCCGAGTGTGAGTGAAAACAGAGGTAAAGAAAAGTTTCAGGAGACAGAGATGGTAGTTTGGTGGCAGAGATGAGCCCTCTTTCTAGAAGAACCACCTTCCTTCCTATACCCATGCATGTATCTCCTTTCCTTTCATGGGAAAATCAATTCTAGGAAGACTCAGTAACTGAGACACTTCACTGTATGCCCAACCCTATCTGAGGCACCACTGTGAACTTGGAGATGATCAGACACAGACCCTTTACTCAAGGAGTACACAGTCTGATGGAAGAAAAGGAAGTAGAAACAAATAATTGTGGCAAAGAGGACAATGCTATCCTGAAAGTCTGTTCACAGTGATCTGAGAGGGGATGGGGCTGGAGCCCAACTATATGTGGTGGGATTGGGGAGGAACTGGGGGGATATTTGCACTAGTCCTTGGAGGATGATTAGGTGTTTCCCAGGAACAAAAGGAGGGGAAGAAATGAAAAAGCTTTTCCTATGTTATAAACCATGTTGTGCAAAGACTTATGGAAGACAGTTGTGGAATGGTTGGAAAATGAGGCATAATTAGAGAGTGGGTGGGACAAGGTAAGAAATTTGAGTGGATGTAAGACCTCACATTGTGTCATCAGACCTGCCCTTCTCTCTGTCCCTATCTCTCTCCCCCACCCCTTGTCTCTTCTTCCCTGACATTGGTCTCATTTTTTGAAGGAGCATCTTCCATGTAAAGTGGTAGGGAAGAAGTTAGCGTTACATACTGCAGCTTTAGACTTAGATTATCCGAGCTGAAGGAGCTCAGAGGGAAAAGCTTTTTTCAGCTTCAATGTATGCTAATCCCAAGAAAGGACCCAGATTGACCAGTCTGAGACATGTGCCCACCTCCAAGGCTAACCCCTGGTCACCACTATCGAAGATGTATTTGATCAGGCCTGGATAATGTGACTAGGGCAGGGCTCTCGGATTTCTGCCTTTTCCAAAATCACATGCTTAGAATAAGGGAGAAGTTCGCCCAAAAAGGTTGGATGCTGTAACCAGAAGACAGGAGAAGGTTTTAGACAGATAAAACTATGGTTGTCTGCTTCATTTGTGAATTCCCCTCCTCCAGGGATACCTTGGTGACTCTCTGGGAGTACCAGGGATTTCCTGACCTACTCTTTATCCAGGGGGGACTTGTACACAACATCTCCTCAAGGAGGATTTATTGATAATTACTTTGGCACATCTAAAAAGGAAAAATTAAAAAAATATAGAGATGAAAGAAAAAGAGTATAACCTGGCAAGCTGGGAATTCAGACACTGTATCAGCTTTGAAACAACTCATTTGGATGAAATGTCTTGCTGCCCTTGTGAGTCTGAAGAAAGAATAAGAAGACACTCAAAGAACATGTGGAGTGTGTGCAGCTGCGTTTGCACCAGGAAGCAGAGCTCAGCTGAAGAGCTGCAGTCAGCATCCGAGATAGGAGGAGCCTGTCCTGGCTTTGATGCTGTTGGGATAATGGAGCCACAGTGCAAGCACAGGGCCTTTTATTGACAGGGTAAAAAGAAGCCAGCTGGGGTTTGTCTATAGCCGAGCTTCTGATTCTATCCCATACTTCTGAAGAATACCCTCTTTGTTACTTTGCTGCAGGTGGCACCTGTCATTACAGGACGTGGAAATAGGATAAACAGCCCTGAGCTCCTTAAGAGATGCCCCTTCCTCAAATGTCTCAAACAGCTCTCCAAGTTCATCTCTTGCGTGCCCTCTCACTCTGTCTCTTTCAATCGGAGGATTCAACTGAACAAGGAGGATGGTGGTGGCCACAGAGCTCTGTGTTCTAATAAAGTATCACGAATTTTTGTTACAAGATGACAGTCTCAACGTTGCTGCAGCTCCTCTCCCATAACAAATCCCTAAAAATTATAGGAAATAAAATAAAAAATAAATTCAAAATGAGGCTCCAAATCAAGAAATGAAGCCCTCAGTGGGTCCAGAAGCAATGGAGAATTCTTTAAAGGCAGAACGTAAGTGAGATTGGTATAAAAAGGGAAACTATAACGCAAAAGGCACAGAGGAAGTTCTACTGAAAAATACCTACTTGCCTGGAGGGGGTAGAAACAGCAAAGAGGAGGAGACCCAGGGTGACTGAGCAGGTGCCATCAGGTTCATTGGTCTGACTACAATTCCCTCCCCTAAGGGTGGCCAGCCATTACTGGGGTTATTACTTCCAGGAAAAAGTGATGTTGCAAGAATCTGGAATGGAGAAATAGGCCAGACATAGGGGGCTGAGAACAACCAGGAGGAAGGAGAGCATCCGTTCCCAGAACACAATTACCTCACAAAGCTATCCAGAGGCAAGTCCCATCACTTCCCCAACCTCCCTAAAAAGGGCAGATCAGTCCAGGAAGTGGGTACCATTCCTCTTCTAGGACAGGCTGCATGAACATATAGAGCAGAGCCAAACACAGAAACTCAGCTGCACATCCACTTCCACCATTGACTCAAGGAAAGCCGGCACCATGAAAGAGAAACAGCAAACTTAAATCCAGAACCTAACCTGGTGACTCAGAGGTATGAGAGTAGACAGAACAGAACTTTAGAATAAGGAAAATTAAAATCACATAGAGGTAAAAGGACTCATATTGGTAAAATGTCAACTAGAGATCATGAAAATTAGAAATTTAGTGAACAAAAAGAAAAATCCCAATACATCAGTCAAATGGTAGAATGCACACAATTGAAAATGGAATTAGTGAGCTGGAAGATTGAGCCCAAGAATTCTCTGAGAATGCAGCAAAAAGAAATAAAGAAGTGAGATAAGTCAGACAGAGGAAGACAAATACTGTAGGATCTCACTCATGTGGGATCTAAAAAAATGAACTCATAGAATCAGAGAGAAGACTGGTGGTTGTAGGGGCAGAGGGCAGTGGGGGAAGGGGAATGAGTGAAGGTGGTCAAACAAACTCCAGTTGTAAGATAAATAAGTTCTGGGGACTCATAATCAGAAAAATCCTGAACTATTCATTTGAAATTTGCCAGAAGAGTAGATCTTAAATGTTCTCATCACAAGGAAACATTTTGTAACTGTGTGAGGTGGTGAGTGTTAACTAGACTTATTGTGATAATCATTTCCCAATATATACAGATATCAAATCATTATGTTTTTAAAGAATCGTGGGAAACAGATAAGAAATCTTTAACATCCATTTAAAAGATATTCTCAAAGAAAGGAATATTTAAAGAAATAATAGAAGACCCCAGAACTAAAGGAAGATAAGACTCTGCATATTTTAAAGTGTACCACACATCCAAATTACAGAACATCAAGGGGGAAAGAAAGTCAGAAAAGCAAAGGAAAAAAAGGAAACAGAAAAGGAAATCCATCTACAAAGTGAAAAGAGTCAGAATGCCATCAGACATCACTTTAACTATAAGAAAAATTAGAAGTTTTAGTTGAAAATTACCTCAAGTCTAAAATTCTATAGCCAGGCGAAATTTCACTCAAGAGTGAAGACAAGTGAGGCACATCTGGGTGGCTCAGTCCGTTAAGTGCCCAACTTTGCTCAGGTCATGATCTCACAGTTCGTGATTTCAAGTCCCGCATTGGGCTCTGTGCTGACAGCTCAGAGCCTGGAGCCTGCTTCGGATTCTGTGTCTCCCTCTCTCTCTGCCCCTCACCCATTCATGCTCTCTCTCTCTCTCTCAAAAATAAACATTAAAAAAAAATTTTTTTTTGAAGAGTGAAGACAAATGATATTTTCAGAGATAATATGCCTTGGAAAAACATATAATTCACATTCTCTAAAAAAATAGACTAGATATAGATATAGATAAAGATATAGATATGTATCAGTAGAAGAAATCTTATAAGAAGGAGAAAATTAATCCAGGAGGAAGAGGTGAGATACATGAAGCAGTGACACATAAAGGAAATAAATTAGTAAAACTTATGTTAAATCTACTGTGTTGATTGTTTTAATGTAAACTGTAGATTGGAGCATGCAGGGACCAGGAAAGTAAAATCATACTAATACTCTTGTTTTCCAAGAGGCAGAATATAGATATTCATATGTATAGTAGTTCATAAAAAATGTTGATTTATGTTTTAAAATATCTTTGTAATGCCCAACACTAAAACTAGGGAGAAACATCATAAAATAACTACCAACCTTTATCCTTCATGAATATACATGCAAAATCCTCCAAAAAAGATACTAACACACTGAATACAGCAACATTTAAATTCTTTTTTATTTTTGAGAGAGGGGGAGGGGGCAGTGGGGGGAAGAGAGAGTGAGAGACAGAGAGAATCTTAAGCAGGCTCCACACAGAGCCCGACCCAAGACTTGATCTCACAACAGTGAGATCACGACCTGAACCAAAATCAATAGTTGGATACTTAGCCAACTGAGCCACCCACACACCCTATGAATACAGCAACATTTAAAAACGATTATGCACAGTGGGGCGGCTGGGTGGCTCAGTCGGCTAAGCATCCAACTTCAGCTCAGGTCATGATCTCATGGTTCTTGAGTTCGAGTCCCACATTGGGCTCTGTGCTGACAGCTCTGAGCCTGGAGCCTGCTTCGGATTCTGTGTGTGTCTCTCTCTCTGCCCTCTCCCACTAAGTTCTGTCTCCCTCTTTCTCAAAAATAAATAAACATTAAAAATTTTTTAAAAAAACATTATGCACCTTGACCAAGTGAGATTTATCCCAACAATGTAAAATTGGTTTAACATCCCCAAATTAATCAATATAATGCACTATATTAATAAAATTAATGACACAAGTTTTGTAATAGTATCAACAAATGCAGAAAACACATTTGAAAAAATCTAACACCCTTTGATGATCAAAAAAGTACTCAGAAAACTTAGAAGAGAAACTTGCTCAATCTGGTAGAGTATCTGTGAAAAAACCAACAGCCGACATCAGACTTTATGGTGAGAGACTAAATCCTTTATCCCTAAGATCAGAAATAAGACAAGGATGGCTTCTCTTGCCATTTCTATTTAGTATTATACTGGATATTTATTATATTAAATATTTAGAAGAGACAAATCTATAGAGAAAGAAGGTTGATTAGTGGTTGCCCAGGGCTGGGAAGGGAGAGAGAGATTGCCATTGGGTGCAAAGTTTCTTTTTGTGGCAGTATAAATATTCTGAAGTTAGATTATGATAGTGGTTGCACAACTCCATAAATAGAGTAAAAACCATTGAATTGTACACAATAAATGGGTAGCGTTTATGGTGTGTAAAGTATATGTCAATAAGGCTATTAAATGTAATGACAGCAATTAGAAGACAGATGAACTAATTTGAACAAATAGAACATATTTTTTAAAAAATAGGAGTAAAGAAAACTTGATGAAGACAAGAGAGTGCAAGAATTGGAGAAAGGAAAAAGCAATTAGAAATCACAATAAATTGAAAATGCAAACCATGAAATAGGAACAAAGCCAAATTTAGTAGTCACCATTAATATTAATGCATTAAATTCACCTATAAGAGACAGACTTAGATTATATTTAAAAAATCTAGCCACTTGTTAGTTTCAAGAAACAGACAAAACACAATTTCCTCTGAAAACAAAGCAGTGGAGGGCACTTGGGTGGCTCAGTCAGTTGAGTGTCCGACTCTTGATCTCAGGTCATGATCTCACAGTTCCTGAGTTTGAGCCCCCATCAGGCCCTGACAGTGCAGAGCCTGCCTAGGATTCTGTTTCTCCCCCTCTCTGCCCCTCACGCGCTCTCTCGCTCTCTCTCTCAAAATAAATAAACTTAAAAAAAAAAAAAGCAGTGGAAAATACTTATTTAGAAATGGCTAACAAACTGAAAGCAGATATAATTGTGTAAAATAAAATTCCAGGAGAAAAGCACTGAAGGAAAGATGTATATACACTTCATAGTGATAAATACAGCCAAGAAAAAGTAACTATTGTGTACCCAAAATATAGCTACAAAATAGTTGAAGCAAAAATCGACAGAATTACAAGAGAGAACTTAAAGATAAAAAAAATCACTGTTGGGGGGCACCTGGGTGGCTCAGTCGGTTGGGCAGCCGACTTCGGCCCAGGTCATGATCTCACAACTCATGAGTTCGAGCCCCGCATCAGGCTCTGTGCTGATAGCTCAGAGCCTGGATCCTGCTTCAGATTCTGTGTTAACCTGTCTCTCTGCCCCTCCCCTGCATACACTCTGTCTCTCTCTGTCTCTCAAAAATAAACAAACATTAAAAAAAAAAAAATCACTGTTGAACACACCTCTCCAGAAAACAAAATCAAGCAGACAGAAACCAAATAAGGACATAAAGAATCTTAGTAGTAATATATCATTAGGCTTGATACAATATTTAGAGAATTTTATACCCAATAAACAGAGATTCAACATCATTTTGTAACACATGTGCAATAGTAAAATTTGTCTTGGACAACGCCACCAATGAAAGGCAACAAATTCCAAAGAGTTAACTTTATAAGCAAAATTCACTAACCATTATGCAATAAAATTAGAAGTTAACTAGGAGATAGATGTTCAAAAATAAAGAAACAAATAAAAACATCCAAATATAAACATGCACACATTTATTTTTGTGTCATTTTTTTGACTAAAGAAAAATCAAAATGGAAACTTTTTAATTTGTTTAGTGAAGTGCAAAAGGAACAATAAGACAAACTCAAAGAAAAAATATTTTTAACATATTATTAAAATAGTTGACATACAATGGTAACTAGTTTTGATATGTTAACATATAGATTTGACAATTCTGTACATTACTCAGTGCCCACCATGGTAAGTATAGTCACCATCTGTCACAATACAAAGTTATTACAATATTATCGACTATATTCTCTATTCTGTACCTTACATGTCTGTGATTGACTTATCTTGTAACTGAAGCTTAGTACCTCTTAATCCCCATCAACTATTTCAACCATCCCTTTCTACCTCCCCTCTGGCAACCACCAGTTCTCTGTATTTAAGAGTTTGTTCATTTGTTTTGGTTTTTATTTTTATCTTTATTTTAATGTTTATTTTTATTTTTGAGAGAGAAAGAGGCAGAGCATGAGCAGGAAAGGGGCAGAGAGAGAGGGAGATACAGAATTCGAAGCAGGTTCCAGGCTCTGAGCTGTCAGCACAGAGCCTGATGCAGGGCTTGAACCCACAAACTGTGAGATCATGACCTGAGCCGAAGTCGGATACTAACCGACTGAGCCACCCAGGTGCCCCTATTTGTTTTGTTTTTTATATTCTACATATAAGTGAAACAAAATGGTATTTCTCTTTGTCTGACTTATTTCACTTAGCATAATACCCTCTAGGTCCATCCCTGTTGTGGCAACTGGCAAGATTTCATTCATTCTTTTTATGGGTGAATATTATTCCATACACACACATACACACACACACACACACATATACATACCACATTTTCCTTATCCATTCATTTATCATTGGACTTTTGGGTTGCCTTCACATCTTGGCTATTGTAAATAGTGCTGCAATATAAACATAGAGGTGCACATATCTTTTCAAATTAGTGTTTTCATTTTCTTTAGGTAAATACCCAGTAATAGAATTACTGAATCATATGGTGTTCCTAGTTTTAATTTTTGGTGGGAAACTCCATACTGTTTTCCACAGTGGTTGCCCCAATTTACATTCCTTGCAAAAGTGCACAAGGGTTCCTTTTTTCCCACATCCTCATCAACATTTGTTATTTCTTGTCTTTTTGATACTAGCCATTCTGACTAGTGTGAGGCCACATCTCATTGTGGTTTTGATTTGCATTTCCCTGTTGATTAGTGATATCTTTTCATGTGTCTGTTTGTCATCTGCGTGTCTTTGGAAAAATGTCCTCTGCTCATTTTTAAATCAGATTGTTTTCTTGGTAGAGGGTTGTATAAGTTCTTTATATATTTTGGATATTAACCTCTTACTGGAATCACCATTTGCAAGTATCTTCTCACATTCAGTAAGTTGTTTTGTTTATGGTTTCCTTTTTTGTGCAAAAGCTTTTATTTTGCTGTAGTCCCAATATTTTATTTTTGCTTTTGTTTCCCTTGCCTGAAGAGACATATTCATAAATATGTTATTAAGGCCAGTGTCCAAGAGATTAATGCTTATGTTTTATTTTAGGACTTTTTTGGTTTCAGGTCTCACGTTTAAGTCTTTAATCTATTTTGAGTTTTATTTTTATGTACGGTATAAGAAAGTGATCCAGTTTCATTGTTTTGCTTGTAGCTCTCCAGTTTTCTCAACACTGTTTACTGAAAGACTGCCTTTATCCCCATTGTATATTCTTGTCTCTTTTGTCGTAGTTTATTTGACCATATAGGCATGAGTTTATTTCTGTGCTATGTATTCTGTTCCTTGATCTATTTGTTTTTGGGTCAGTACCATGCTGTTTTGATTACTTTAGCTTTGTAGTGTATCTTGAAATCTCCAGCTTTGTGATACCTCCAGCTTTGTTCTTCGTTTTCAAGAGTGCTTTGACTATTTAAGGTCTTTTGCGGTTCCATATAAATTTTAGGATTATTTGTTTTAGTTCTGTAGAAAATGTTAGTGATATTTTGATAGGGATTGTGTTTCATCTGTAGATTGCTTTGGGTAGTATGGAATTTTAAAAATGTTAATTCTTTCAATCCATGAGCATGGTATAGCTTTCCATTTGTTTGTGTCATTTCAATTTCTTTCATCAATATGTTATAGCTTTCAGGGTATAGGTCTTTCACTTATTTGGTTGAATTTATCCCTAGGTATTTTATTATTTTTGGTACAATTATAAATGGGATTGTTTTCATAATTTCTCTTAGTGCTACTTCATTATTAGTATATAGAAATGCAGCAGATCTCTGTTTATTAATTTTGTATCCTGCAACTTTACTGAATTCATTTATTAGTCCTAATGGTTATTTGGTGGAATCTTTAGGATTTTCTATATATAGTATGTCATCTGCAAATAGTGACAGTTTTTCTTATTCCTTACCAATCTGGGTGCTTTTTATTTCTTTTTAATGTCTGACTTTTTAAAATGTGTACTGAAAGAATTTTTTTTTAAATAAAAGCATAAATTAAGGAAACACAAAACCTGTTCCATACCACTGGTGGTTGCTCCGGCTGGTTTTCCCCAGATGGAGTCTGGGACTTTTTGATATTTTTGTGATTTGGTATTGGGAAAATGGCACATTTTAAATGAACACTGTCCTTGATCAGCTAAACTAGAGACCCTGGATTTCTAAGGATATCTCAAGCAGGTCAGACTTTTACCATAATTCCTGAAGTATAGGAAGTATAGTGTCTCATTTTGGGCAATTCTGTAGATTGTCTACTGACCTTGAGTTGACCTTCTCCTTAAAATAGACATCAGAATATCTCTCATTCTGAATGTACTATCTGGCTTTTCTTTCTTTTAAATTGCCTTTGTGGAATAAGATATTTCATGACCTTTTCCACCACTAGTGGTAGATTAAAATGATTTGAAAGTATTAGAAGTGGAATATGTGTGAAGGAGTGCCCTCCTTTCTGCAAAATGGTTTTCAGAGTAAAGAGTTCTATGCAATATATTAGAATATGTAGATTGTTTAATCACACTTTGCTCATGTTTATTATTATAAGAAAATAAGCTAGTTCTTCCTACTGGGGCTTGTTATGATTGCTGAGAGTATGTGAAATTGTATGACAAATATTAACTGAGTGCCACTACATGCCTGGCACTGTGCTAGGTATATAACACATATACAGCTTCTGATCTTCTGGAGCTGCTAGTCCTGTTTCCTGGAGCATGCCTACCATTAAAAAAAGCATTATTTCCTTGTGGACTGGAGAGCTGAGAGATTCCACTAAGACTCAAAATGTGGCCTCTTGAAGTCTGAATACAGTGAAAGGGCATAATACATGATGAAGCAGAAGCAGTGGTCCTGAGGCAAGACAGACAATGAACCCCCAGAGGAGCGTCATTTTCACAAATTCACCATGGTCTAGAGGCTTGGATCCACAGTCTTGGAAGTCCAGAAAATGATCTTATCAATACACCTAGAAACAAGAGATTCTCAGTGACATGCTGATAGTAATTTTACATAAGATTGATTTTTAAATGCCAATTTACCACCTTCCTGTGGCCAGACTCATCCTGTTCTCTATCTGCCACACTGTTTTCCCAGTACTAAGGTACCTGGAAACTTGAATGAGTCCTCAGAAGATTGCTTGGAGGGCATAGAAACATCGTGAAGAGAGATGACTAATTGTGACATTTTCATCTGTGGAGAAATTACCACACGACAATGAATGCTCTTGACAGAATAAAACTTAGTTTGTGTCTACTATGGACCTTTTCATTTTTTTTTCTGTTTTATCAGTGTACAAATATGTCTTTTTTAACCACTACTTCTGTATCTTCTTTTCCTGGTACTCATACTATAGCTAGCAGATACAAGAGGTAATACTATTTGGGCACTGTACTGATACACTATATATATCAGCATTGTATATATGAGCTCATGTTATCCTCAAAACCTCCTTATGGGTATATACTTTTATTACTTCCCTCAGTTTTCAGTTGAGGAAAATGAGGCAGGAAAAGTTAACATAAACTGCTCCAAGTCACCCGCTGTTAAGTGGCAGAACCAGAATTCAAATCCAGGTTTTCTGGCTCCAGATTTTGATTACTCTGTCTTCTCTTATAGTCTCTCTCACAGTCATCTTTCAGGAAAAATTCAATCAGTAACTGTTTATGTGAGTTGTTAGACTTAGTAGATCAGAGACAACTAAGAACAGCAGGATGAAAAAAGCCAGCTTTCTTTTTTTTTTAATATATGAAATTTATTGTCAAATTGGTTTCCATACAACACCCAGTGCTCATCCCAAAAGATGCCCTCTTCAATACCCATCTCCCACCCCCCATCAACCCTCAGTTTGTTCTCAGTTTTTAAGAGTCTCTTATGCTTTGAAGGCCAGCTTTCTTTAAACAGCTGTCCTTTCCTCATTAATCCCTAGAACCTCAAATGGGGAGGGGGAAAGTAAAAAAAAAAAACAAAACTATTGAACCAAATGCAAAGAGGAACTGAAATACTTTCTGCAGGTCAAAGTCTAATACAAAAGGTGATTCACGGTATTCATAAGTCTTATTCCAAAGGGAATAAGAGGCCCATTAAACATATGAAGAACTTTCCAGAAGCTAGGCCACTTGTAAATAACAGAAGTCAGGAACCTAAACACCTTCTAGCACCATGGAAAGGCACTGAAGATACAAAGCCCTTGAAGAACTCATGGCAGCAGGACTTGGGGTTGGGGGAGGTGGGAAAACCACAGGTAAACCAACGAATGCACTAAAATATTACGACAGAGTACCTGGTACACAACTGATACTTAATAAATGCTCATTAAAAAAATAAATAAATGCTTATTGAAAGAATGGTACTAAGTCATCCTAACAGATGACTCTTTTGTTCAAGGACCTTCTCTAGGTGATAGTTGAAAAACTTACACAGGGTCTGCTTCAGATCATCAAACCTATTTTCTATATTTGCTGACTTAGGAAACAAGAAATATTTCAGTGTATTTCAACTCTGTAACAAGTCAGATTATGATTTATCATCATGCATTTACCATCTTCAAAATTAATTATTGAACCTCAAATGCCTTTGAATTCCAAAGTTCTAAACTGGAATATAAGAGGGTCCTAATATCTGAGAGAGGAGCTGAGAATGAAGTACAGAGTCACCTTTGAAAGGCAAGGCCCCTGGGAGACTTGTGTAGGGTGCCCTTTGATGGAGTCAGGGCTTGAAGTAATGGTAAAAAGGTAGCTCCATTCAGATAAACAGACATTCGTTAAGTTCCTGCTATGTGGCAGGTCAATGGAGGTGTGGAGGATACAAATGTATCCTTTATTTCACTGACCTCTAGTCGCCAACGATTCTGCCACCATTCGTTCTGGACAACCCAGGTAACATCTCACAGAGGCTCATTAATGCGTCTTATTCCAGGCCAGATCAGTGAAATGTATTGACAATGTCTCCTCTACCTGATACCTTGTGAGAAGTATCTTTTCTTCCAGTGCCCACCACTGAGTGACCCCACAAGACTTGGGTATAACCACTCATCTCCTTTGTTGTATGTGATGTCCCTTGAACTATATAAGGGGCCAATGTTCTCTGCAGCCTTCAGCATACCAAAGCCATTGCTTTCCACATAAAAGTGAAGACAGGGTCCCACTCCAAAGTCATCTTTTGCCACATCTTATAACCTAGGACCCAAAGAAGTCTCATAAAGTTGTAATTGAAACATCTTCTTCACCTCCTGCTTGTGGTGGGTTCTAGAAATTGTCCATGGAGGAGTGTTGGAGAACCAATCTCTGGGACAAGCTTTATGCTCTCCTAATTGCCCTTTTCACTCACACATGTTCTTCTCTGTCCTTCCTTTAAACTGCTTGTGCAAATTGTCACTAACCCATTACAAATGCCTTGACTTTTCTAAATTCTTCTGTAAGAGACCTCTTTGGTCCCACTAGAATTCCTCAATACAAAGGTAAATAAGACTTGGTCCCATCTCTCAAAGCACTGGTGCACCCTAGATGAATTTCTGTTGTGTCACTACTCGTCTGAGGGTCAGGGCTGCAGACCAAAAAGAGGCAGCAGTTCAGTGAAATGGAGACACCGTTACACCAGATATCCAAAGAGCCCTTCTGCACTCCTTGGATGTTTGTTACCAGCCACATGGCCTTCAGAAAATCACTTCACTTTTCACGTTCAGTTTACTGATTTAAGAGAAGAAACAAACAAAACCTGTTCTCTGCCTCATGGGAGGGCTGTGACAATCAAGAGGTGATGCATGTGAAAGAGTTTGGTAAACAGCAGACTCCATATGCTGCTCACCTGGGCAGTTAGTGCCTTCTCCTCCCCTCCCAAAGCACTTAGATCTGTTCTCTAACACAACGTTTATCACACTGCAGGGTATCTGTTTATACGACTGATCCCCACAGTATACTGTCAGCCACTAGAAGGCAAGGGTGTCCTCCTATTCATTTTTGGATTACCTGCCCCTGGTGTGGTGTCAGTCATAACACATTCACAAAGTACATGTTGCCTGCCTGCCTGAATTAATGTATTGAATGCAAAAATGTTAATTATACTCTGGTGTTCTGAATAATTTTGGACAAATCACATCACCTTCAGAACTTGAGTTTTCCTAATTGCTAGTAGGAAGAATATGTTAATGAGGGTTAGGAAGATATATGACTTTCACATCATATGAATTTAACCCAGAGATATCCTGTAGTGTTCAGCTAAAAATTCTTCCATTGTACAGACGAGGACATCAAATCTAAGAAAATGTGTGTGATGTGTCGAAGGACACGTGGTGACCATTGGAACCAGAATCCAGATCTCTTGACCACCAGGTCAGTGCTCTTTATAGCACTTTTTGAGATCCTCAAACAACAGTGACACAGTTACCACAGGATGATTTTATCATCCAGAGCATCATGTTGTGTTCCAGATAATAGATCTGTTCCTGGCAGAAAATAGATACTGTGGTCAATGAGGAGATACTCCTTGGTGAGAAGGAGCCTTGAACTGAGAACAAAACTGCATAGTATTGGTCAAGGTGGGTATTAGTTACTCTGAATGAATCAAACTTGAAGAGTGGCAGATGGATTCCCGTGCACCACAGCCCCACAATGAAATTAAATGACTTTATTCAGCAGACAAATACTTAAGAAACTTAACAAGGCTGGGTGTCCTGTGAAGCACTGCATTGCAAAGAGAAGAGGCTGGGTAAGTTAAAGCAATGCCCCGAAGTAGGTGTCAATTCCAGAATCAGTCATCCACTCAATGTTCATTCTTCAAGCACTTACTGTAAACCCTGATGCTTGGTACTGGACTGTCAAGGGGTTGAGGTGTGGTCTCTGTTCCCCACCCTCCTCAGCCCTGTGTGGACCATTTAGTTGAAAAGAGATGAGATAGTTGAATAGATGAGCACAAGGAAAGTTGGATTAGCTGACAGACTGTGTGCATAATGCCCTGAAGGGCATGAAGGGAGGAGTGGCCTATCATACCTGTGGGGTGGGCAGGAAAACGTAAGAAGTTGGTCAGGGAAGGAGTGGACTTTTAAAATGAATCTGCAGGGGTGCCTGGGTGGCTCAGCTGGTTAAGCATCTGACTCCTATTTTGGCTCAGGTCATGATCTCACTGCCCAGTTCATGAGTTTGAGCCCCGCAATGGGCTCTGTGCTGAAGCATGGAGACTGCTTGAGATTCCCTCTTTCTGCCCCTCCCCTACTTAAAAAAATGAAACTAAAAAAATAAAATGAGTCTGCAAAAATGAATAGCTGTTTGCCTGTCAGGCAATGAGAGTGGAAGGGGAGAATTATACCAGCAGATGAAGAACATGGAGGCTTAAATTGGCTTGGCATATTTGGGCAACTGAAAGGAGTTTGGTGGGGCAAAGGGCATGAGGGGAGTTAAGAAGGATGAGGAGGAGGTAGGCAAAATCCTTCTCATTTCAGATAAAGGATTTGTATTTTATCTTTGTGATCAAAGTGTCATGCCTGAATCCATGGCTGAGCTTCAAGGGATCCACAAACCTCTGGATATTACACTTAAGTTCTTGTGTGTCTATATGTATATAAATGTTACTGGGAGGAGTAGCTTCATATTTATTATTCGGTGCATCCCTACCACCACATCCTCTCTAAACACAGGCATCATTAAAAACCAGCCATCTAAGGGTGCCTGGGTGGCTCAGTTGAGCGTCTGACTCTTGGTTTCAGCTCAGGTCATGATCTCACAGTTCGTGGGTTCGAGCCCCTTGGCTCTGCGCTGACAGTGTGGAGCCTGCTTGGGCATCTCCCTCTCTCCTTCTCTCTCTACCCACCTCTCTGTCTCTCTCAAAAATAAGTAAGTAAACTTTTAAAATATATAGTGGTCTAGGAGATGACGAATTAGCAAAGGATTTTCAGAAGGTTGTTGTGAGGTCAGAAACATGTTTAAGACTGAGATTTCTGGTACCAGTGTGGAGAGTATACAGGTGAGTGAGGCTGGAGGCAGGGAGATGGTAGGGAAAATGCTGTAATGGTCCAGGTAGGAGACAGTGAAGCCTAAACTATGATGGTGCCACTGGGTTGGAGAGCAGGCCCCTTAAATAGTTGACTTTTAAAATAGCTTCTTTTCTTTCAGCTACCCTCTAGACCCTACAACGTAATGAACAAAATAAAATCCTATATTTAGAATTAAAATAGCTTATTTAGTATTATTTTCAGACTTGAAGATGGTGCATGAGTTTTCTATTGCCACTGTAACAAATTACCACAAGCTTAGTGGTTTAAGACAACACAAATTTATTCAGAAGTCCAACAAGAGTGTCAATGGGCTAAGATAAACATGTCAGCAGGGCTGCATTCCTTTTTAAAGGCTCTAGAGGAGAATTATTTATGTGCCTTTTCCCACTTCTAGGGGTTACTTACATTCCTTGGCTTGTGGCCCCTTTCCTCTGTCTTCAAAGCCAGCAAGGCTACATCTGTCTGACCATTCTTCCACAGTTACATCTCTCTCTGACAAAAACCAAGAAAGGTTCTGTTTAAGGGCCCATGTGATTATGTTGGCTCCAGCTGTGCAATCTTCCCATCTCTTAATCACATGTGCAAAAATCTCTTTTGTCATGTAAAATAACTTCACAGATTGTGGACATCTTGGTAGGGGGATGCATTATTCTGCCTACCTCAGATGGACACTCAGAACCAGAAAGGCGGGGGTGGGGAGGTGGTGTTGTCTGAGGCCTGAAAACATGTAAGCAGTAAAGTTAGGATGAGGACCCAGATCTCGTGAGCCTCAGTCCTGGGCAGATTCCAATTCCTGGTGCAATTAGGCCATGTGTGAATTACTTGTCACCGCACTCAGTAGAGGATGACTGAGTAGATGGCACTTGCCTAGGTCCTCTCCACTGTATGATGTCTAAGGGATGTGCTGGTTCCTATTTGTTGGCCAGGGTGGCTGTGATATGGCCTGTAGAGGGCAAAAGGTCACCACTTCTGTGTTGCCTGGTTTTAGTTAGCACTGACCACATCTGCCAGTCTACATCCTGGGACAGCTTCTCATCTGTATATCACATTTCAGTGATCAGAGCTCATCCACCATGAGGCTGTTTTAGGTACATGGCATGGTGCAAGGGAAGATTTACAGAAGTGGAGTTGAGAGCCCAGGGTGCTGTCCTCCTTCTGTTGACCTGCACTATGTGATTTCCCCCCATTTGAGACTCATTATTCTCCTTTGTGAAATGAGATTACATAGTCCCTATGTGTAGAATGTGGAGATGATTTCTACAGTGACTGGCAAGTAAAGTAGAATGGATATACGACAATCTTAGTAAGAGATCCTTCTCTTCTTTGATTCTCAGTCCTTGATGCAGCCTTGGAACTTGGCATTCAACAGTTCACCTGCACTGGAATGTAGCAACCAGAAATACCAGATTTTTGTAGGGAAGAGGGTCTGTCCAGGCTCTGAAGAAGCATTGCGACCACAGGCTGTGATGGATTCTACACACCATCTATGTCAGCTCACCAAGACTTTCTGGTTAAGCTAAGGGATTTCTAGAGTCTCTAAACTACTAGAACAGAGTTATGTGTATTTCTGTGTTTCTGGGTGGCAAACATGAACACAATTTCAAAAATCTAGAAGTAGCTGTTGCAGCCTTTCTAACGTAGCCCATCAATCTCAAGAACTAACCAAAAGGGAAGTAGAAGGAACAGGAAGGGACTGGAATAAACTCTTTGGGCTCTGGCTTTGCAGTAGCAGATAGGACATTCAAGAACTTGAAAAAGTAGACATTAGCAAGAAGTGGGACAGGATTAAAGAGAAGGAAGGCTTTAAGATTTTCAAAACCCTATAGGTTTTGAGTGAACCTATAGGTTGACTGAGTGAACTCCAAACAGGCTAAAATGAAAGAAATTCATCCCCAAACTCACTGTCGTCATCATCAAACTTCTAAAAACTAAAGACAAAAAAGTTTTCAAGCAACAAGAGAAAATAGCACCTTACCTTTAAGGAAAAGGAAAAATTTACATGAAAGCATATTTATGATCAGAAACCATAGTGACAAGAAGGAAATAGCACATTTTCTTTGCAGAGAGAAAGGAACTTTCAATACAGAATCCAATATCCCAAGAAAATGTCCTCCAGGAATGGAGGATAAATCAAGACATTATCAGATAAAGAAAAACTAAGAGAATTTGAACATTATTATCTCCTTTTAAGAAGAAAGGGGCTCCTGGGTGACTTAGTCGGTTAAGCCTCTGACTCTTGATTTCAGGTCAGGTAATGATCTCATGGTTTTTGAGTTTGAGCCCTGCATCAGACTCTGTGCTGACAGCACAGAGCCTGCTTGAGGTTCTCTCTGTCTCCCTCTGCCCCTCCCCTGCTCACATTCTCCCTCTCTCTCTCAAAAAAAATAAGTAAACTTTAAAAAAAGAAGAAGAAACTAAAGATCAGAGAGTTACTTTGTACCAAAAACACACAGCCAGAAAGCAGTGAAAGTGAAATTTGAACCCAAATTTGTTTGATTCCCGAATTCACCTTCTTTTCAAGATACTTTCTCATAACTTGCATGTGTGAAAATAGTCATTATTGATTTTGAAGGTTATCCTTTCAACACTGACCATGTGTGAGTTTTATTTTCATTATTTGTTTCATTCCAAAATGTAGGAGATTCATTCATTCTTTTCTTCATTTAGTATGGATTAAGGACTATCTCTATACCTGTCATTTCTAGAGGTGAATCAGACAAAGCATACATAGAGCCAGGATGTATATGACATGTGTCTGTCACCTTCCTGATACTAGTGGCAGACAACACAAGTCAATGTAGCACTCATCCTTCTCAACCTAGACATCTAAGCAGGAAATTACAGTCTGACAGAGCTGCTGTGTCAGGTGATATTATTTGCCATTCCCAACCTAATCCTGCCCTCCAGGAACCTACAGTCCAGTGAAAGAAACAATTTTCCTACCTTCCAATTCCAAGATTTTTCTATAATAGAGTACAGGAAAATGCATGAAACTGAATAGAGAAATAATACAAGTTTATTGCACATTCACTCTTTATCAATACTGTGTTAGGTACTTTACATTTATTACTTTAACCATCATGACTGCTTTATGATATAAACTACTTTTCAACAGCTAATGGTGCTGAGAAGCTCAGAAGTATGGTAAAGATAGTCCATGACAGAAAAGTAATTTGGATCGAGGTCTGCTTGAATTAAAAAATCCATGTTTTTTCTTTTATACTTACTATGCTGCTTCTCTTTGAAAGGATCAAATTCATAAACTAGTTATATTTAAACTATTTTCATGCTATTAAGAATGTATCTAATTATAAAGCTAGAAACCTCAAGAATGTCTCCTGAAATACTCAAAGTAAAAAATAGAATTTAGAACCTAGATAAATACTCAAAATCAACAGCTCTTTTCCTGACAGCCAGTGAAAGGATATAGTGAATAAAAAGATGATATGCATAAGGATAGCATAAAATATAAAATGCTTAGAAGTTACCTTAATGACAAATTTGTAAGGTCTCTGTAAGTAAAATGACAAAATATTACCAGGAAGTAATATCTATATCAATATTTGTCTGTCTCTCTATCTGTCTATCTATCTATCTATTTATCTATCTATCCATCCATCTATCTAACTACATATCTATCTAGTTCCCAATTACTGTTCCCAGTTACTGTTAAGATTATATTTTTTCCATGTTAAGTTATAAAATCAATACTCGACTTCTCAAATTCTTAAAGATGATGATGACAATGATGATATGTATGTATGTTATATATAAAGACTTACCAAAAAAAAAATCTAAAATTAGGTCAATATTTAACAGACAGAAAGTTACAAAGGGGCTTTCTGATCATTAAACAACCAGCAAAACCATAAAGAAAAAGAGATCATACCACAGAACTTAAAGGATTTTCCATATAAAAACTCACAGTGTGGAAAAATAAATCCCATCTATTTAGCAACTAATAGCCTTAATGTATAAAGAGTGTTTACAATTTGCTGTAAGTGTAAAAATGATACCAGCAAGCTTTGATAAGTTATGTATGTAAATTGTAGTACCTAGATCAGAAAACTTTACAAAATGATAATATTCAAAATCATATGGATAAATCAAAATGGAATCCTAAAAAGCTGTTCATTGAATCCATAGGAACAAAAGAAAAGAGAAACAAGGGAACCAGAAAGAGAGAAAACAAACATATAACAGACAGTAAAATGGCATACTTAAGTCCTAATGTAACAATAATAATCTTAAATATAAATAGTCTAAATACACAAACTAAAATGCAGAGGTTGGCAGAATGAATAATTACAAAAAAAAAAAAAAAACGTATGATCCAACTATGTGGTTTTTAAAAGAAACTCATTTCAAATACAGTGACTTAAAGAGGCTGAAAATAAAAGGATAGAAAAAGTAATATGTAAACAATTTTATTTTATTATTTTATTTTTTCACTATTTTACCATTTCATTTAAAATTTATTATACAAAAATGCTCTGTTAAAATTATCTGACTAGCCTGTTGTTTTTGTTTTTTTTACCTCTTATGTAAATTTTTAAAAATTCTATTTAACTTTTAGTTCCCATAAGTATTTAGTGAATACACTCTTAAGTCTGATCCAATGAACCCTGAGACCCATCTCCAAATTATTTAATTTTTTTCCTGCTGAATTTTAATTAATAAATTTTTTTTTAATTTACGTCCAAGATAGTTAACATGTAGTGCAATAATGTTTTCAGGAGTAGAATCCAGTGATTCATCACCTACACATAACACCTAGTGCTCATCCCAAAATGTGTCCTCCTTAATGCTCCTTGCCCAATCAGCCCATCCCCTCACCCAAAACCCCTCCAGCAACCCTAAGTTTTTTCTCTATATTTAAGAGTCCCTTATGGTTCATCCCTCTCCCTGTTTTTATATTATTTTTGCTTCCCTTCGCTTATGTTCATGTGTTTTGTATCTTAAATTCCACATATGAATGAAGTCATATGATATTTGTCTTTCTCTAATTTCACTTGGCATAATACACTCTGGTTCCATCCACGTTTCAAATGGCAAGATTTCATTCTTTTTGATGGCAAAGTAATATTCCATTATACATGCACATGTACGCACGCACACACACACACACACACACCACATCTTCTTTATTCATTCATCAGTCAGTGGATGGACATTTGGTCTCTCCATACTTTGTCTATTGTCGATAGCTTATCATGCAACCAATATTAAAAGACACATATGTTGCCATATTAATATCAAATAGAATATACTTTAGACAAAACCATTGCTAGAAACAAATAGGGACATTATTTAATGATAAAAGAATCAAGTCAATCCATTAGAAAGAAAACAATCCACAATTCTAAATGTTGATGTACCAAGGAACAGAACCTGAAATACACGAAACAAAAATTGAACCAAAAGGACAACTCCACAATTAAAGTTGGAGATTTCAACTCCCACTGTCAACAACTGATAGAACTAATAGTAAATCAGCAAGAATATGCAACTTAACAACACAATCAACTAATAGGATCTAACTGACATATGTAGAACATTCAACTGACAATAACAGAATACATATTTTCATCAAGCACACATGGAATAGTCACCAAGATAGAACACATCTTGGAGCATAAAACAAACCTCAAGAAATTTAAAAGAATTGAAATCATACAGATGGTATTTTCTGAACACATTGGAATCAAATAAGAAATCAACAGAAAGTTAACAGGAAAACCTCCAAGCACTTGAAAACTAAACAACACGCTTCTAAATAATTCATGAATCAAGGAGGGAGTCCAATGGAGAATAAAAGAAATATATTAAACTGCATGAAAATTAAATTGTGATATATTAAAATTCATGAAACACAGCTAAAGCAGTTCTGAGAGGAAAATTTATAGCATAAACATTTACATTAGAAAAGAAGAAATGTCTTGAATCAATTATTTAGGCTCTCACCTCAGAACCTAGGGAAAGAAGAGCAATGTAAACCTGGAGCCAGCACAAGGAAGGAAATGGTAAAGGTAAGGGCAGAAACGAATGAAAATGATAACAGAAAAACAATAGAGAAAATAGTGAAACAAACAGCTGGTTCTTTGAAAGGAGAAATAAAATCAACAACTCCCTAGGAGAATCGACAAAGAGAGAAGACAAGACTTAACAATAGAATAAATGAAACTGTATATCTATAAACCCTTCCCACATCCAAAGAAAGATAAGGGAATACCAAGAACAATTCTACATGCATACATTTGACAACTTGGATGAAATGGACTACATCATAAAATACACAAACTACCACAACTCACTCAGTATAAAATACATAATTTGAATGGCTTTGTGACTCAAAAAATTGAATTTGGAATTTAAAAACCATCCCCTCAAAATCTCTAAATCTAGTTGGTTTCACTGGGGAATTTTACTGAATGTTTAAAGAAGAATTAATATGAATTCTGCACACTCTCTTCCAGATAGTAAAAGAAGGAATACTATCCAATCCATTTGATGGAAATAGTATTACCCTGACACCAAAACCAGCTAATGATGATACAAGAAAAAAAAAAAAAAAAAAAAAAAAAACTGCAGACCAGTATACCTCATGAGTATACATATAAAAATCCTTGGGGTGCCTGGGTGGCTCAGTGGTTAAGCGTCTGACTTTGGCTCAGGTCATCATCTCGCGGTCTGTGGGTTCGAGACCCGCGTCAGGTTCTGTGCTGACAGCTCAGAACCTGGAGCCTGTTTCAGATTCTGTGTCTCCCTCATTCTCTGACCCTCCCCTGTTCATGCTCTCTCTCTCTCTGTCTCAAAAATAAATAAACGTTAAAAAAAATCCTTAGCAAAATATTGGTAAATAGAAGTCAGCCATATAAATTTATTCCCAGATACCTTATTGCCATTTTATGTTTTTATATTATATTTCATATTTTATTGTTTCTGGTAGATCAGAATGAGATTTTTTTCGTATTGTTCTTTTGTCCAGATACATTTGCTAAATTTTTAATTCTAAAATTTTGTAGACTCCTTATGTTTTCAAAAGATGAGAATGTCATTTTCAGGTAACCTCTTCCTCTTTCTCTCTCTCTCCTTGTTACTCATAGGTCCACCCAATCCTGAGATAGTAACATTCAATCCATACATCCAAAGGAAAGGCAGATTTGTATTGTATATCCTGTTCTGAACAGCATTAGGGACCATTATAGATAGAATAAGACAGAGAGCACCTAGACTTTGATTCAGGGTCCTAGGTTTGAATACCATTCTTTTTTTTTTTTTTTTAATGTTTTTATTTATTTTTGAGAGAGAGACAGACAGAGCTAGCAGGGGAGAAGCAGAGAAAAAGAGGGAGGCACAGAATCCGCAGCAGGCTCCAGGCTCTGAGCTATCAGCACAGAGCCCGATGCGGGGCTCGAACTCACGGACCTTGAGATCATGACCTGAGCTGCAGTTGGACGCTCAACCGACTGAGCCACCCAGGCTCCCCGAATACCATTCTTGCTGCTTACTGGCTGGCTATATTAGTTTGCTCTGGCTGCCATAATGAAATACTACAAAGTGGCTTAAACAAAAATTTATATTCTCATTGTTCTGGAGGCTACACCCCAAATCCAGGTGTCAGAAGGTTTTGTTTCTCCTGAGGCCTTCCTCCTTGACTTGCAGGTGGCCACCTTCTTACTGTGTCCTCACATGGTCTTTCTTCTGTGTGTCCGTGTCCAAATGTCTTTCTATAGGGACACCAGTCAGATTGGATGGGGGCCCATGCTAAAGACCTCATATTAACTTAATTATTTCTTTAAAGACCTTGTCTAAATACAGTCACATTCTGAGATATGGGTTAGGACATCAACACATGAATTGTCAGAGGACACAATTCAGCCCCAAACAACTGGGTAATCATTCGCATTCTGCTTAGCTTTCTGTGTCTCTCTGTGCTCTTATTTAAAGTGAGTGGGTAGATTATATGACCTCTGTGTTTCCTTCCAGTTCCCAGTTTTCCAAGCTTTCATCATTTTCAGCTTGCTGGTAAGCACCCTGTCTTCACAAATCTCTTCATTTCTCCATGGATTAGCATGGCTTATACTGTGTAGTATTGTTAAGTGAATAGCTACATTTTCCTGATTCAAAGGCAGAAGTCAGTTCATACACATGAAACTGGTTTTCTGGAGGTTCTGGGACTAGGAGTTGTTAATTTGACTGAAACTCCTCACTGAGAGAGAAGAAAATAATTGAAGTTGCAGAGAAAGTAAAACAGAACACATAAGGGGAATTCATTGAAAGGGGGCTTGAAGGCGGGAGGGAGACATGTATAGAAGAACCTCGAAAGCAAAAACGAAGGAAAATCTGCTCCACTGTGCCCACAACCACTGTCAAGTGAGTGATGTAAGTCACTTCTCCTCTTTCATACTTTTTTTTTTTAATGTAAAAGATGTGTGCTTGGTGTTCAGGGACCATCCTGATTTCGTGTAACCTGATTCTTTTCAATAAAGAAGGTGATTCATTAAATGTGTAACTAAATGTGATTCCATTTTTATAACCTTGCTAGGCTTATATAAAAATAGTCACAGCTCAGGGAAGAAAAATCTTTTGTCAGATCGAGTATATAAATTCTTGGTTCATAAACCACAATCAGCTGTAGAAAGGCTGTGGAGAGACATCTGAGGGCAGCAGAAAGAATGGAGAATTTGCTCCCTGGAGACTAGGTTTTTGTCTCTGTTCTGATATTTCCTCCCAAGCAGGTCCACTTCTGTAAGCATCATCTGAAATGAGTTTAAAAGGACCCCAACCTGACCAGTGGGGCATCCCTCCTGGTGGAACTAGAAGGGAATTTCAGAACCAAAATGCAGCTCATTTCTCTGGAAGCAAAATCAGAGTGGCTGGTGAAGGTGAACAGTATCCGGAGCATAGAGCAATAGAGACCCATGTGTGGTGTTTGCATTACCACTCCCTCTCCCTCACAGCCTATCTGACGTCACTCACCAAACGTGGCAGGCTCTGCCTCTGACTATGAATGTGCCTTACCATCCTTCTAGCCATTGTGCTCTGGGCAGGCACTATCAATTGATTAGAGGGAACATGGGAGGTGAAAACAGTTTGCTCTCCCTGGCCTAGAGCTTAGTCAGAATGATGGAACCAGACGCACTGAATTTTATTGAAATAAATGTCAGAAAAATTAACAGGGTGGACTCAGCAAAGACAGCTGGCTGCTGAAAAGCAAGGAAAAGGTCAGGTCAGATGTAAAGGATGACTGGCACCATGGCCCCCGTGGTAGGAGAAAACAGTAGACGAAGTGGGTCACAGACAGCATGACATCTCAGAGAGTGGACAAAGTGGGAGTGGGTGGGGAAGTATCTTGAAATTATGACCCAGTTGCAGGGACTTATGTTTGGCCATTGCTGCCTAGAAGAGGCAGTGCTTGGACCTGCTGGTTGGCTAAATGCAGTGTCTGTGAGCCCCGGGTCCCTGGGGCACTGTTGGTCAAGTTGTCACTGCTGCCCTGCCTGCAGTATACACAAGGGCAGTGGGAAACTGGCAAGAAAGAAAATGCTGGTGCTCTGCAACCACAAATGAGTCCAATCTGATTTCTATCATGTACCACTTTCGTGGCCTTGGGCAAGATATTTCGCTCTCAGAGACTCCGTTTTCTTGATAGATCTTTGGGATTATCATGCTGTGTCTTTCGTGGTGTGATAGTAAGAATCCGATACATAGTAAATGCTTACTAAATAGCAGGTATCACTGTTATTTTTCTCACCTTACCTCTGCCTCTGGAGCAGGCTCAGCTGTCGGATCCAAGGAAAGGAATAGTAAGAGTCTAAACTAATATTAGTTAGACTACTGGGAATGCACTTTATTACAATCAGACATTAAGCTGATTTTGTGCTGGTTTCAGTCATTGAGAGGGCTGATTTATTTCTGGTTTACTCATACCTCCAGCCCTTCTGCAGTCCCAGTGGAAAATCCACCGTGTTTACGAGGCCTCAAACTCTGACTTTCTGTCTCATCCGCCTGGGAGACTGCTGGAGGTTCTGATTGACGCCTGCCACCTGTGAATTGGTAAGTCCCTCAAGGGGAAAATTGTCACAGACTGTCTCTGTGTTCCTTTTTTCTTTAGGATCCTGGGCCCATATGTCCTGATTTTGAAATATTTTTATCTGGGCTGCTAGTTACTCTCAATAACAAAATTAGTCCATAAAACCTAGTTTGTTATAATTTAAATAGAGAAAATTCCTTACTTATTTAATGTGTATATGAAAAAAATAACTAGTGCATAAAAATTATGATAATTTTTCATTTAGAAAGGAAGCAATTTAAAGAAAAAAGTGCTGAGTAAAAACGTTACACATGATATGCTATGCTGTTTTCAGTTCACTGCTTTAGTACATAGTAGGTTTTCAACATTTATGGTCAAGTCTCTACTACTCTTGCTTTGAATACTGCAAGTTACCTTCCTGGTCTTTCTGCCTTCTGTCTATCACTCCTCATTCAAAATAGATGTCATACCCTAATCTAAAATATTTAAAACACAAAACTGGTCATATTCACCTTTTGGTTGAAACCCTTCAATGGATCTTATATCGGTAAAACTTCTTTCAGAGTAAAAGTGGCTTGAATATGAATATACTTAACTTGCTCACAAGCAACAGATATAAAGTTAACCAGTTTGAAAGGTGGTAATAAGTTAGTTTAGTAATGTCAGAGAGCTGGGTTGGTTTCTCTGAAATTCTTGTGGTTTTCTATTCATGGACTCAAGGAGGCTGCCATGGCTCCTGAAATCACATTTGCATGGACTGACAAAAAGGAGAGGTGGCATAGCTCTCCTTTTATCAACGGAGCAAAATCTTTCCCAGGAGTCCTCTAAAAACTTTCCCTCTTTTTCCCTTTTCAATGTTCAGACCTGAGACATGGGACCTTTCCCTTGCTGACTTATCTCTGGTGTACTCTGGGTCACTGAGACTGGGACAGCGAGTGTCTGGGAGGTAGACTGTGGCTGCAAAGCTGCAGTAAAGAAGAATGGGTATTTTTAGCTGAATATTAGTATCCACACCAGCGAGGCATTTTTTATATGATAAGGTCAAAACCTTTTATCAGGGCGTTAGTAATTCTTTCATGTTGCAAGATACCACATTGCATCCAAACGTGGTTAGTATTTATTGAAGAGCTGTACTGGGGAGTAGGGAAGCCCAAGAAACCAATTCAACAAGTCTTCAGGATAACTAGATGCCGTCAGCCTATCCCACGGCAGCTCTGGGCTTATCCAGCATAGACGAGCGGGAGTGAGAGTCTCATGACCCTGCTCAGGTGCATCGGCCATTGTGTTGAATCAGTCCATCTCTGACACCCCTCAATGTCTCAACCACTTCTTCACCCTCCTACCATTCCTGACCATTGACTGTGTGGATCTTACATTGGTACTTCCAGTGATACAATTGAGCAAGTCCGTCTCTTTCCTGAAGAGGTCATGTCCTATGCAACCCTCAGGATTTGGGCTCCAGCATCATGAGAAGTGTCTGTTGACCCTTTAAGCAGTTCTTGCTGATGCTTCCTGGCCCCTCGGCTTGCCATACCACAGATCCGACATCTCTCTATTGAAATTGCCTTGCCCTGGGAGACTTATCAAGAGATAGATTTTTGGGCCCTGCCCCTCCCCCCAAGATTCTGACTCCATAAGTCAGGAATGGGCCTAGAGATGTGCATTTTAATTTACATGATTCTATAGGAGGAAACATGGACCATAGTTTTAAAATATCAACCCTATGTATTAGACCCTTTACACAGCAACTCTTACGAATCTCCTCAAAGAGTTCTGTGTGGTTATTATTAAAATCCTGATTTCATAATTGGGGAACTGGAGGCTCAAAGAGCACAAAAGCACACAGTGAAGAATGATGAAGCCAAGCTTATTCCAGAGCACCTGCTCTTGAGTCATGCCCAGCCCCCTCGTTATAGTTCAGCACCCTGGCACCCCCAAGGCTTCCTCCTTTCTCGTTAGCAAAGCTGGGCCAGGTCTGGTTCTCAAAATGGCTGCTCAGGAGAGAAGCACATGGCTCCTCCACAAGAAGGCATTGATGGAGCCCCAGTGGCCCTTCTCTAATGAGGGCAGGCTGTACTAGGAAAGCGGTGGGACCCAGTCCACTGAGGTTTCCAGAGTGCTTATTCTGAGGAAAGGAAAGTGTAAAGAATGGTGCCGATTTCCCTCTAGCAACTTCCCTTTCTACAGCCACAGGAAGTCCTTTGAAGACCTGTGAGTACTGTACGTGGGATCTGGGCTTTTTTCTGACTCACTCAAACTGGTGGCACGGTAGAAAAGCAGGGCCTAGGCAGCTTCAGGTTAGAGCAGAAAGGAAGGACTACAAGCATGGAGGAAGAGAGATGAGGAAAAGCCCGGGGTTGGAGCTGGTAGTTTCATGTAAATTGTAGGATTCAGAAGATCTGAGTTCAAATCCAGACCCTGCCACTCAGCAGAGTGAGGTTGGGAAAGTTGTCTCATTTGTCCGGGCTGCAGCTTGCTTTTCTACAAAGCGGGCATATGATCCAAGCCTCAGCTTCTGTTGTTGGGATTAATGGAGACTCTTGACTTGAGTGTGACGCTTTTTGGTGTGACCAGGAGACATCTCTTCCTTGAAGGTGGAGAGGGCACTGGACAGCCACATGCTCACATGCATTCCCCAAACCCCACGGCCCCAAGCCGCTCCTGGCCGAGAATCCAGGGCTTTTTAAAAGTTGGAGGCTGAGGGAGAAAAAAGTTTGTTAGCCTTCTCCCTGCTCACACCTTACACACACTTGTTGTAACAGAAGCAAGCCGGGATACATCTAGGTCCCAGGGGACCGCCGAAGTGACAGAGTCAGAGCAATTAGCTGAGACTTCTACAAAGGTCCTCAAAAAGTCATCCTTGCGTCTAATCTTTAGGCCTTCCTCCTGAACCCCTGCCATCTGTGCCTCCTCATTGTCCACTTGGAAAACCCACAAAACAGAAAAAGGGGGACCTGTCCTGTTCTGTAGCCAGTGTTGATGGAGCAGAATTTCAAGGTTCAGATAGTGTGGTGGGAACATAAGCGAGAAAATGTAGCAAATACTACCAGCTGATGTGTGTGTGCCTTCAGTGCTTTTGTCTGGGGGAAGAATCTGCAATTATTATTTGTTTTTAAAATGTGTACATCCAGGTATAACCGCATCCAAAGAAGTGTGCCCTCATTAGCGTAGAGCTCGGTGATTTCAGAGTGAACACCAGTCAAAAGAGCAGGAAGCAGGCGGTAGAAGCCTCCAGAAGTCCCTCTCAAACTCTCTCCAGTCACTAACTACTACCCCAGCTCCTGCAGCATGGATCCATTTTTCCTACCTTTTCACGTCTGGAATCATCCATGCATTATTCTATATCCAGCTGCTGCTGCTTGACCTTATGTCCCATAAGATGTGTCCATGTTGTTCCATGTAATTACAGATTCCTCTTTATTCCATTATGTTAGTATCCCACCAGGTATTGATGCAATGCAGGGTTGGCAGTCGATTCCTATCCTGCATAGTGCTGTCGTGCACATTCTTGAAAGTGCATACCTTTCGGTGGACATCTGCACTCTTCTTGTTTGAGTGTGTGCTCACGAGTTGAGATGCGGGGTCAAAGTATGTGTATGTTGGTTTTCCAGGCCGGTTATACAGCTCACATTCCCACCAGACGCCTATGAGGATTTCAGCTACACTTCTTTGACAACATTTGGCATTTTTCCTTCTTTTTTCCTCTCCATTATAGCCCTTCTGGTGGGCATACAGTGAGCCTGGCAACTTTTAACAAATAGAGCTTGATGTCTTCAGAAGCCCTCTCCAGGTTTCACAGTCCTTGTCAATCCCTGCAGTCTTACGTGAGGCCAGTGCACACATTTATGCCTCCTGCCATGTTCCAAAAGGCATCTGAGTTTGAAAGCCCTGACATGTGCTCTCTCATCCAGTTCCAAAATTAGGTATATTATTATTCCCATTTTACTGAAACAGAAACTGAATCACTGGCCCAAGGTCACACAGCAAGAAAGTGACAAAAGCACAGGCCATCAAAGGCTGGACCTGTGCTCGTGTGCCTTTTGCAAGCAGTATAATTAGCATGAGACAAGAAAAAGTGGTAGGAAAACTGTATGCTTTTATAAAAACTGGATTCATTTCTAACTGGCTATACAAACTTAAATCGGTACGCTCTTCTGAACCTCAGTTTACTTGCCTGTAAAATGGGAATGATGATAAAATATCTTAAAGGGATATTTGGTGGATTCAATGAGACCACTAAGAGAAAGTGACACCAATGCCTAAAAAACAATAAATATAAATTAAAGGGTTAAGTGGAAGATGGTGACTTGAATACAGGTCTCTCCTTTCCCTACTGGTGTGGCCAAACGAATATAAAAGTACCAATAATTCTGCACTGGCATGGAGAACTCAGGAAAGTTGTTGTCCACATTCCTCAGACTTTATGGGCTTTCTCATGAGAAGAGTAGAGTTGGGCAAGAGCAAGGGGAGTTGTCGAGCCCGGTGGGAAACCCTGGTGGAAGCTTTCTTGAGGAGACACAGGAGGACTGAGGACACAGGTAGGCACTGGTGCAGAGAGGAAATGCTTCACTGGCTACCCCGTCCACAGTGGCAGACTGATGGCCTTCCAAAGTGGGTCTGCAGAGGTGCTTCCAAGGAGAAGAGTCACCACGGTGAGGCTTCTCTGTCGTGCATAGACAGTAACACAAGGCCGAAGGCAAGATGGGCACATGTGCTCCTATAGTAGCCAAGAGAGGGAAAGCAGGAGCAAACAGAGTTCTGGGTATGTCAGCATCCAATATAGAGTAAGTTCCCTAAGGAATGGCCCATGCTAATGTCCCCACCTTCCCCACTCAGGAAGCCACCACACAGAGCTAGAAAGTAGCTAGCTCTCTAGTCTAGGATTTGAGATGGGGCTTCTAAAGGAGAAAACAGAGGAGAGGAAATCAACAAGGATCCACCCATCCTGTTTATAAGAAAAAAAGTCAGCCTTGTGTACAATGTGTCCTCTTTCTACTTGACTGAACACAGATCGTACCAAGATGGAAGCAGTGAAAAGATGCTGCAAAATAAAAAAAGGGAGGAAAACCTATCACTCAAGTTTCAGGAAAAGAACTTATTTTTGGAAAAACTTTCTGAAAACATGCAGAGAAAAATTAGGAAGAACCTGCCTGGAATTTAAAATGTTGACTAACAGCTTTTTCCAACATACTCATAAAGACAATTAAAAAAAACCCAACAATTCTCCAAACAGCCTTAAAAGCTGAAACTGAGAAATAGCATATCAAAATAGGAAAGATATTGAAACTGTAAGACACAAAGAGATGGATTGAGGAAAATGTATCTAGGTTTAAGTGCACAGACGCTGCATTGCACAGACCAGAATTGCTTCTTGTAAAAAAAAAAAGGGGGGGGGGAGGTCTAAAAATAAGCAGGGAGATACTTTGTGTCTTTTCCATAGTCTTATTTAGAATAAGCCACTCAAGATCAAAAGCAAAGAGGAAATAGCAGGGGTGTCTCTCTGTTCTATCGTGTACTAAGAATCACACAACGTTATATTCCTTCTTCTGTGTTGGTTCATCCACCCATCTTGGCCATGTCTGTCCATTCAGGGAAGACAGACATGGTCAAGAACAAGGCAGGAATAGCAACACTGTGTGCTGGAAATGCAATATCTATAAGTAAAGCACTGAAGTCAGGTGCAGGAGCAGGAAGAACAACACAGGTGGGAATACAGGTGTGAGGCAGGCAGAGAGGGGGCTCGTGTGGTGCTTAGAAGAATGCACAAGCAACCAGACTGTCCTGAATCTGCCACTAACTACTTGACGATTCTTGAAGGTCTCTCTGGGCCTTAGTTTTTCCACCTATAAAATGGGGATAATAATAGTTCCTACCTACTTAGTAGAGTTATTGGGAGGATTAAAGGAAGTTATATGTGTCATGTGCTTAGGAGGACCTGGAATATAATTTTAATAATAATAATGATGTCTATCTGTCTATCTATCTACCTACCTACCTGTCTATCTACCTATCTATTTACCTATCTTTGCAAGGAGAAAGGTGGTTGGGAAAGTGAAAAATAACACTGCTAGAACAGAGTATATTATGTCTGGACTTCTGGATTTCATATATAAATAACATTTCAAAGAAAATTTTGGAAATCAACATTGGGTTGCCATTTATTTTATCTTACAACATTTAAAAAATAAGAACAGGGGTGCCTGGATGGCTCGGTTGGTTAAGCGTCTGACTTGGTTTCAGCTCAGGTCATGAGCTCATGGTTTCATCAGTTCAAGCCCCACGTCAGGTTCTGTGCTGGCAGCACAGAGCCAGCTTGGGATGTTCTCTCTGTCCCTCTCTCTCTGCCCCTCGCCACCTGTGCTGTCTTTGTCTCTCTCAAAATAAATAAATAAACTTTAAAAAATTTGAAAAAAAAAGCAAAGGAGGTTAGTTAGCATAAACATCGAAAAATTAATCTCGAATAAAGAAGTGTCTCTTAATTATTCTCAATACATTGCCTGCTTTTTTTTCTCCATTTAGAGGAGATAAGTGAACACTTCATCTGAAACGTGCATTGGTCTAAAGGCTGTAGTTTGGAAAATATCCCAATAAGTGAAAAAATGCTAATAACTGAGAAGTAGACTAGGAATTGTGTCCATCAACTTGCCCACCAGTTATAGATACGAGATACCCACCACACAAAGGCAGAAAGGGATCCAAAGGCAAGTCGTTATCCTGATGTCCATAAGGCTTATCTATGCCAAAGAGTCCTACTAGCCAAGAAAAGTAAATGTATACCCTAGGGAAGAAAGGGGCATAAACTAAAGTGAGCTGATTAGTCTGAATACATACATAAAGTAAACCAAACGAAAAGCACTGCAGAGTAAACAACTGAGAGAGGGGCGCCTGGGTGGCTCAGTTGGTTGAGCGTCCGATTTCAGCTCAGGTCATGATCTCGCAGTCCGTGAGTTCAGGCCCCACTCGGGCTCTGTGCTGACAGCTCAGAGCCTGGAGCCTGCTTCGAATTCTGGGTCTTCTTCTCTCTCTGCCCCCTCCCCCACTCATGCTCTGTCTCTCTGTCTCTCTCTCTCTCTCTCTCTCTCTCTCTCTGTTTCAAAAATAAATAAACATTAAAAAAATTAAAAAAAACTGAGAGGAGTCAGAGAAGGAGAATATTTCTGAAAATAAACTCTCAAAAATAGCCAAGAACTACTTTAATGCAATGAGTGGCGACCAGCCTATCAAGACTTTATATATATATTTACTATTTTATATATATATATATATATATATATATATATATATATATATAGACACAGAGTCAACCCTCATTATTTGCAGATCTTGTATTTGCAAATTTTCACACTCACTAACGTTTATTTGTAACCCAAATCAGTGTTCACAGCCATTCACAGCGTCACAAAATCTTTGAGTTGCCCAATTTGCATGTTCCCAAGTAAGTTCAAATGAGGCACCACTCTGCCTTTTGTTGCATTTCTCATGCTGTAAACTAAGTATGCTTTTCTCATGCTGTAAACTAAGTGTATTTAGTGTTGCTTTTCACATTTTTTGTACTTTTTGTTGTTGGTTTCACTGTTTAAAATGGACCTAAGTGCATGGGCTGGTGTTCCTAAGCACAAGATGAGTCCGATATTAATGAATCATATGTATGTATATATGTGCACATACATATTAGTGTTTAAACAGAAATACACATAAAACAAGGTTATCCACTGATCAGTTGACAAAAGCATTGTGACCAGAGTCTTACAGGAACCTTATCCTATATTTCTTTTAGGAACAGTAATTCAATACTTGCTAATTCACTGTTTGCAGTGTCTTTATAGAACATAACTGCTGTGAATAACAAGAATCTAATTATGTGCCTATACATATATAAGCACATGTACACAGGAATATATATATATATATATATATATATATATATATATGTATATGTATATATCACAATGATACTGAAACAGTAATTGAGTACAAATCAAAGAAATGAAACAGGAGATCCTGAAATAGACCTTACATAGCTTAGTATAGTGTAGTTTTATTTAGTGTGCTGTTATTTTGTTCACTGTTATTAGGTTTACTGTGATCTCATTTTATTTCTATTTAATTTTTTTTTCATTTTTTTTTATTTTAACTTTTATTTTTTACTTTTTAAAATTTACATCCAAATTAGCGTATAGTGCAACAATGATTTCAGGAGTAGATTCCTTAGTGCCCCTTACCCATTTAGCCCATCCCTCCCCCACAACCCCTCCAGTAACCCTCAGTTTGTTCTCCATATTTATGAGTCTCTTCTGTTTTGTCCCCCTCCCTGTTTTTATATTATTTTTGTTTCCCTTCCCTTATGTTCTTCTGTTCTGTGTCTTAAGGTCCACATATGAGTAAAGTCATATAATATTTGTCTTTCTCTAATTTCGCTTAGCATAATACCCTCCAGTTCCATCCACGTAGTTGCAAATGGCAAGATTTCATTCTTTTTGATTGCCGAGTAATACTCCATTGTATATACATACCATATCTTCTTTATCCATTCATCCGTCGATGGACATTTGGGCTCTTTCCATACTTTGGCTGTTGTTGATAGTGCTGCTATAAACATGGGGGTGCATGTGTCCCTTCGAAACAGCACACCTGTATCCCCTGGATAAATGCCTAGTAGTGCAATTGCTGGGTCATAGGGTAGTTCTATTTTTAGTTTTTTGAGGAGGCTCCATACTGTTTTCCAGAGTGGCTGCACCAGCTTGTATTCCCATCTATTTAGTTTACCTTAATGTGACATAATACAATATAGTATTTAGACACAGGAAAGCACAGATGAAAATAATATATAAGGTAAAGATGGTGAATCTAATTGATGTTATGTAAACTAACTAAAGAATTGGAGGGGTGCCTGGGTGGCTCCTTCAGTTAAGCATCCAACTCTTAATTTCAACTCAGGTCATGATTTCTTGGTTCATGTGTTTGAGCCCCAAGTCAGGCTCCACACTGACACCGTGGAACCTGATTGGGATTGTCTCTCTCCCCGCTCTCTGCCGTTCTTCCTCTCAAAATAAGTAATTAAACATTTAAAAAAAAAAGAATTGGAAAAATACCTAAGTTCTATTCCTATCTCACACTGACAAAATTATTACCCCTTCTTTATGTTTTTATTTATTATTATTTTGTTAATGTCTATGTATTTTTGAGAGAGAGAGGGAGAGACAGACTCTGAAGCAGGCTCCAGGCTCTGCTCCCCAACGTGGGGCTCAAACTCACGAACCACGAGATCATGACCTGAGCTGAAGTCAGCCGCTTAACCGACTGAACCACCCAGGCGCCCCTTACCCTTTCTTTATATTTTTAAGTAATAGAAGGTTGAGTATATTTATCTGTATTTTCTAACTTTTACCATAAATATAAAGTGTTTGTGTAATAAATAAGAAATAATAACTTTGATTATTAAAACTCACAGTCAAATTGGAATAATAATAATCTGGGTCCAAAATTCTATGCAATATCAACTAAATTGAAAAAAAGTGATGGGGAAGAAGGGAGAAGAAATTAAAGAGTACTCATTTCCTTGGTTGATAGAGTGGAAATTCAAGAAATACTATTTCATTGTTTTACTTTGAAAATTAGAACATATAGGTTTAGGCTTCAAAAGTAATTTTAAAAAATGGACACAGATGTTCTCAAGTGTTTCCACATAAGTCCCCCTAACATCAGAGAAAGTGAACACATGCCCCAGGGGTCTGTCAACATAACCCAGAATGGCCCAATCCCAGATAGAGATTTCAGAAGTGTCATGTGAATGTTTCATTTTATCACATTACATATCAGTATTGATTTTAATAATAAAACTTTTTTATTTCTTTACCATTTAATGCAAGTGATACTTCAAGAGCATGTATTTATCCTGTGTCATGACACATCCCAAGTGCATTGCTGTATATCCCCAGGGGTGCATGAACTAATGGCATAAAGACTATGCTCTAAAACTTCTAAGTTATTAGAGAAAAATCAAATATGTATACATATATGCATAATATTATTAAAAATGTAAGACATAAATCCAGATAACAGACATAAGACAAAACAGAGCAACTATGATTATAACTGTAAATAGGATGATTCTCTTATCAAGAAATAATACTCTTGAACATGGATAAAAAAAAATTCCAACTACAACCACTGGATGTGCATAAAGAAAAGTGGTTTTGATAGATTAATATTTAAAGGATAGTCCAAAAGCAGACCAATCCAAATGAAAAAAAAATCCTAGGGATAGGATATTAAAGTAGAAATCAAAGGCAAAATCATTTAAAAGATAGAAAAAAAATTTAGGTTGATAAAGTACATAAGTGAAGATAAAGTAACGAAGCCATGAGTCTTTGAATAATAAAGTACTAAGATCTATAAAGCAATAATAGTTAGAAACTTAAGAATTAATTAATAGAATTGTTAATCGGATACAGGATATCTAATCTATGGGATTAAAGTTTCCTGTATAGGCACATATTGAAATCTAAGTCTCCAAATAGAAAATGCAACTCTTTTCATAGGTTTATGAAACATTTTAAGATGTTCATTATAATCCTCCAAGAATAGGTTAACAAACTATAGAGGCTTTACGGATCAATTCTATCTCAAGAGTACAATGAAACTGGAAGTCAGTAGCAAGGGAATATCATTAAAACCCAATCACCTGGAAAAGCAGAAGATAGTCTTGTAAATAATTATTAATACAAAGAGCAAAAAACTTAAACATTATTTGAAGTATTTTTAAAAATATCCAAATAAAAGCATTAAATATAAAAGTGAAGTTCATAGGATCCTGCCATAGTTGTACAGAAGATAAGTTGACTTTTTATGTTTTTATCATTGCACAAGAAAGAATGGAAATAAATTGATTAATTAATTAACTCAAGAAACTAGAAAAAGAACCCATAGGTCAATAGATAAATCTCGATGAAAATCAGAAAATATTTTTGAAGTACATGATAATAAAAATACTACATAGAAAAAATTACAGAAAGCAGCCTAAGCTGTTCTTGGAAGGATATTTATTGCCTTAAATGCATAAAATAGAAAAGAAGAAAGGCTAAAAACAATGATTTAAGTGACCACCTCAAGAAGTTAGGGAAAGAAAACTCAAAAGACAATAATATGAAGTAAATTATTTTGAAGAACACAAATTAATAAAATAGAAAACAAGCAAGCAGTTGATAATCAACAAAAAGAAATGCTGATTATTTGAAAACAATTAATAATATTCACAAAGCTTTGACAAGATTAATGAAGTAAAAAAGAGCAAAAGAAAATATTGCCAAAAGTGGAAATTTAAAAAGGGAATAATTAGGGGCACCTGGGTGGCTCAGTTGGTTGAGCGCCCGACTTCGGCTCAGGTCATGATCTCCCAGTCTGTGAGTTCGAGCCCCATGTCAGGCTCTGTGCGGAGGGCTCAGAGCCTGGAGCCTGCTTCGGATTCTGTATCTCCCTCTCTCTGACCCTCCCCCGTTCATTCTCTCTCTCTCTCTCTCTCTCTCTGTGAAAAATAAATTAACTTAAAAAAAATTTTTTTAATAATAAATAAATAAATAAATAAAAAGGGAATAATTATAGACTCTGCAAACATTAAAAAGAAAATAAGAGATTACTTTGAAAGAGTTGGTCAATAAATTTGAAAGTCAGATGAAATTGACAAATATTTAGAACAACACAACTTACCAAAGCTGACTGAAGGAGCATTTTTAACTACTGAATAACCTATACGCCTATTAGAGAATTGAATATGTAAATGAGACCTTCCTATAGACTGTTCTCCAGACCCAAGTGCCTTCACAGTGTAGAATTCACACCTGCAGGTTTTTGTAAATATTTAAGGAATAACAACCTTCTTTTTAAAAAATTCAGAGACTAGAAAAAGAGGAAATACTTCCAAGTAATGTATCTCTTTGAATTAGTATTTTTGTATCCTTTTGGTAAATACCTAGTACACCCCAATGTTTATAGCAGTGCTATCAACAATAGCCAAATTATGGAAAGAGCCCAAATGCCCATCAACTGATGAATGGATAAAGAAGTGGTACATGTGTACATATATACATGTATGTATGTATGTAGTACATGTATGTATATTATACGTGTGTATGTATGTAATATTTCAGTGTGTGTGTGTGTGTGTGTACACACAATGAAACATTACTCAGCTGTAAAAAAGAATGAAACCTTGCCACTTAGAACAACATGGATGGACCTAGAGAGTATAATGCTAAGTGGAGTAAGTCAGAGAAAGACAAATGCCATTATGATTTCACTCATATGTGGAATTTCAGAAACAAAACAAATGAACATCGTTGCGGGGGGGGGGGGGAGCAAGAAACAGACTGTTAACAAACTGGAGAACAAACTGATAGTTACTAGAGGGGAGGTAGTGGGGGGATGGTTTAAATAGGTGATGGGGATTAAGGAGGACACTTGTGATGAGCACTGGGTGTGGTATGGAAGTGTTGAATCATTAAACTGTACACCTGAAACTAGTATTACACTGTATGTTAACTACCTGGAATTTAAATAAAAACTTGGAGAAGAAAAATACTTCCAAGTCATTATGAGTGCAGCATAATTCTGACACAAAATCTGATAAGAACATCATAAGACAGTAAAATCACAGGCCAGTTTCTTTTATGAGTATATATGCAAAAATACTAACAAAATATTTGCCAATGTGTATAAAAAGAATAGCTCATCATGATCAAACTGGGTTTGTTGCAGGAATTTCCGTTCAAACACCAATAACTTTCAAACCCCAGTCTATGCAATTCACCACCAGGAGAATAACCATATCATTATCTCGGTATAATGCAGAAACAGCATTTGCTAAAATTCAAAACCTGCTCAAAACAAAAACAAACTAGTTTTTACCAAAATCCCCACAAACCTTGAAGAAATTGACAAAATCTATCTAAAATTTCTTTGGAAATGCAAGTAGCTTAGAATAGCAAAAATAATCATGAAGCAGACAAACTTTAAAGGATTTATTCTGCTAAATATCAAGGTATCTTTAAAAAGCTAGAATAAGACAATATGCTATTGGTATTAAGGGTAGAAAATTAGATGAAAAGAATAGAATAAAAAGTCTAGAAGCAATGCCACACATACAATCCCCTGATTTATGACAAGGTGCCATAGCCAAAGAAAAAGATGGTCTTCTCAATAAATGCTGTTGGTCAGTTGGATATTCATAAGGATAAAAACAAAAAACAAAAAACTTGACCTCTACCTTGTACCATACATAAAAATTCTAGATAGATCATAGGCCTAATAGGAAAGTGAAAGCATTCTGTTTTTTAACTCTTGCCATTTGAAACAACGTGGATGGAACTAGAATGTATTATGCTAAGGGGAATAAGTCCATTAGAAAAAGACAAATATCATATAATTTCACTTATATGTGGAATTTAAGAAACAAAACAGATGAACATAGGGGAAGGGAAGGAAAAATAAGATAAAAACAGAGAGGGAGGCAAACCATAAGAGGCTCTTAAATACAGAGAACATACTGAGGTCTGCTGGAGGGGAGGTGCCTAGGGGGATGGGCTAAATGGGTGATGGGCATTAAGGAGGGCACTTGTTGGGATGAGCACTAGGTATTATATGTAAGTGATGAATCACTAAATTCTACTCCTGAAACCATTATTATATATTAACTAACTTGGAATTAAATAAAATTTTAAAAAGAGAAAGAAAATAAAAGCATTAAACTTTTAGACAATAATGTAGAATATTCTCATGAGATGGGTAAAGATTTTTTAAACTGGACACAAATAACATTAACCATAAAAGAAAAGATTGATAAATTGGACTGTAGTAAGATTTATAACCCTTCTGCTCATGAAAAGACAAGTTTCAGAATGGGAAAAGATAATTGCAATACATCTTTATGAGATACAAAATATATATGCAATACATATGATATATAAATCATATTATATTGTATGCCTATGATAAAGGACTCATATCCAGAATACACAAAGAACTTTTACCAAACCATAAGAAAAAGAAGGATAAAACCTAAGCAAAAGATGATGAGGAACTTCCCAAAGGAAAACATTCAAACGGTGAATAAACATGAAAAGCTCACCATAGGAAATCATAAGGGCAATGGAAGCTAAAAGCCCAATTATATGCCATCAAACAACACCCACGAGTATGATGAAGTTAACTGACACTACCAAGTATTGGCAAGAATGTGTATGTGAGGATGCGAACCCCCACTTAACTATCAGTGAGCGTGCTAATTGGTGCAAGCACTGAAGAAAACTCTCTGGCACTGATCTTCTAACCCTGGACGTATGTACTCCACGTCCAGAAATTCCACTCCCAGGTATATAGTCGACAAAAGGCGTAAAACTTTGGTGGACTTACCCTACCAGATACACATGTGTCAGTATATGGTGTCCACACAAGCACAAAATACAAGAACAAGACTGCTCATAGCAGCATTGCTGTAATATCACAAATGCCCATCGATAATAAGATCAATTCATTATTTTTCGTGTATTCTTACAATGGAACAGTAGGCAAATGAAAGAGTAAATATTTTACATTACTACATGGATCCGTTTCCCAGAATGTGAGGAAAACGTGTAATGTGATTCTCTTTACATAAAGCTCAAAAATAGGCTGGAACTAGTAATTATTACATCTGGTGAAAGAGGCATGAGAGAGCCTTGTAGGGTATTGGTAATGTTCCATGTCATGGTCTGGGTGCTGGGTACACGGGTGTGTAACTTTCTAAAATTACATCACTGCGCATTTTTCTTATATGTATAGTTCTTTGATGAACACACAGATGTGGCAAAATGTTTACAGTATGTATAACAGAGTTGTATCATAAGTGATACTTAATATTCTTTACATTATTCCTTCATATACTTTTCAAATAGGTAATATTTACGTTTTTGGGGGTGATTTGCATTTTCTAATCGCTTTAATGAAACCTTCTCCTCTTCATCCCCATTGCCCTTTCCCTAGTACATGCCTTAAAACTGTCTTCCCTCAACCATTTCATTGGTCTCTTGACCAGTCTTCTTGCCTCCAGTTTTGTAAATAGGAGGCAAGATTATCTGCCAATATCATTATCTGATATTGGTCAGTTTTGTGGACCACAGGAGAATCCCTTCACTTAGAAGCAGTTGTTCTTGGTAGCTTTTTTGACCACTGGTTCTCTCTCCTTTTTTTAAACCACAATACACATGAGTAATGATATTCCTGTGAGGCACCCACTCCCATAAAAATGAAAATGTTATGCTAAGTAAAAGAAGCCAGACACAAAAGGTCACATATTGTGTGATTGCATTTATATGAAATATCCAGAGTAGGTAAATTCTTAGAGACAGAATGCAGATTGTTGGTTGCCAGGGCCTGTGGGGGGAGAGACTGCTCAGTGGGTAAGAGTGGTTGCAGGCAGAATTGTGACTCCCCCGCCCCAATTCAAATACTGAAGTTCTAACCTCCAGTACTTTAGAACATAACCATATTTGGAGATGGGGTCTTGAAAGATGTAGTTAAGATAAGGTTGTTACAATCTGACAATAAATTTCATATATTGAAAAAATAAATAAAATAAAATAAAATAAAATGATCATATATAAAAAAAGATAAGGTTGTTAGGATGGGTCCTAATCCAATATGACTGATGTCCTTCTAAGAGATTTGAACACAGATGCATAAAGAGGGAGAACCACGTAAAGACACGGGAAAAAGACAGCCATCTGTAAGCTAAGGAGAGAAACCCAGAACAGAGCCTTCCCTCATGGTCCTTAGAAGAAACCAATCCTGCTGTCACCTCGATCTCAGACTTGTAGCCTCTAGAACTGTGAGAAAGTACATTTCTGTAGTTTAAGCCACCCTGACTCTGATACTTTGTGATGGCAGCTCTAAGAAACAGACACAGGGGTTTTAGTTGGGAGTGACAGAAATATTTTAGAATGAGATAGAGGAGGTGGTTGTACAACATTACGAATGTAGTAAATGCCATTGAATTGTTCACTTTAAAATGGCGAATTTTATGTTTATGTGAATTTCACCTTCATAATCTAAAACAATCAGATCCCCAGCTCCCCTACCATATACCAATCAGCCAGGCAATTTTCCTTCTCAAAAGACAAGAAGTTTAGTCTCCAGAGAAGGTAAAACAGAAGCTCTGAGAAAGAAAAGAAAAGAAAGAAAGAAAGAAAAGAAAGAAAAGAAAAGAAAGAAAGAAAGAAAGAAAGAAAGAAAGAAAGAAAGAAAGAAATTTTTGTGAGTCAGTTGTTAAACTGAGCCACTATTAAAGATTAAATAAAATAAATTAAGAACAAAGAGAAGTGCTCAAAATTCTTGCTTATTATTTTTTCGATTTTTTACTATTATCTATGCTCTTGAGGTTATTTGTATCTCATATATCAAGGGTGGAAATACTATATAATGTTGTGTTACTGCCCATCTCTTTCAACTTCAGATTCAGTGAGACCTGGGTACCTTGAAATTTTCTGCAGTGGAGTTTTTATACCATAGAAGTTGGCAAAAACAACAAATAAGGGCTCTCCTTTTCGTTCTCCCTTTCTCTTCTCTCCCTCTCCTTCCTTCCTTCCTTCCTTCCTTCTTTCCTCCCTCCCTCCCTTCCTTCCTCTCTTCTTTCCTCCCTCCCTTCCTTTCTCCCTTCTTTCCTCCCTTCTTTCCTTCCTTCCTTCCTTCCTCCCTTCCTCCCTTCCTCCCTCCCTCCTCACCTCTCTCCCACCTCCCTCCTTCCTTCCCAGAGCTGGTTGTCAAACCCCTACTAATGCATGCCTCTCACAAATGCTCGTGATCAGAGAAACAAGTCTCAATCCTGGACAGGCAAGAACCCCCAGCAGAATCCGCCTTTAGAAATGTTCGGCCCTGTTTCTCAGTGTATCTTGGCTTCCTCCTTGTTCACCGTGGCACTGTCACCCCTGGAAGGCACCTGACATCAGCCGGGAAGAACCAGGACCTGTGAGACAGTCCTGCCCCTTCAGGTGAGCTCCTGGGAGAAGCTGCATCCACAGCTGTGAGGCTGAGGAGGAGACCCCCCGCAGCTAGAAGCCAGCCTGCCGCCTGCTCAGGGCCCCCCGTAGCTCCTGCCTGCCACGCTGTCAGCGTCCTCTTGGCTGCCACTCCCTGGCCAGACTCTCGGCTTCCTGTGTGTCGGGGCAGGAGCGGCGGGCGCCGAGCCACTGTAAACGTTTGTTGGAGATGGAGCAACCTGGCCTGGTTGCAGCTGCAGTCGCGCTCACTGCCAGAGCCTCTCGGAGGCTCCGAGTCAGCGGGTTCAGTAGTGGCATGGGAAGAGCAGGCCACGAAAAGGCCTCCCAAGGCGACCTTGGCTCTGTCAGCCAAGCAAGGGCTCTCCGTGCTCCTTACCTGGGAAACAGAACGTAGAGGCCGAAGGGCAGGTTTAATTATTGCCACAGTCACTATTCCCTGCCGGGAGCCCTCAAACCTGCCTCTGTCCCTGGGATAAAGTATCCACCTCTTTCTGGGTAGGGAGTGACAAGCCAAAGCCTGGTGGTCTCTTTATCACAGGTGCGATCACCGCCAACCACTTGATGGCAGCCAGTAGCAACTGTTTAATACATCACCTTTAATCTTCTCATTCACCCTCACCGGTAAATTGTTAGTATCCTTGTTTTACAGATGAGGAGAAGGGCGAGGAAATTACTTGGAGAAGTTCCGAATCAGACTTTGCAGTAGAGGCTGGATCCAATTTCCTTGGGCTCCAAAGACAGTGCTCTTCGTGCTATACTGCACAGTCCTCCTCTTCAGGCCCTCCCATCTGGACCAGTACAGGGTCTCCCACCATAAATGTCTGATCGTACCCCCATCTCATGTCTTCTGATCCAAGCATCCTCCACACCACCGCCAGGCTAATCTCTCCATAGCTATAGATCCCAATGTAGACATAGATAAAGGTGGGTGGAGATGTGGATGTAGGTATAGACTTAGGTGTAGGCTTAAACGTAGGTACGGGTACTGGCTTAGGCACAGACGTAGATATAATTGAATGGAAGATTCAAGAGGTCAGGAAACATGCCTGATTCATTTTATGTCTCTAGATCCTATCAAAGTATCTGGTTGAGAGCAAGGGCCCAGAGAATACTGGTAGAATTAAAATGAACGGACTTTCATTTGCCCCAATCAATATTTCAATGACTCCTACCAAGTAACACAAGTGCTAAGGCCTCACGTCAACCTCTTCACCATCTGACTCCACCTGCCCTTTCTACTCTTAACTATGCCCAGCCTCTCTGCATCCCTGACCCCTCCATCGTCCTAAACCCCCTTGACTTTCCTACCTCCCTGCCACTGTTCATGCTCTTCCCTCTGTCTGAAATGTCCTCACCAGCCCTTCTGTGCCTTCTGAAATGCCATGGCCCATTTTAAATACCACTTCCTCCTTGAAGTGTCTCTTTTACCCCTTTTATGAAATGTGATGTTTCCTTCCTCTGGACCTCTTAGAGCTTTATACCATTCTGTGGCCTAACCTTTTTATGCTTTGTATTTTAATCACTGAAGTAATAACTCCCCCCGCCTGGAATGCCCTTTATCTCTTTCCTTTCTCATGCTCATGATCTAGTTTAATATCATCTGTGTGAGACCTTCCCAGCTCTCCCAGGCAGTTACTCATTCCCTCCCCAGCACTTCTAGAGCATATGAATATCCTCCATTAAAACACTAGCAGTTGTTGTTACTAACTGCCCTCCCTTCAACTGTCAAGTCTGTTGAAGGTACAGACGATATCTCTTTGAGCTTTTTTTTGGCTCTTACACAGTGTCAGCTACCGAGCAGGAACTTTGTACTTGTTGAATGAGTAAGTGCAAGACGACTGTTGAATGAATAAATGCAAGATGAGAAAGATGCTGTCCTCTCTTTCTGTGTTTCCTACCTTCTTTCTCTGCCATTCCACTTGTTTTGATTCCTGTTATCAGTATGCCATTTCTAGGGTCACAGACGTAGTCGTGGGAAACCAGGAAAGAAAAGCTAACCTGCACTCAAAACTGTAGGAAAACATGACAATAGACTATCTGATCTAAGACCCCAGATCTCATCAGTTAGGACGAGAATAAATTGTTTCCACCAACTGAGTCAATGAGAATAAGATTGCTGATTTATTTGAAGGGATACTTTAAGTTTTTATTTCAATTCCAATTAGTTAACATACAGTGTGATATTAGTTTCAGGTGTACAATAGAGCGATTCACCTCTTGTGTACATCACCCGGTGTTCATCACAATAAGTGTACTCCTTAATCCTCATCACCTATTTAACCCATCTCCCCCACCTCCTTGAAGGGATTTTTTTAAATTTATTTTTTTAATTTCCATCCAAGTTAGTTAGCATATAGCGTGGCACTGATTTCAGGAGTAGGTTCCTTAATGCCTCTTACCCATTTAGCCCATCCCTCCTCCCATGACCCCTCCAGTAACCCTTTGTTCTCCATTTTTAAGAGTCTCTTACGCTTTGTCCCCCTCCCTGTTTTTATATTATTTTGCTTCCCTTCCCTTATGTTCATCTGTTTTGTCTCTTAAGGCCCTCATATGAGTGAATTCATATGATATTTGTCTTTCTCTGACTAATTTTGCTTAGCATAATACCCTCTAGTTCCATCCACATAGTTGCAAATGTCAAGATTTCATTCTTTTTGATTGCCAAGTAATACTCCATTGTGTATGTATGTGTGTGTGTGTATACACACACACACACACACACACACACACACACACACACACACACCACATCTTCTTTGCCCATTCATCCATCGATGGACATTTTGGCTCTTTCTGTACTTTGGCTATTGTTGATAATGCTGCTATAAACATTGGGGTGCATGTGCCCCTTCGAAACAGCATACCTGTATCCCTTGGAAAAATACCTAGTGGTGCAGTTGCTGGGTCTTAGGTAGTTGTATTTTTAATCTTTTGAGGAACCTCCATACTGTTTTCCAGAGTGGCTGCACCAGTTTGCATTGCCACCAGCAGTGCAAAAGAGATTCTCTTTCTCCCCATCCTCGCCAACATCTGTTGTTGCCTGAGTTGTTAATGTTAGCCATTCTGTCAGGTGTGAGGTGATATCTCATTGTGGTTTTGATTTGTATTTCCCTAATGATTAGTGATGTTGAGCATTTTTTCATGTGTCGGTTGGCCGTCTGGATGTCTTCTTTGGAGAAGTGTCTATGCATGTCTTTTGCCCATTTTTTCACTGGATTATTTGTTTTCTGGTTATTGAGTTTGATAAGTTCTTTATAGATTTTGGATACTAACCCTTTATCTGATATGTCATTTGAAAATATCTTCTCCCATTCCGTCGGTTGCCTTTTAGTTTTCTTGATTGTTTCCTTTGCTGTGCAGATGCTTTTTATTTTGATGAGGTCCCAGTAGTTCATTTTTGCTTTCATTTCCCTTGCCTCCGGAGACGTGTTGAGTAAGAAGTTGCTGTGGCCAAGGTCAAAGAGGTTTTTGCCTGCTATCTCCTCAAAGATTTTGATGGCTTCCTGTCTTACATTTAGGTCTTTCATCCATTTTGAGTTTATTTTTGTGTATGGTGTAAGAAAGTGGTCCAGGTTCATTTTTCCACATCACTGTCCAGTTTTCCCAACACCACTTGCTGAAGAGACTGTCTTTATTCCATTCAATATTCTTTCCTGCTTTGTCAAAGATTAGTTAGTCATACGTTTGTGGGTTCATTTCTGGGTTCTCTATTCTGTTCCATTGATCTGAGCGTCTGTTTTTGTGCCAGTACCATACTGTCTTGATGATTACAGCTTTGTAATACAGCTAGAAGTCTATGAAGGGATGATTCTAATGTTGCTCTCAAAAAAAAAAAATAGAATGCTATACTGGCTTATAATGTGACAATAAGAGCAATGAGGATATTCCAAACCTATGTTCTAGATCAGAAGTATGCTCATTATGAGGCACATCTTAGCTGACCTCAGTCATGTGGCCAAAGAAGTGTGTATTTTTACCAGGAAGTCATCCCTGGGAAAAAAAATGGATAAGAAATAATCAAATGAATCAATGAGACAGAAACACAAAGGCCTTACTTGGCAGACATTTTGCATCTTACCTCCCACCCCGTCGGACAGTTTGTTTTCTTGACCCATTTTAGAGATAGGCATTTCTATATCCAAATAGTTCAGTAACAAATTCAAATACCCAACAGTTCAAGTAACAAAGTCAAGTTTGTGGTTATTGCCTCTGGTTTTCTATAGAAGAATCCTAAGTTTCAGTTAAAACTGGCCTTATCACCAGTGTTCAAATATGTTTTTCTTCCTCAGGCTTCTATGCCTTTCCCCTGAGCCATGTCTTTTGCTAGGATTCCCTGATCAATGTAACTTAATGGGCACTTTGGCAAATATAAGCTAAGTCCTCCCACAAATCTTTGAGGTTGGTGTCACCATCCCCATCTTACCAATGAGGCTCATCATTAAGACCTCACAGTCATGGAGCTGTTGAGCCAAGATCAAAAGCCTTGGAGCACTCCCTCTCCCAAAACTGTTTCCACCACCTCCTTTGTGAAACCCATTCCCAAGACACAACTCAAGGACCTCCTGAAAGCCTCTTGATCACCCCTGGAAGAAGGAGATCCCTCATTCCTCAAAATTGCAACACTCTAATCACAAGCATTATTAACTGGCTTATTGCTTCTTGTCCCACATGTCCATGAGGTGGCAGCTTCTTCTAGGCAGGGCTGTGTGCCTTTCTGTCCTTTATCTACTAATTCAGTGGTATTTTCCCTGCAAACTTCATATCAAGTAGTCAAGCAAGTCCAGGAAACCTAGGGTCACCTTCAGCATTTAAAGCCCTGGTCATAATTTGATTACTTAAAACTACACGAAGGCAGAAGACACTAAACGTGCTTTACCTGGGTAATGCACGAATTATTGCCAAAAAAGAAAATCTAGCTTTCATGCAAAGTTACAATTGATATTAAACTCATGGAGGAAATTTAAAGACCCCAACATCACTAAACATCACTAAACATCACTAAACTAAACTAAACTAAACTAAACTATGATAACTAAACATCAATCTGTGGCCCACATTGGGCAGGAGGCACAAGCCGAAAGATTTCCTATCCCTATAATTTAACTTAGCTCAGTCCTTGGCATACAGTGATGCTTAAAAACCTGCATTTGTTGGGTGGATGGGTTGATAAATGGAGATATAAACACATGAAGGATATATAAATGAGTATATGAACAAATAAGACAATAATGCTTCTTTTCAGTAATGATTTTTGAGGAATATTAATAATAAATTTTTAAGCCAAACAAAATCCTGTGAACAATGTCACCCCTGTTCAAGTTATCTACAAACAAAGCATAGTTCTCATGATCGCTGTAATTCTGTTTTGACAGTATGGCTGCTATGTCTGAAATATCTATAATCCCTTTGTTTATAATAGCACCTTAACTGGATGATTTAAACGAGTGGAGATTGCTTTTAAATTTTTCTACAATTATTTAAATGCACATTTCAATTTTCCTGAATTGTGCAAAAGTAATTTGGAAGATTAATTTCTGAAAATACCTGGTGGAATTTGCATACACCAAGCATAATTATTACTGATATTTGCATACTTCTCCCTGCCCACATGCATGCACTATTACCAACTGCTACACAACCCATGAAATTATTGAAGAAATTGCTGTCAATACAATATGGATTCATCAATAAATGTTCAGCTTCACAGAAGAAAAACAAACTGTAGTGTTCAGCTATAGAAGTGTGGCATTCCATTTTATTTATTTGGGGCAAAATTCAGAAAGATAAATCCATACTAAAAGAATTTGGCAGTCTTTTGCAATAAAAATTAATGTTATTGCAAAGAATCTCTGAGGTTCAAGAGAGATTGAAAATGCCACTTTAAAAAAAGCTAGAAGAGGGGGCATCTGGTTGGCTCAGTCAGTTAAGTGACCAGCTTTTGATTTCAGCTCAGGTCATGATCTCATAGTCATGAGATCGAGCCTTATGTTGGGACACACTCAGTGCAGAGCCTACTTGGGATTATTCCTTTCTGTCTCTCTCTGTCTCTCTCTGTCTCTCTCTCTCTCTCTCTCTCTTTCTCTCTATCTCTCTTTTCCTAAAATAAAATAATAATAATTTCTAAAAAGCTAGAAGAGTGGAAGGGATTGGGGGATGATGGTGGGAAAAGAAAGTATACCCATGTTACAGAGGGGTGGGGCATCAGAATGTACTCCTAGAACTCCACCACACATAATTACGAAGAAAATTTGCAGAAATTTGGACTGTGGGGATCTCAAATGCTTGATAAATGTTTAAGTTGACTGAGTGCTTTATATTAGGTTTTATGAAAAATGGAGAAAACTTAAGAGACGTGTTTCTTTCCTTTAGTCTGCTTGGATGACAAAACCAACTGGAAGGAAGTATTGAAAGAAATTATGCAGAAAAATAATAATAGAAAGTAGTTATGTAACACCTATTACACGTTGGGCACTCTTCAAGGGCTTTATATATATTAACTTATGTAATTCTGATAATGAGTAATCACTCATTCATTCCATTAGCTCACCAACAACCTTTGAACCATTTCTTATATCTGGCACGTGATTAAGGACTGTGAGGAACTACAGAGATACACAAATCAAGTCTTACCCTCAAGGAGTTCACAGTCTATGGCATGAAACAGACACATCAAACGTATTTTTTATTACGGCATTAAACAGATATATATTCAGTATATTGTGGACATAGGGAAATAATTATTAACTCTGCTGGGTATTGGAAGCAAGTTCTTAGGGGAGACAAGAGAAAGATTTGGAAGGATAAAGGTATTCTCCATATCAATAAGAAAGAAAGATAATTTTTGGTGTAGTGGGCCTGAAAAGCAGGTTACTGTGAAATGGCAAGACTTGTTTATGTCACCATAAATATCTCATTGTAGCCAGCAGTGGCGAAGAGGAAAAGACACAGATGGCCAAGGCTTTGAGTGCCGTTTGGGCAATATGGAGACATTGAAAGATTTTAAACAATGAATTGACATGGATAGATTCCATTTTTAAAAGATCTCTCCAGAAACTCTATATAAACAATGAACTTTTGGGGTTAATTCTAGAAAACATTAAGTTGTTGAAATTGGTAAAATGTGACCAGGGATTTGAAATAACATACTAGGAGTGAGAACTAAAAGATTCACCAGTGTTGAATACATATATACATATATGAAAAAGATGAGAAAAGTTCACTGGTGTTGAATATATATAACTAATGGATCTACTGACAAATACTAGAACACAAACTGTGTATAAGTGGAGCAAATAGCCAAGAAGACCATATATCACAAATATTGTCTGCATATTTTTAATCTTGGTTTCTCTGAATCTGTTATAAAATTAGTAGTTTCCAAGCCTTGTTTTCTCATTCATTTGTAACAGTAAAAATATTTGAGGATGTACCTCCATAACTGTGTGCTTACTGATCTATTTATATGTTACATATATGTACAGCCATTAGTGGCTGGCATCTCAAGGAAAGGTTCATCATTAATGGTAATGGATGTGAATTCACATTTCAAAAGATTTCTTTGATCAATGTGTTCTAGGCTTTACAGCTTGTCCAAAACAGAGTCTCCCATCTTTTCTTCCTAGGTTCCTCCTCCTCTCAGGAGAAGGCATGACCAGTCACAGTCCTCCCAACTTGACATCTAAGAGTCTTCATTGACACCTCATCCCCTCTATGTAGTCAATCATCATTTCCATCTTCTAAATAACTTGCTTATCAGTCAGCTGTTTTTCTTCCTACTACAGTTGCCCTAATATCAGCTGCCATTTCTTCCTTGTGCTGTGAACTATGACAGCCTTCGTTAAAATGCTGGCCGCACCCTTGGTATAATATGGCTTCATACAAGTTATTTGACCTTAGTTTCCCTATCTGTGAAATGGATAATAATTCATTTTTCAGGGTTGTCATGGGAATTGAATGAGTAATGCATATAATATTTTTGTACTCTGCTGTCACATAGCAAGCAACTAATTTATGTCAGCTATTATTATACTTTAGTCTCCCTACTGTTAGACCTCACCTCCACCTCACCACAGTGTTAATCTATCCACCATAGGTTATGTAAAGGTGATTTTCCAAAACACAAATCTGACCAACTCATTGTCATGTTCAAACCAGAGATTTTCCATGCCCCTCCATCAACCACAAGATCAATTGAGACATTCTGTGAGACGAAAAGGCTCTTAATGAGGTAGCCTGTGTTTCCATTCCCAATTCTATTTCTGTCACTCCTTAACATGCCCTTTATGCTACAGATGTACTAAAACATTTGCACCACTTCACGTCGACCACGTTCTCTCCCTCCTCTGAGTCTTTGTATTTGCTGTTCCCATGTACAAAATACCTTCCCCCTTCTGTTATCACCATTCCTCCAAATATCATGTGGTATCTCATTCTTCAACGGTCAGTTTAAATGACTCTGATATGAAGCCTTTTCTGGACCCCATGTCTAAGGATGGAGAGGATTATTCTTGTCATCTGTGCTTCCAAGGCCCTTTCTCTATTCCTCAGTCACAACACTCTGCACACTGTACTGTAGTCACCTCCTCTGTCACAGTCCACAACACCCTGTATTATCATTACCTAGGGAGATATTTGCCTGACTAGATGGTGTGGTCCCTGAAGGAAGGGTCTGTGACTCACTCACCTCTATAGCCTCAGGAAGTAGAACAGCACATCTAGGAAGGGTTCAAAGAAGGCTTAGACTTTTTCGTGGGTAACTCTATTTTCAGTGCTTGTATGTATATGTATATGTATATATGTATGTGTGTGTGTGTGTGTGTGTGTGTGTGTGTGTGTGTGTATGGTGTGCATGCGCAGAGGGTGGGGGTGTTCCTGGGAAACCTGCCAACATCCCAATGCCCCTCCTTTATGGAAAGCCTTGACTTTGCATTTTAAAGCCTTTTGGAATTAAACATTCACTGGCAGGAGAGTGGAAATCCCCCTCCCATCTAAGAACAGCTATGTGGTTAGAAGACAAGTTGTATAGTAGAAAGAACATGGATGTGGGACTCTGATGACCCTGCCCATGACTTCCAGTTCTGCTCCTTTCCAGTTGTTTGATTTTGAGCAAGTTACATACTCTTCTGAGTTTTAGTTTTCTCTCCTATAAAACAGAGATAACAACAAACCACATAGGGTTGCCTTGAAGATTCAATGAGATCATTTGTACTAAATATTTAATACATGGTATGAACTTAACAAATGATCACTCTTGCAGTGCTCATTTTTATCACCCTCAAAATTCAGTAAACACACCTCACACTAATTAGGATGGCTATTAGAAACAAAACAGAACAAAACAGAAAGTAATGCTACAGCTGCTGTGGAGAACAGCACGGTGGCTTCTTAAAACATTAAAAATGAAATTACCATATGATCCAACAATTCCACTTGTAGGCATATACACAAACGAATTGGAAGCAGTTGACCCAAATAGATATTTGTGCATAACTGTATGCAGCAGTATTGCTTACAATAGCTGAAAGGTCAAAACAACATAAATGTCCACTGACAAGTGAATGGATAAACAATATGTAGCATATCCATACAATGGAATATTATTCCACAAATACTGTGTGATTCCCCTTATTTGAAGTATCTAGAACAATCAAATTCATAAGACAGGAAGTAGAATGGTGATTTCCTAGGGCTAGCAGAAGGAAAGAAGGAGGAGTTAGTGTTTAATGGGTATAGAGTTTCAGTGTAGGAAGATGAGAAAGTTCTGGAGATGGATGTTGGTGATGGTTGGGCAACACTGTGAAGGTACTGAATGGCACTGAAATGTCCATTTAAAAATGATTAAAATGGTTCATGTTATGTATATTTTGCCACAAAAAAAAAAACCACTCAACAAGATCTAATCAGATTTGCAACAATAATTAAACAGCTATTAAAAGCTATAAAAATGAAGCCATGGAAGACTCCATGTTCCTTCATCTCTCATCTGCTTCCTTTATCCCCAAACGATCCTGAGACCTGAAAGTCTTTATTTTCCATGGTCAAGTGAGTGTGCATGCGCACGCGCGCGCACACACACACACACACACACACACACACACACACACTCACACACACACACGCAGATAGACTCTGGGGGCCATGGAGACACAACCTGGAAACAGGACTTGCCAGGATTAGAGAGCCAGGGCCAGCTCATGTATCACTCACCCAGAAGACAGCCCTCCACGGAGAAAAAGAACCTCATAGTCCCCTAACAAAGAGGATAATAAATTCCGATTAGCCAAGGAAGCTCTGAGTCTAAATACCAGCAAAGCTCAGCCCCTGCAAGTGGGGACGAATTATCTGAAAGGTCATCCTGGAGACACTGAACAAAGGGCCTCAAGCAGCTGGGTCCCTTAATTTGAGGAAACACTGAAGCCTTTAAAGAAGCCAGAGGCAGAGCTGGAGAGATGGGAAAGTGGAACGGCCTTCTGAGCACAGAGAGGATTTAATAGGAAGGGAAACACAAACCCCACAGGAGGCACTGGGGCCCGGCAGCCATCACTTCTCTAAGCCAGGCTGAGGGTCTCCGGAAGGAGTTGCCATCATCCATGCTAGGCTGGGGTGGCCCTTTTTGGCACTGTAATAAAACAGGATGACTCTGATCTCAGCGATTAAAGCTTTAAAACCACAAGCCCCAGGGAGGGAGCAGGCTCAGAGTAACAGCCTGCCATACACCCTGTTCACTCTTTTCCAGGCTATGAGCTGCTGACAGAGCCCTGTCTGTCTCCAGAAAATTCCAGAGGCCTCTCAGGAATTTAAGGCCAGGCCTTGGCCAGTGGCTTCTTGCCTGGGTCCTGTTGTCACAGTCCCAGAGGTTTTAAGAGGGAAGGTTCTGTGGGAGGGCCAGGTGGTAGACAGGAAGTGGCCTGCTGGCTTGGAGCCATTCCTGGCTTCCAGTAAGCCCTCTGTCTGAAAATTTGAGGGAAGGAGAAGGAGAGTAAGTAAGAGGTCATCTTACTTAGGTGAAAAACTGAGCAATTTGCCTCCTCTGGCACAGAGGGCACCTGAAGGGTAGAGGTGAGTCCAATCACTGAGTCCCTCAAGGAGCAAGGGACTAGAGCAGGTATGTACCACACCAAGGTCTGTGCCAACAACCAAAAGAAAAAAAAAAGACCAAGTGCTTAACAGAGATTTTCTCATGGACTTCAATCCTCAACTTAGTGCCATAGATATTGTTGCTCCCACTTTAGATAAAAGGAAATAGCAGAGCCAAAATTTGAACCTACATCTGGATGACTCGAAAACCACCTCCATTGTACCATGCTGCCCCTAAATTAGGCCTTTCACAAATAGCAGCTTCCTACACCTTACATATTGATTCTAATTCATACATCTGAGGCTTGGAGAAGTTAGTAGCTTGCCAAATATCACACTGTTAGTGAGTTACAGAACTGGGACTGGAACTCATTTCTGGCTGATTCCAGAGTTGATGTTCTTTCCTCCATGCCTCATATATCCCTAGTTAAAATAAAATAATCCTGTGGCTTCTTGCCAATCAGCAAACATTGTGCTCCTTCCACTCTCGAAGCCTCAGCCCTTTAAAGAGTAGCTCAGTAATTGTGCTGCCCCTGTGCCCCAGAAGTCACAATTTACTGCAGAATGAGGTGATATGAAACAAAACAGACACATCTTCCAGGACAAAGAGAGGCTGTCTGGATTGTACAGACTTGATGACTTTTATTGAGACGATCTGAAGCTCATTTTTGCACAAAAAGTGGTGGAGGAAGGTAGCACTGTGTACTTGAATTGATACATGTTTAGTTCCCACTCTGGCAAACGCTTCTAGTTTTTTGTTTTGGGTGAGGTAACACCTAGTGGGCTTGCGCAATGGAAATGACCAACAATTTCTTGAGGGGAAATTAGCTGTCATTACCTAAAACAATAAAAGTGAGTCTCCCTTTCATTCCACAATTCATGTGGCCCAGCAAATGTAGGCTATCTTTCTTCTCTTCAGACTTCAGTTCTGTAAGGTCATTCGTATACACAGGAGATGCATGCATATATCATCAGATGCTTCTCTTATTCTCTTGGGGGAAATGACACAAGAGCAGGAACATACAAATTGAGAGAAATGGCAATCATATAGGATACTGCTTAACACCTTATAGTTTCGGTCAGAATAACAAAGCCCACTTTAAGGGCAATGAGCAGGAAATAGTTAAACAACAAAGGCTTGAAAAAGACCCCTTAAGCCGCTAGAGAACAGTCCTACGGCCAGTCAGCTCCCATGAACACCATCCTTGTAGCAGAGATGTTCATGGCAAGGGAAGCATTAAGGATGGGATGTCTGGGGCACCTGGGTGGCTCAGTTGGTTAGGCCTCTGACTTCGGCTCAGGTCATGATCCCACAGTTTGTGAGTTCGAGCCCCGTGTGGGGCTCTGTGCTGACAGCTCAGAGCCTGGAGCCTGCTTCAGATTCTGTGTCTCCCTCTCTCTCTGCCCCTCCCCTACTCGTGCTCGCTCTCTCTCTCAAAAATAAATAAATATTAAAAATTTTTTTAAATAGATGGGACATCTGTAGCAATGGAAGACAGTCTTCCATTGCAAGACTTGTGGTTCTGACATTATGCACAGTAAATATTTTGAAAAAATTCCTTCCACAAATGTCTATAAATGCTAGATAAACTACAACAAATATCCTTTTAGATGTATGGCTGAAATCACAAGAAAGAGAAATCCTTGGAGGTTAGAGGTCAGAAATGAAGAAGAAACTCAAAAGCAAGGTTGTGAGCATGTGTGCTGATGCGATAGCTGCCCTAAGTTGGCTGAGGGCAGGCCTGCTCACTCAATAATCTAGAAGCTTGGACTTTAACGTGCATGTTCGGATAAGAAATGATGTCTTGTGGGTGGTGAAGCAAGGTGGGGAGGGTCCGAACTCAGTCATTTGCAGAACAGGATCAATGAAGAATAGCACATTCAGTAAAAGGATAAACAAGAAACAATCTGCCTCTCCCCAAAAGGAGTTGACAAGAAAGCTTGTCTCCCTTAACTAGCTTACAATTAGGGAAAATATCTCCCTGAAATTTGTAACCACTATCTTGCACCACAGTGTTTTTGTGGCCCTCATTTATACTAACTCATATGATCCTGAAACCCTCAAACTGAACAATTACACAAAATAGGTTCTAGATTTCGAATACTCCTGGAGCATCTCAAAGAAGCAAACATCACCACTTTTATGGGAAAATACCCTCAATTAAAAAAATGAGCATTATTTCCACAGAGAAAGACCCCGCTCAAGATGAATTCTGGATCCAAAACAAAAACATATCTCAAAATGGATCTATCATGAGTGATTGTCAGCAGAAACAAAAATGGAATTACATCCTAAAGAATTCAGATAATCCATTTCAAAGATACTATAAAACAGGTGTACTAAATAGCCTAGGGGCATAAAAAAGAGCTTCCCCCCAAAATGAGATTCTCTGAAAAAAAGAATAACTCCTTTAAAAAGAACAAACTACAACTTCTGGAAATGAAAAATATAGTCATTGAAATAAAAGATCCAATAGATAGTCTATAGATGTAGAGAGACCTCATGAGCCACCTGATAGATTTGAAGTCATAAATTGGAAAATTAAAACCACCTGACATAGTGGAAAGAGTGTGGACCTTGGAGTCAGACAGGCTAGGCTAAATTTTGCAGAACGGGTGCCACATCAAATTAAATAGGAGAAGCTAGTACTTATGAAGTACTTGTTATGCATAAGGCACTCACTGTAGTAAACACATCATAAATTGTTTCGTGGAGTCCTTACAATAATCCTATGGGATAGGAATTATTCTCTCCATTTTACAGGTGATAAAACTGAGACTTAGGAAGGAAATATCTTGCCCCCACATGACACCAAAATGAAAAGAGCTGGGATTCAAATGCAAGTCTGTCTCACTCTGAAGTCCTAACCAACCTAACCACTAGGTTTTAAGTTTTATTGCCTGCCCCATTAGCCCAAATCCAATTTTAATCAGCTGTGCAGGTGTCCATCGACTGAACGTGGGAAAAGTATATTTTATTATGAACTTTCCTCATTTTGAAGACCTAATGGAGCCTTTCAAGAATCCAGTTTATAGCTCTCTCCGCACTGGTAACAGCAGAGTTTGATCTGCAGCTCAAACTGTAGGCCAGGGGATTGTGGAAGACTTGAGGGTTAGGAAGGCATCTGATGTCAGCAAGGCGGTTGGGCAAGGCCAGAAGCCCTCTAAGTCTATGAGGCTCAGGCAGGTATAAGTGATCAGAGCCTGTCATGGAAGAATCTGAGAAGTCAGCACAATGCCATAGGATTGGGATGACTTTGAAAGTCCAGGCTGGCAAAAGGTTCCAGAATTTAGTAGTTCAGATGGTTAGAGAGATCAGTATTATAAAGGCGCGGTTCTGATCTGTATCAGGAATAAAAGTTACCTTTTTCCTGTTCTCTTATTCTCTCATATTCCCAATGGAGGGCTGGCAGCTGAGCCCCAGAGGACACTGAAAATTAGAAATGACCCTTGCCTCTGACTAAGCCAGAGATGGAGGCCATAAAAGCATTGGGCTCTTTGCTTGATGTGCCCCAGCCCAGACTAGATCTCCAGCAGGTGATAAACCCCTATTAACACTTTGTGCAGGTAACTGTATTACTGATGTTGTTATACAAATATTAAAGCTCACTAGAAGCATTTCTAGGAATAGGCATTTCATATTCTATTGCTAGTTTCTCAGTAAATAATTGCTAGGCATTTCTAAGAACTAAATGCTAATTGCTGTAAACCTTGCAAAAATGGTTACATGAGTAACATAAATGTAATGCATAGGAACAAAAGCTAAGAAAATGTACATCGTCATTTGTTTTCATAACTTTTGAATAGGCTCTTGGATGGCTAGCAAGACTTGGATTGTTAACAAGACTTGATAGAAATATAATTTTTAAAGTTCTTCTGTCAATGAATTTCCCAATTTTCTGGAGTAGATACCTTTAGCCCTAATTTACAGATGGGAAAACTGATGGCAAGTGTAGCTAATGGAAATTACCCAAAGTCAAATAACTCCTAAGTGACCAGGTAAACTCCAAATTCAAGGTTCTTTGATTCCATGTTCTACGCGCTGTCTAATATCTCTTCATGCCAAATTGGTAGCTGACCTGAAGAAAGCATCTACAGAAATGGTATAAGTGAAATTTAGCAAAGATAAATTTAAGGGCTTGTATGAACTTATGCCCAGAATACCCAAGAAGCAAGAGTGGGAGAATGTCCCAGCAGCCCATTGATAAAAGTCTCAGGAGGTACAGTCAGCAAGAAGAATAGCATAAGTAGCATACATTAATATATTTGACACGGCCACAAAAACTGAACCACTTATGAATTATGCTACATCAGATGACTCCTGGCATACCTTGCTTTGTTTCGGGGTTCATGCTATAAGAGGAAGATGGATGAAGTGGAGAATAATTCCCAAAGAGTAAACAAGATCGTAAACTACCAAAATGATGGAGAGTGTCAAATGATAAAAAAAAAAACTCAGTATGGTTAACTTAGAGAATCCATGATGAGAATTCAAAATATTCTCACTCCAAGGCAAAAGTGGAAACCCCAGAACTTTTGGGAAGAAGAGAATTACCTCCTGGGATACTACGGTGGTTGTCATACTAGACCCTGGAATGATACCTGTCTGGGTTTGAATCCCAGTTCCAAGACTTACCAGCCATATGACCTTGAGTAGTTGTCTAGCCTCTCTATGCCTCTGTGTTCTCATCAATAAAATAGGACTAGAAATAGAAATTTCTACATAGAACTGTTTTGAAGATTAATTGAGTTAATAAAGTTAATAGATTTAGTACAAGTTATTGCTATAGCAGAGCATGTTTGTTGTCACTACTGTCCCTTTACCAGTTATGAAAGTCATGAGCTTCCCAAGAATGAAATCCATCTTTCCATCCCTGATGGCAGCTTGGATGTTACCCCCCTTGGATGTTCCTGAGCCTTTGTGGGTATCTCAGGTGAGTCTTCCATTTGGATGAAGTTCTCTCAATGCCTGGAATATTTGGACCATAATCCAAATCACCCTAAAGAACAGACTAGCCTTGAAAACAACCCCTAACTGTGCTATCCTCTACTTACTGGCTGTGTGGTCTAGAGCAAGTTATTTAGTGTCTTCCAGCCTCAACTGCCTCATCTGCAAACCACCTTTGGGAGTAAAGATGACTGAGAAAATGCACATGGCTGTTCCCACCTGTTACTTGCTCAGGACATGTTATTTTGTTTTCATAACTCAAGAAGAGAAGCTGTGACAATGCGATAGTTCTGAAAGAAGCTCATTTAGTCAAACAAGTCCCATGTATCATGATGCTATGAACACAGAGATGAGTAAATAAACAAATAAGGCCTTAATAACATGGCAATTGCTGGTGACCTCAGCCGGGCTGGGATTCTGGGTAGAGGTGGAGCCAACACTCATAATGCAGCAAATTGAGAAGTAGCAGGAGTTGAAGTTGGAGACATGGCAAGAATAGAGCACATTTAAGAAATTTAGTTGGAGAGGAGAGGGAAAGGAAGAGAGGGAGATCCAGAGTTATCCAGGTTTGTGTTTTGTGTGTGTGTGTGTGTGTGTGTGTGTGTGTGTGTGTGTGTGTGTGTTTGATGCCATATTTATAACTTCAAGAAACCAGTTTTTAAATATCCATATGAAAAGGACAACTTTACATAAAGCTGGTTGAACCTCTTGGGGAGTGTTGCCAGAGTTGATGGATAGGAGTAGAGATAGCTGGACCTGACTCTGCATCTGGGTGGAACGTCACAAGGGGTACAGAGACAAGAGGACAGTTCCAGAACTTCCTATTCCAGAAATGCAGCCCGACCCTCAGCACCCCACAGAGATGAATCTTTTACTGAGCTCTCAGAGCCCTGTAAGTCATCCATGAAGATAGCAGGCGTTTCCCAAATTCTGGCTCTTTGGGGTGGAGGGTCTGGGTGGAACACTTACAAACCACCACCACATTTGTTCCTCGCTTTGTTTTTTGTTTTTCCTTGGGAAGTGGCACATTTTGCATTGAGGTTTTCATAAGCAAAACTGCTCCAGTGTCAAATGGAAATCCAGTGGGCTCTTCCCAAGATGTGCTGTTCCCTTTGTACGGGCTGCTGACTTGGGAGAGGGGGCCCAGTACATAATGCCTGTGCCTCTTGGGAAGCACATTCAGACAATGGTCTGTGTGTGAAAGGGGGAACAGATTAACCGGGACCAGCATATCTCCCAATTGCTTTTCTTAAAGAAAGACTCTATTGCCAGGAAGCAAAGCACACACAAAAACAATACCTAAGCTAACAGAGTACTGGCTTTAATATACTCAGAAATAACAGAACACGGTCAGGCTACAACTTTCCAAATCCCCTCGAAAATCCTTGGCGAGAGCAGAGATGGTTTGTCAAATCTATACTCTTTGTTTAATACATTTGTTCTTTTGTTTGATTGGGGGGAGAAGCTGTCTACCTCATTATGTTGGGGGAGCTGCATTCATTCCCTTGTGCTTCTTTTTCTTCTTCTAATCTTTATTAAAATCAAAAGAAGAGCCACTCTAATCCTTCAAGTGATAATTTATTTCTCAACCTACAAAAATCAGAGTCTTCACTATTATTTTAAAAACAAATCAATGCAACGATTTTAATTAAAAGTGAAACGGGGCAAACCTAAAAAATAGGCATTTGCTAGACCAACTCACATGCTTGTTTACAATTAATGGGCAACAGAGCTCTTGATGGTAAAGAATGTTTTACTGTAGTTGGTAAATTCTCTGGACTTTCGTTGGAGTCTTTAGAGAGAAAAACACATCTAGAAGTCTCCTAATGAAATGCCCTGATCCTGGGAAATTTTATGCTTCAAAACGTGCTCACCTCCCCCATCTCTGCCAGCCTCCTCCTTAGCTGGAAGATTCAGTGGGTTCTATTTTAGCAGGAGTTATTCATCTCAGATAGCAGGGTAGGTTTGGTTTTCTTGCAAGGAGATAAAAGGGCTCTGTGTTAAGGAGACAAGCTTTGGCCTGCCTGTTGGTGGGTGGGGCTGGTGAAGTCCACGGATGATCTTCAGGAAGGCTCGGGTTTCTCAGGCCATAGAGAAAAACTACATGTGGCAGGAGGTGGACTTCCTTGCAAAAGCCACAGGAAAAAAAAAATAGTCACTTCCTAAAGGGAAACCTAGTTGAAATTGAACTTGAATATTTAAATGTATTCAGTATGTATTTATTTATTGAGAAGCTACTGAGTTCCAGCAATGGTGCTTTGGGATTGAATTTCAAGAGATGATCTTTCAATGAATTTATCGTGGCTCAGCAGTCAGCCAGCACCCCCTGAGTCAGGCCCTGAGCTCGGCAAAGGCAATGCGGAGAGGAGTCACACAGAGTCCAAGTTCACGGTTCAGTGGAGGAGGCAAAAAAATGCGATGAAAGCTGCGGCTGTCACATATGCGAAGTGCCGTGGGAGCTCACACGGAGGGAGAGGAATCCTCCTTTGTTGTCACCTCCACCTTCAGACTGGGACGGGGAAGTTAGAAGAAGTGAATCTCACATGGGCTTTGAAGAATACATAAGACTTGAGTAAGTGTATAAGAATGAAGAGGAGACTTGGACACAGGGAACAGTGTGAGCAAACGTTGGGCGTGAAAGTGTGAGTGTCTCAGTGCGACTCAAGTACTGTTAGGATCTGGAGACAGAGAGTGAGACTAGGGGAAATGGCCATAATGGCAGAGGGGGTGCCATTTTCCTTTGTCCTGGCCTGATAAGCTCTAATTCCTCCTTCCAATTTCAGCCTAAGTGATACCTCGAAGCATTCCCTGGACTCCCCATCTCGGTCGCGGGGATGCCTCTGCCCCATACTGTGTGCTCTTTGTTGGTCTCCCCTACTAAACTCCGTACCCCTACGCTGCATACTCTTTCTCCCTTAAGTGCCCAACACAGTGCTTGCAAAGTGGGCCAGGGCCGAGGTAGAATGAGAAATGTGGCTCCTCGGGGCAGCTAAGGCTGACCCCCCCCACAGTCACACTTAGGATACCCAATCCAGGTTCCACTCTTGTAAAAACAGACCATCTGAGAGGAAATGCAAACAGTGAATAAGCCTCAGGAGCATGGCTGTGTTCACAAGTCGTCAGGCAAAGAATTAGCAAATTATAAATGAGTAAGGAAGGGAGTAACATTCAAGTCCAGCAATTCTATAAGTGTAATATTGCGGGGGCAATAATATTGGCCCAGGTCTTGTGGAAAGCCGTTTGGTAATATGTATTAAGAATTACAGATCATTCTGAACTAGGAATTTATCCCCCCGAAATCACTTAAAAAAAAAAATAAAACGTATCTGTAGAGGATAATGCTCTTCACAGCATTAGTCTGAATGAGGAAAAAAAAAAAAAATGTAAAACAACCGAAGTGTCTGACATTAGGGAAGATGATGGCCATGAGGGCTGGGAGAAGGTACAAAAGGCTTATGACATAATTTTAGATAAACGAAACAAATATTTTAAAAGTCTATAATGATCATGATTACCTAAAATCTGAGCAGATTCTTATAAAAAAAAAAAAAAGAAGAAAGAAAACTCAAAGTGGTTTCGGTTGAGTGGTTTTTCCAAATTTTACTTAGCATCATATTTTTTCCCTTTAAAGAATGTAGGTAACAGGTGATTTGTACAATTTGACTTCAGGTCCCCTTGCATGAGCAAAAGAGGGAATTAATATGAAGGAACTGAAAAGCAGACCTCGCTAACATTGGCCTAGAACATGACGTGACCTTCCCCTCACTACTGTGGAGGCGGATCAGGGTCTTCAAGTGGATGGATATCATTTGATAGCCACTTTTTGAGCTTTACTTCAAGCAAAAAATGAAGTTATAATGCTCAAGGGGCATCGTGGTGTATGAAAAGAAGTGCTTGTTCTCAGTCTCTTAGGGCTAAAGCAAATCACCCTCGTCCTACACCATCTCCTGAGCGCAACACTCAGTCACTCCCCTTTATAGTCAAAGAGGCAGAAGCAAGCCTTTGTGAGAGGGTCCCTCCAGGAATCCTTCCATGCTGAGCCTCTTGGCACCCGACTCCAATGTGTTTCATGGTGCCCAGCTTGTATGACTGTGTGTTTCTTAGGCTTTCCCTTAGCTGTGACACCCCAGGTAACAATATGCAATGTCATCACATCTTCCAGTTACTGGATATTTCTCTGCATCAGGCACCTTTTCTACATTTTCTCATTTTGGCCCTATAACAACTCTGGGGCCAAGTATTACTATTCCCACTTGAAATATGAGGAGACTGAGGCTCGGAGTTTTAAAAAATCATCTCAAAGTCAGAAGACAAGGAAAATGCAAGACCAAGCCTCAAGCCAGGTTTGTGACCATAAAAACCAGAAGCCCACCACTCCTTGAGACTGCCAATTTAGAGAAGAGTTGACATTCTCTTTTTTCTAGTGAAGAAGAGTGTTTTGGGAAATTCGCTTCTCTCATTTGCCTGAAAAACACCACAATTCTTGGGAGACATGACTACGGCTTTGCAAAGCATTCATATTAAATATGCATTATACTGTTTGGCTTATCCTGGAGACGAGCGATTCACCTTTCTTTCCCTTCTCCACTCTGCATCTCTTTATACAAGGAAATTGGTGACCCTGGCATGTGCATGATAGAGGGCAGGGGAGAGGACAAGCTGAAAAAGGAAAGAAATATGTGGGGATGAACTTAGCTCATGTCCAGAGACCCAAAGGGGAATGCCCTGTGGAAATGAGCTGTGAAAGCTGAGCCAACAGGGCTGTCTGTCTGGTCCCTTCTGCCCACCGTGTAGCTTCAGAAGATAATTATCATAGGTTAATCAGGTCAACAAACTTGCTGGGCACTCTGACAAGCCGGGCAGCCTCAGGTTTGCTCCCAGCGGGCGAGACCAAAAGGGCTCTCTGGCTGCTCAGAAAAGAAAATCAACTGGGAACAATTGCTCTGCTGAGAAATCTAGAGGCCACCCCGTGTGGGATTCAAGTCACTAGGATCATTGGGGGAAGACTGTCCTAGTAGTCTAACCCATGGTGATCAGGCTGTTTTCATCCCCAAATCTCAAGACTGTTATCATAAATCCAGAATTGGTTTCTATTCTAAAGCACTGGCAGAAATAAAATGTTCAACTGGCTTTGTTACAACAGGAGACAGAGTCCAGGATGGTCAGCAAAGTTAGTGGTATAATTATGAAAAAAAGTCTAGTGTCCTTTGGAATGGCTATGTGGGGGTCTTACCCAAGTAAGGGGTGTGTGGGGGTGTCGGTGTGTGGGTGTGTGCATGTGGCATTTTCATCTACTGCATGTCGTGTAGAGGGAAAGACCAGGGTTTGAAGTGAGGAATAGAATGTAAGCCCCTGGTGGACACTTAGTAGCTGTATGGCCAGAGGCAAGTCACTTACCCTGCGAGGAACATCTGTACAATGGGAGTATTCTGTCCACCTCTCCGGGGGTGGCGGGGGGGGGGGGGGGGGGGGGGGGGAGGTGGGGCGTGAGAGTAAAGTAAAATAAAGTACATAAAAGCCCCCAGCACTGGTGTACTCAGAAAATATGGGTTTCTCTTGCCTTTCATTATTATCATGACCAACATCCCCAACTTCTTTTCATCATTGTCAGCAACAGTAGCATCAACCAGCGCCCTGACTTTCAAGGCAATCGTGAAAACACCCCAACTGCTGCTAAGTTACTGGCAACAAGGAACTGGTGAGTAAGTTATTTTGGGAAGTCAGGTCTTATCAGCATGCATCGAGTTCCTTGCAGACCTCTCTGTCAGTCATTCTTAAGCCCCTCAGATACCCAGAACCTGTCTACTGAAAAGAACTGAACTATTAATGTCCCTCCTAGAAGAAGAAGAAAGGGAACCAGTGCCTGTGAATGTGGGTCAGGAATCACCAGGGTGGTAATGACTCAGTCCGCTCTGTGTTCTCCGGCCCTCCTTGGTCCTTCCATAAAAGCTCTCTGTCAGAAGCCCTGCTTGGCCATGGTGTGATCGCCCTTTTGTTCTACAAATTCCTGGATATGACTCACAGAACTGTTTAAGCACATCTCTCTTCATGTTCCTAGGAATTTTCCTGACAAGGGCAATCCCTATCCTGAGGCAATCATATTTCCCCTCGACTTCTCTCCAGTATCAGCTTGTTGCCTGACACTCTTGCATAGCCGATTTCATAATATCGGTGAGTCTGGCTGCATTTTCCTCAGATGCAAGCCTCGTTGCCCAGTGCTGAGGCAGCATCATGGCCACAGTGAATCATTTATCCTCTCCGCCTTCGTCTTCGGCCCTCTGTGAGGCAGAGTCCTTGAAAATGTCACCTCCATCCAGTGAAAATCAGTGCAATGATTTGGGGGAAGTTATACATAGAAAGAAGAGAATAAGAGGTACTCTTATCCTGTGTTCTCAGTATTCCCACCTCTGGGAATCTATTCTGAGGGAATAATCTGAAATAATTTGGTCACAGTGGCTGGTCGTTATTGAGCACGCACTATGAGCCAACACTGTTCTAATTGTTGTATGTATATGGACTTATTTAAGCACCATAACAACTCCACAAAGAAGTAATAATATTACCCCATTTCGCAGAAGAGGTGACCAAAGACCTCTTCTGCCAAGGAAGAGAATTGGGAGAACCAGGAGAGAGAACTGTGTTTATATTCTTGCTCTCTGAGTACTTAAGGGCTGAGCTGTGAGCCCAGGCAACCTGACGCCAAAGGCTTTACTCTTGACGTTTTTTTACTAATGCTACTTCAGCATGCAAAGCTTGATATTGGAAGGAAGAGGAAGAAAAAAAAAGAAGGACGTAGAAGAGGAGGAGGAACACATGAAAGAGTAAGAAAAGGAGAAGGAGAAAGCTTTAGGGAAAAAATTAAGGGCTTTCAAAAACTGTGTTACATATTTAAAAAAAAATTTTTTTTTAAATAAAATGATGTTGTTTTATACTCTTGTCACTGAGGATCAACCTTCTAGAAAATTTGGAACCTCTAACCTGTACCAAAAAGTCTTCATAATAGTTGACCAAGGAATTCTCTTCCTACAAATTTAGTACAGTGAGTTAATTAAGGAGAGCAAACAATTTTACCTGGGAAGATTAATCCAGTGTTACTTATAACCACAAATATTAGAAACAACTCAAATATCCAATAGAGAAATAGTTAAGTATCGTAGATTATATCTCCTCCATGGAGTAGTATGCACCAGTAAAAGTGATAATTTCTAAGATAATATAGCAAATTGGAGAAATACTCATTATTTAATGAAGTACTTAAAGTAAAACAAAGATTGTGTAGAGATTATTATTACCATCAAGTGAAATGCATTTTTGTACAGGGACAGACACTAGAAGGGTGTATAAAAATTAAATCAGGTTTTATGGTGATGGGATAAGGGATAGTTTTAGTTTCACATGCTCTCCTCCACATTATATATTAAATGTTCAGTGATATGGGGCGCCTGGGTGGCTCAGTCAGGTAAGAGTCCAACTCTTGATTTCAGCTCAGGTCATGGTCTCACGGTTTGTGGGTTTGAGCCCTGTGTGGAGCTCTGTGTTAGCAGCACAGAGTCTGGTTGGGATTCTCTCTCCCTCTCTCTCTCTCCACCTCCCCTGCTTGCTTTCTCTCTCAAAATAAATGAGTAAACTTAAAAAAGATAAAAAATAAATGTTCAGTGATAGAAAGGCAAGGCATTTTATCAATTGCAGCACAGAGGAAGTCTGAGGACAAGCAAGGAGATAGAAGGTATTGCCCTAATCAGATGTGAGATCTTAGTAGTGCACTTGGGCAGTAGTTAACTTGGACGTCACTACAGTAGTGAACTTGGACAGCACTTGGGGGGATTCTAGAGATAAGATATAGTGAGTGATGGGGGCGGAATCACTGATGATTCGAAATTTCAGGGCTTGAACATAAAATAGGGAACAGTAGAAGAACAGGACTAGGGAAGATTTGAGAGTTGTTATGTGGGAGGTGCCAGTGGAACATCCTTTTGGCGATATCCACTAGGAAACTGGAAAGAAATTTGGGGCTCAGGATAAGGTATGACCCTGGTCCCCAAGAATTTGCATATGCAGAGGATATTATTGTGGACATATCAAGATCTGAGCCCATGGTAATTCTTACTATATAGAGTAGGGAACTTGGTCCTACGTGTTACTTTTCAAGACTCACCTTAGTGATTGCCAAATTTAGAGTTCTCTATTAGTCATCTATTGCCGCATAACATAATGCCCCCAAAATTAGCAGTTTAAGACATTCATTATCTGATGGTTTCTGTAGGTCAGGAATCTAGGTTCAGCTTAGCTAGATATCTTTGCCTCAAGATCTCCCAAAATGCTACAGTCAAGGTGCTGCTGAAGCTTCAATCATCGTAAGGATCATGTTAGGGGGATCCATTTCCAAGCTCATTCATACAGCTCTTGTCAGGCTCAGGTCCTCCTTGGCTGTTGGCTAGAGGCATCAATTCCTTGTCACATGGACGTCTCCTTCAGGTGGCTCACAACATGGCATCCAATAGAGAGACAGAGAGAGAATGAACCCAAGAGAAAAGCCATATAGTCTTTACTGTTGTTTGAAACAGTAAGCCCAGCCCACACTCACGTGTTCTCCCACACGTAGATACACATATATGCAAATTTACAGGTATATGTGTACATATTTTATTTTTTCCATTCCCACCCGGTCTGGTCACCCCACATCAGCGGGGACATTAACAAATTGTTGGAAGCATCCAGTAGAGGAATGTGCAGAGTGCTCAGGGGGCGGGTATCTAGAATATAAAGGACAGGGACCAAGGCAGAAACTACTCATCATCTGTCTACTCCTTACACAGCATAGGGCCTGACCCATGATGTGCCATAACCATTTGATGAATGAATACATGAGTGAATGCTTACATGAATGGCGTCAGTATTTCCCAATTATTAATCATTCAGGTACTACCTCACTGTTTTTGCCATACATATGTGTTATGTAAATTTAATATTTCTCTTTAAATTGGTTCACTTTTTAAACCCAAATAAGCTCTTTTTAATGTTTATTTATTTTGAGAGAAAGAGAGAGGCATGCGCATGCACAGGGGAAGGGGCGGAGAGGGAGAGAGAGAATCCCAAGCAGGCTCCGCACTGTCAGCGCAGAGCCCGAGTCGGAGCTCAAGCTCATAAATTGTGAGATCATGACCTGAGCTGATATCAAGACTCAGATTCTTAACCCACTGAGCCACCCAGGCGCTCTACTAAATAAGTTATTTTTTGAACAACATAATATGTTATCATAAATGGAAAAGGGACTCTTCCTAGATCATATGTAAATAAATTCATATCTATTTTAAAAATGCACAGTCCACCTAGAAATCCTCTTGCGTTCCACTAGGAATGAGTGTGCTGCAATAAATAAACGAACGTAAAATCCCATAGCACGTTCACGCTCTCTTCACGTTTGGGACCACAGAGATGGCTCAAGAGGCCCTCTAGAGCCAGGGGCAGTGCCTGCCAGAAGGAGCCTTGCAAGAGTAATTGGTCTCTTTAGCCCTGGGGAAAGATTATTGTAAAGTCTGTGACTTGTAAGTGGGATTGAAAGAGGCGTGGTCAAGGTGACGGTAGATGAGAATCCATTAAAATATTCTTTGGGGAGGCTGTTCTCACTCCCTGCCAGACTGCTGGTCACATTCACCCACTCACTCATTCATCCAGCACATTCTCAGTTATTATCTTGCCTGGTCCTGAACTAGGCTCCATGGAGACCAAAAAGAATAAGAGCTCAAGAGCTCACAAGGTACTGAGAACTGCAGAAACAAACAAAACCCCTTCATAGTCTGACAAACGCTCTAATGGGGACACACTCAAGATGTTCAAGATCCTAGGGAAGCAAATGACATTGCCTAAGAAAGGCCTCCCAGGATGCACAGAAGAGGTAACACCTGCTTCTTGCTATACAGGACAGATATATAAGGGCACAGAACAGGAATGGCATGGGCTGTGGCCCGAGAGGAGAAAAACAATGAGCCTGACACCTGTGTGGCTGAAGCACTGTGAGCAGGGACAGTAGGTTAGCGGCCATAGGAAAGGAAGTGGGAGGGGATGAAGATAACGAGGAACCAAAGGCTGTAAGGGGCTGGGAGCTGTTGACAGAGACTGGAAATTTATCTTGAGGCCAAAGGAGGCCACAGAAAAATTTTAAGCAGAGGAATGAAGCAGCCAATTGTATAGTTTAGAAAATCGCACACTCAGTTTTCTGCTCTGTGCATTGGTCTCCATAAATTGCTTCAGAAGGATAGCAAAAGAACTGAATTAACACCAAGGCGGGGCACTTTGATCTTACAGGAAAAAAAAAAGCCAAATACTTCTATGGAATTAAAATATCTCTACCCTCGCACCCCCATCCTTTTTTCTCTCCCCTACCTACCCCCCTGGAGCCCACTGCCTCAGGAAAAAAACATGTCCAAAGGATACAGAAGCAAGTAATTCTGACGGACAGATTGTGTTGTAGTTTAACACCAACAGTAGTTAAGTAAGAATACCATACACAGAGTAATTAGCTCATCTAACAGAATTTAAAAGAGAGAATTGGGGGCGCCTGGGTGGCTCAGCCAGTTAAGTGTCTGACTTCAGCTCAGGTCATGATCTCATGGTCTGTGGGTTCGATCCCCACACCAGGCTCTGTGCTGACAACTCAGAACCTGGAGCCTGCTTTGGATTCTGTGTCTCCCTCTCTCTCTGCCCCTGCTCTGCTCACACTCTGTGTCTCTCTGTCTCTCAATAATAAATAAATGTTAAAAAAAATTTTTTTAATAAAAGAGAGAGAATTGGTCAAGAGAGATGGAGGTCTCAGCTTGGTCATTAACTGTGGATTTGAGCAAGTCTCAACCTGTCTGGCTTTTTATAAAAAAGCTGTAAAATGCAAGGATGGGTTTTGAAGATCCCTAAGACTCTTCAAATTCTGATGTTCTATGCTTTTTAAGATGCTCTGTACTTTTTGATGACAGGAGTTCTATAAATATCTGGGCTGAGAGCATTCTGGATAGATGGATTAAGTAGTGCAAAGGCTCTGGGGCAGGGATGAGTTTGCTGTATTAAAGGAAAGCCATGTTGATCAGTGGAAAAGTGGTAGAAAATAAGGTGAGAACGGTAAACTGTGGCTAGATCTGGTAACACCTGGTAGGCCATTAAGCAGTCTGAATTTTTATTCTCAGTAAAATGGGAAGTAATTGAAGTAGTTTTAGAAGGACAGAACATAATTCTTTGTAAAAAGAACACTGGCTGCCGCATAGAGAACAGGACTGGGTAGAGGGAAGAGTAGAAGCAATGAGATCAATTTGTAGGCTTTTATAGTCCAGGCAAGAGAAAATAGTAACCTAGACTAGAAGTGTTGGTAGCCATGGAGGGAAGTGATGAGATTAAGGGAAAGCAGGCAAAATTTGCTGATGAGTTGGGTGTAGGAAATGAAGGGAAAAGAAATCAAGAACAATTTCTAGGTTTTGAAAAAGACTGAAAAGAATCAGAATATTTTAAGGGAGAGAGAGAGAACCAAGAGTTCTATTTTGGCCATAGTAAGTATAATATATGTAACAGACACTCTAAATATTCAATAGGTAGCTTGGTATTTCATAACTCATGGAAGAGGTTAGGAGAAGAGATCAACATTTGGGAGTTATCAGATTGTGTGAGGTCACCTGAAAGTACACGCATCTGGAGAAGAGGAAACAACAGAGAACCACCTGAATCTTTGAATTATGGCAGGGATGGAGAAGCCAAAAAAAAAAAAAAAATACTAATAATGGGTGACCAGTGAAGAATAAAATCCAGAACACACAATTCCAGAAGCCAAGAGAACAAAGTGTTTGAAGAAGGAAGAAGTAAACAACTTTGTCAGAGCTCCTAAGAGTTTAAAAGCAGTACTGAGAATTCATCATTGGATTTGACAACCTGTCGTTTTTGGTGACATTGACGAGCATGGTTTTAAAAATTGTTTTTGAAGGATTGGGAGCCTAAGCCTGATTAGCACAGGTTAAAAAGAGAATTCAGGGTAAGAAAGTGGAAAGAGTAATTAGAGATGGACAATTCTTTTTAGGAGTTTGCTTTAAAAGAAAGGAAAAACATAAGGTAAGAGCTAGAAGGGAATGTGGATCGAGGGCAAGTTTTGTTTTCTTAAGATGGGAGATAGTAAAGTATGCTTGTCTGCTGATGGCAATGATCACCAGAGAGGGGGATAATGATCATGAGGACAGAGAGAAGACAACTGCAGGAACAAAGTCCTAGAAAAGGGGATAAGCTCCAACACGTAAGTCGAGATGTTGGTCTTAGTAAATGCGTGAACGATTCTTATGAATAAATATGTAAATAGGAAGAAGGCTGAGTCTGTAAGTTAAGATGCAGACAGGTTGGTAAATTTGGTCATGAGAATGGGTGTGTTTACCAGTTTACCATCAGATCGTGACTATTTCTTCAGTCAAACAAGAGGCAAAGTCTTCATTGGAAAGTAAGGAGAAGGAAACAGGGTAGGACATTTGAAAAATGAGAAGCCATTTGACCATGGGTGTCTTGAATTACAAAAGAGGCAATCAACTAGACAAAGTGGCCAGATTCCCAGGCAGGGGACAGGGCCCACTTGAAGTCTGTGATCACAAACTTGAGGCAAGACAAGTGAGCATGGTTGAGTGTTTTTTGTCTAGCCCCCCATCAGTGACTGTGGGATAGGTATGAAGTGGACAGGGCTGGCTTCAAGGATTGAGCTTTGCTGGTTGAGAAAGATGGAAGAACTGAGAGGCTAGGAAAGTGAGGGTTTGCAAGAGGATAATGATAACTGTGCGTTCGGAGTCTAAGCTGAGGGCAGAGTGAAAGGAAGGCATAAAGAGGATGGAGCACTGAAAAAGAAGGGGATCAACTGATGAGAGGTCCAGAGGTGGTCAGATAATGTAGGGAATGGGGTTAGAAGAGTTCTGCCACTTCCTACTTGAACAAACACAGGCAGGTTTTTGTTTGTTTCTCACTCCCATTTTCCTCGTCTGTGAACCAAAGATAATAATATCTACCTCATAGGCTTGATACCATAAAAAAAATGCTGTTAAATAGTTAATATTCCCCAAGAGTTAGAATACTGGCACACACTCTTTGCTCAAAATCTTCTTTATGAGGTTTTGCCCTTTCTATAGCCAAGGCATTTATAGGACTTTAACTATATCTGCATAGTGCCAAACAGCTTTATAAAAAGGAAAAATTCAGGCAACAGCTCGGTTGCTCCCATACCCACTTTGGAAGAGGTCTGGATTATGCCACTTCTTAATAATTTGTCTAAACATCTAGCATTGTATCAACATACCCTAAGTCATCTTGAATTACCACCTTTGTCTCTGAGACTATGGAGGGGTAGGAGGACTGGAAATGGGAGGTGGAGTCATGCCTCTCAATTTTAAATTTATATACAAGCTTTACTGAAAACAATCTTTCTTGTGTTTGAAGTACACACTTCAAATCACCATGTTTTCCCTTATTTGCTCAGTATGTCAGTGAGTGAAATTATCCTTCCTGGGATATGTTTTAAGCCTCATAGAGAAAATACCAATACCATAATTACAATCCAAGGAGCAATGAGTACCAATAACAATACTAAATTTAACAGTCTACCCCCCTACCAAACTTAGAGCCTCTCCTGTATTTCCTCTCTTGGAGAATTAACCCATTCCCTAGGCTAGAAAGCCAAGAGGCACTGAAGCTTCATCTTTCGTCTCTCTCACCTTCCATATCTGGTTGATTGTCACTTCCAGTTATCAATCCTGGCTCCTAAGTAGCTTTTGCACCTGCCAGCATCATCACCATGGTCACTACGTCAGCTCATCCTCAACTCTTGACTGTATTCTTCGCCAGCCTTCATATATTTTCCTCTACTTTTTCTTCCTTCTGAGACACCTGTAATGGCATTTGATCTTAATCAGTTTGTGTCACTAACCCTTTGAGAATAAAGCTGGATGGCTGGATGCTACCTTCAGAAAACAAACTCAGGGGCACCTGGGTGGCTTAGTTGGTTGAGTGTCTGACTTCGGCTCAGGTCATGATCTCATGGTTTGTGAGTTTGAAACCCGCATCTGCTCTGTGCTGACAGCTCAGAGCCTGGAGCCTACTTGGGATTCTGTGTCTCCCACTCTCTCTGCCCCTCCCCCGCTCACATTCTTTCTCTCTCTCTCTCTTTCTCTCTCAAAAACAAACATTAAAAAAAAAAAGAAAAAGAAAACAAACTCATATTCACATAAGACACAACTTTCACCTGCAAGCTTAAAGTATTTATCTCATCATATCTATGAACCTCTTGATGTCACCAAGTGACAAACGTTAGCAGCATCTCTGGTCCAAGGTGGGTTTTAGAAATCACAGCATTTAACAGCATTCTCTTCCTAAACAACTCCATATGTAAGGATATCACCGAAGTCAAGGCTCCTCAGTGTAGACTCAGCACTCATTCAGATCTTGTCCCATTTTTTCCCTCCAGACTCAACCTGTTGCATCTGTAAATCAAACATATCAAGTGTATTATCTTGCCCCATGTTCCACATCTGTCTACTCTTGGTGCCTAGCATGCTGCTCAGTGCTAAAAAGATTGAATAAATAGGAGTGCCTGGGTGGCTCAGTCGGTTGAGTGTCCAACTTCGGCTCAGGTCATGATCTCACAGTTCATGGGTTCGAGCCCTGCATCAGGCTCTCTGCTGATAGCACAGAGCCTGGAGCCTGCTTTGGATTCTGTGTCTCCCTCTCACTCTACCCCTCCCTCATTCACAGTCTGTCTCTCTCTCTCTTGCATAAATAAATAAATAAATAAATAAATAAATAAATAAATAAAAGATTGAATAAATATTTTGAGGGGAAGGAAGAAAGAAGGATGCTTTTTATGACCTTGTTTTTCAGAGAGATATTCAAAAGGCAACATTCCCAAGAAGAACATGGGAGATGGCAAACATCTTTGGCAAATACTAATAACAACCTTACAAATCCTACTAATCTCGTTCTCCTCAGCCCTGCTCACTAGATCAATACTGGAATCTATTATTTTAGTGCATTTCCACCTCCATTCTCCAGCCCCTATTTCCCCAGGGACTCTCCAGTTCACTCTTGTTTTTTTGTTTTTTTTTTTTTTTTTTTTACTTATTAAAGTCATACCACTGATTTCTCATTCTAAAATGTCGTTACAACATAGTGGTTGAGAGAATGGGCTCTGGAGTAAGAAAAATGAGAATCTTGGCTTTATCAGTGATTAGCTGTATAATGTAAGGAAAGTTATTTAATCCCCCTGACCCTCACTTCCCTTATCTGAAAAGTGAATATAATATCTATATTATATCTGGCTAAATATCTAGATAAATATGAATATAGTATTATACCCAGATAAATAAAACATTACTTTCCAATTGCTTAGCACATTGCCTGGCATATAGTTAATGGTTAGCAAATGTTAGCTGTTTTATCCTAGACTCAAACTACATTCCAATGACTAGACGTTGTGTGGACCCTCGGGGAAAAAAACAACAACACAGTTTTATTGAATACTTACTATGTGCTAGGCTATTTATAATCCACTGTCTCCTTTAATCTTCAGAGTAACCCTAAATTAGTTTATTAGTAATCCCTTTTAAATATGAGGCAACTGTGGCCACAAAATTTATGTCTTGTGCCTAAATTCCAGGGAGAGTGACTGGCAGACCTGGGCCAAAGTCCTGCGCTTGAATCTGATCTCCACAGAAGCATTGGGCTGTCCTTACTCAATCTCCACATTGCTTATGAGTAAACTCTAGTGTTATATCTTTTGTTGGAGACATCACTCCTATGTTGCTTCTCCTGCTACAAAGATGGTGTTTCATATGGCTCCTTACACCAGGATTAGAGACTAAGTGTCCATACAGTGACTCAAAAATCTTGAACAAAAAGTACAGTTTAAAGGCTCATCTCTCCTTGGTGCTGTATAATTTTTCAGCTTCTACTAAGCAATACAGAAACATTTCTAGAAAAATGGAAATATTCCACGGAGTCCTAAACTGATGACTTGGCTTTCCTTATAGACGTGTGGAATTAGAAGAGACCTTAGCATCCTATCCAGAATCTCCTGAAATGATTAAAGACCCAACATTTGGAAAGGCTTGATTTTGTAGGTTTCATTTCTTAGAAGGTATCAGACTAACATGGGGAGCTGACATTCCGTAACAATTGCTCACAAGAAAACAAGAATTGATTGCTAACGTTGAAATAACCAGAACCCTCATAGGAAGATTTCATCTCTTAAAATCCTCAGGGAAGACAAAGGCAGCCTAGACTAATGGGAGGCAGACCCCAAACATTCAGAGCACAGGTCTGGAAGGAAAGAGGGTACAGGAAGGCTAGTTGTGCTGTGTTTTTTCAATGGTCAATGATTCCAAAGAGGATCACAAAGGCCAGAAAGCTGAGAACAGTGAAAATGCGTAGAGAGCTCTCTCACACACTCAGCTTTAAAGATCACCAATGTGAGATGGAAAGAAGGACATATAACCATAGAATCAAATGGCAGAATGCTATAGTGCTGCCTAGAGAATCAAAAGAGCAAAGACCTGAGGGGATCACCCTTGCCTGGTTTATTTCTTCATCCGCTTGTTTAGCAACATTGATTGAACATCTGGCCTTGGCAGTAACTGAACAAAGACTCTCCCTCCAGTTTGAGCTTGAGCATTAGGTGCTTCAGTCCTTTCTGATTCCTTCTGATCCAGCCCATGCTTATTGTCTTTATTTTTGAGTCATGCATCTATGGTATCCTTTCCTCTCTGATAGCAAGGCCACTTGAGTTGTGCTTTCCTGAATGAAGTAAATGTCTATGCCAGTCAATGCACAATTGTTGTTTGTGACCTTCCTGAGGTTTCCTGTTTCCTCCTAATGCATTAGAAGAACAAATCAATAAAGTCTGTGTCCCAGTACCTTGGGTAACTGCCATCTTCATGGTTACATCACTTTCCAGGGCAACTGTGGAACACGGTGGGGCTCTTAACCCCAGGAGGGGTGGGAGGGCTGGATTGGACTCATCACAGCCTAACATAGAGACAGTGAAATTACTCCGGCCTCCCATGGAGGCACAAAGGCTCCCCCACCACGTGGTGATTTGTATTCAGCAGCAGTCCCCATCCCTTGGCACTGGGTGGATGGGGCCCCAGAAGAGAACTAAGGAAGAAGGAAGGGGCTGTTGTCCTTGACAAGGAAACGATTGATGTCTCTGCTTTCTCACCCTCTTTAAATCTAGATGGGGACAAGATTAAAAGTTCAGGCAGGAAGCCAACTGGTGACTTACAACACTGATCAACCAGCCCAAGTGCATGAAGAAACCTGTGGCCCATGTCTCAAGAAATGAGCTGCCTGAATATTTGAAATATTCTCTATTCTTGCCAGAATTTAGGTATTAGGGCCTAATTATTATGGTAATAATAATAATATATTAATAATTATAATATTAACAAATAATAAATCCTACTTATTCTACTATGTCTTTTCATTCTCACAATGACAGTATACAGTAAGAATATTTAGCCCCATTTTATAGATGAAGAAACTGAGGCTCAGAGAAGTTAAGAAGCTTGATTAAGAGGACACAGCTAACAAGGAGTAGAATCAGGATTCAAACCTAAGTCTGCCTAACTCCAAAGTACTTGATAATTCGATTGCATCACATTGGGTGATGCACAGTGATGTAGTTGGCTTTTCTCAAGACAAAGATACAGTTGGGGTACAGTCTGAAATGGGTGCAGCTCCTTCTTTAGTTAAGAGTTCTCTGGGATGTATTCACTAACCCTCTGTGGCTTAGGTGCCAAGGATGGTGGGGCACATTCCCTCAGGCTTGCAACCCTTCAGACTTTATTCGTGGGTCCTGCCTCTGGCTTTGTGTCATGGAGTGAGACCTCTTGGTGTTATTGATGTTTTCACAGTAAGAACAAAGCCAAAAAGGGGGCAGGGGATGGAATCAAGAACAGGCACTGACAAATGGGTCAGACACCAACACCCACCTCTAGAACAAGCAGGGAAAGTGGAGTCAGGTTAAGTCAGGGTCAGGTATGAAGTCAACAAGACTAGATATGACCAGGATGAGGGCATAAATATAATAAAAATAAATCAAAGGTAGACCTGAGATCAGAGTTGTCAAGGAGATGAGACAGGTGGTAATGAGACAAGGAAGGAAACCAGAAAGTAGGTAGTTCTAGAAACTTGATAACCTGCATGAATAGTTTATGACCATACAGGTCTTTTCTTTAGAAGGTCCCACACCCAGCATTGAAGGTAAACCTTGACTTGTCTTAAAGGTACAGTGCTTGAAACCTGATATTTGAGCATCCCATATTCCCTTTTATGGAATGACTGGGACTTACTTGTAAGGGAGGCACACCCAGTTATCTCAAATGCTTAGAACACTGTAGTGGAAGGTCAGGCATGCGATCAATCCCCATGAGAGCCAGTTAGGTTAGCTCTGTCTCAATGTCGTATCTCTTCCTTCAGCCTCAGGCAGCTCTCTGGGGGAATAAATGCCATTAATCAGAAGGGGCACCAGGCAAGTTCATCTGGACTGAGCAACAAAAACCCATTCTTTCTCTTGGAAAAGATCTCAAAGCTCATGGTGAATCAGCAGCATGCTCCTTTTTGTGAGGACAGCACAGATGTATAACCATTTCATTTCTCTCCAAAGAAATAACAGACTTAAAATACAATATTTTTTAATTCATAATATGATTATTTAATGATGTTTTGTGGATCTTGGCACCCTCCCCCCAATTTAATAACTTAGAGTTGCTCTTCTTTCACTCAAGTGCAAATAACCAGACATAAACACTTACCAGATAGGCAGCTTATTCTGCATCGCTCAATCTCATTCTGTTTTATTAAATTAAAAAAAGAAGACAAAAAGCTCTGACTCTCTTCTGTGCTACCTTGAAGCATGCTTCCTAGATCTTTTCGTCAAAAGCATGACCTCTAGGATCCCAAGCGGACTCGTCTTGATTTAATCTGGAGAGATTATATCTCGAGTATTTTCAGTGTTGTCCTGTTTCTCTTCTTTGCATGTTGCTCCCCTCTGCTTGGTGAAGTGAGCTTCAGCTGGTATTTTATGATTTGAGTGGTTAACTCTTCTGATTCTGAACAAAGGACCATACTTCATTCTGACAATTTGTACCCTCCAGGCTTTCCTCATGAGTGGTTCCTTCCCAACATCTTTGGAGAGAAATAGCAAAAGTCTATTTAGTCAGTACTCCTCGTGGGTAAAGGCTCTTCCAACCTATAAATAAAACAAATTTAACTTTTACGGGGTTACTAAATACCATGGATAGTGGGCTGGCTGGTCCAAGAATTTTCACACAATACCCCAGGGCTGTGTATGAAGAGTCTTTTATTGTGATAAGATCTTAACCAAATACTACTACTGCTACTACTACCAATAATAATAATAATAATAATAATAATAATAATAATGATTTCCTCTTTGTTGCAGACTTCCTTACTAAAAAGGAATAAAGCTGAAATTGACCATACCCTGAAAATATGATGGTTAAAGGATTTATGGTCACTTATTGCATTTGAAATTGGGATAAAATCTCCCAAGAATAAGGACTGTAGTGAAAGTTCTATTTGTGCATTGAATGTCATTTAATTGGACATTTGCCACATGCCTTCTGATAGGTTTAAATTTTTGCACCAGGACATTTAAAGTGGTATAAGAATAGGGGCACCGGGGTGGCTCATTCGGTTAAGCATCCAACTTTGGCTCAGGTCGTGACCTCACAGTTCATGGGTTCAAGCCCCATGTCGGGCTCTGTGCTGACAGCTCAGAGCCTGGAGCCTGCTTTGGATTCTGTATCTCCCCCTCTCTCTGCCCCTCCCTCGCTTGCACTCTCTCTCTCTCTGTATCTCAAAATGAGTAGACATTAAAAAAAATTAAAGTGATATAAGAATAATTATACTATCCTTATCCTTTAATAGAATTCATTAATGGAGCCATTCATGGTTTTTCATTTTTGTAATCTTGCATAAATTTCAGAATGTAATTATTACTATTTTAGTGTAGAGGATGGAAGCCAAGGTAGTGTGAAACAGAAAGGAAATCAGGTGGACCTGGGTTCAACTTTTTGCCCTGGTCCTTACCAGCCAAGCAATGTTGGCAATGTTCTGCTGAACAGTGGAGGGTGATAATTACTTCATGAGGTTCTGGTGAAGAGTATATGACACAGTTATCAACACTCAACAGACTTTGATCAAAAATGCAGTTCCCCTTAGGCTTTCCTGCAATAAAATCATAATAATGCACAGGGAGTAAAAGTTTAAGTTGAGGGGATTCCACAGGGGTTATGGAAAGAAATAGCATTTTACCTGGGGAATGGGTAGATCCAAGAAATCAGACAAATTCCTTACAAAGAAAACTAAGAATATGGCTAATTCAGGGAGAAGAGTTTCCATTATCAAAGACCCAGAGTTAGAGAGTGAATTCCTAATGGTAAATTAGAAATTGTGATGGATACAATTTTAGAAAGAAGAATGGCTTCAGCAAAGACCAGGATGATGTAACAATTGCATGTATTTATGAAGAAGATATTAAAGTAGATAGGGTAAGAGAAACAAGGAAGATGAAGATAAAATAACATTTATTGAGTATCTCTTATGTGCCAGACGTCGAACTACCTGCCTTATACACCTTATTTCAATTAATGCTCACAACAATGCTGAGATATGGATTATTAGTTTCTCAGCAGACTTAGAGAGTTTCAATTATGTGCTTAACATAATTACATAACGTAACATAAGGTTGTACAGATAGTTAAGGACAGAGACACAATTCAAATCAAAGCCTATATTACTCTAATTCCTATTCATTCAGTAGGCCTTTCAGGAAAATCAACTTACTGGATCTTGTAATCATTTAAGCATGAGATGATAAAAGACTGAACTGGGGTAGTAGCCAAAAAAAAAAAAAAAAAGAAAAGAAAAGAAAGAAAAAAAGTAAGAGAGGGATGGACAGATGGACAAATAAATGCAAAAGATGAATGGAAGGATGGACATATGGGTGGAGGATGGACTAATGGGTGTTTGCAAGAGGTAGTGTGGAGGTATTATCAATACAATGAAGGAACTGGAAAGAATAAGGCATTACATATAACTTTTGGTGCCAGAACATTTAGTAAATCCTGACAGCATTAATCAAGACAAAACACGGGAAAAAAGAACAAGTTACTAAAAAAAGGGGAAACGTCCAGTGCTGTGACTCAGCATACAATTTTATGGGAGTTATCTGCTAAAATATTCCTAAATGGGACTATGCTCATTGGACGTCCAGGGCTGGCCACATGGACAGATCAGCCATGTTGTCCCATAGGCAAGTATGCCTGCTGGGGCTGGACAGGCAGAGTGACTCTCAGCCTGCATGGGGAGATTTGAGCCGCGTCTGTCACAGCACTCACTACCCTGCTCACATTAGGATGCAAATGGAAATAGTTAATTAGTGACAAATTAGGAAAATAAAATTCTTCAAATGTTTGGCAGGCAAAAGAACGAGTTGTTTCTTTTTCCTTTTGAGCTCTGTTTTGGAAGCACTTGAAAACAGATCACTCACAAAGCATGCTGTCTGAGGATTCTAAGGAGGCCCTCCACCTGGAAAATCGTCACCCATGCTTTAAGTCCAGTTCCAGTGTAACCTCCCCTCTGAAACACTCTCATCTGTGTGGACTTGAATCACTTAGCAAAATGGGAATGACAGGTTTCAGAATTTCCTTCCCTACGTTGTTCCAAGTTTGTGTGGGTCATAAGAAGCCTTTTGTATGAGTTTTGGATGATTGAACTGACACAGAATCCATATCCACTTTATACCCCAAAGGTCATCATAGGAGCACCAGGAAACGATTACAGATCATGCCTGTTGTCACTTTATCTGTTGACCTAGCCATGGGGCAGCAGCCAAACCAGCAGCAACTCCAGGCCCCGCTGGGTCCTGTTTCAATTTGTCCGATTCCTGGGTCACATAACAGGGTTAGCTCCACGAGGAAAGGCATCCATTCTCCTTCTGGACTCACACATCATTGAAGGTGGAGCCTTGAAGACAGTAAAAGATGGACACAGGTTCCAGGTCGTCTCTTGGCCTCCAGTGCGTTTCTGCTGTCCTCCGCTTCACATCCATCTTCCTTACCCGATGTCCATTCCAACTCTGCAACCAGTTCCAAGATACCAGGGACCCGCTAACTAAGGTCTACAGGACAAATCTGGCCTGTCTCCTGGTTTTTTTTGTAAATAAAGTTTATTGGAATATAGCTAAGCTCATTTGTTTATGAACCGGTAAGGGCTGCTTCTAGTGCTAAATCAGCAGAGTTGAGTCGTTGCTACAGAGACCATTGATCTTCCAAGATCTGAAATATTTACTGTCTGGCCCTTTATGGAAAAAGTTTGCCAAACCCTGGCAAAGACAGTAGTCATACATAAAAACTGTGAAACCAATCCCCACAGTTGTGTAAGTTCAAATCCCTAAATATATATACATTTATATGATACATATGTGTACGTGTCTACGCATATATAGGAATATGCAGACACTTATTTATCAGTTGTCTTATTTCTCTGATCAAACCCTGATTATTACACAATCTCTACTGCACCTGATGCTTGAGAAGCAGGAAAGTTGAATACCTCCCTCTCTTGTGTTGCTACAGGAGCTTGCTGTTATAGCACTTGCCACATTGTATTGTGATTGGTTTGTATCTCCATCCATGTAGTCTCTTTTACTAAATAATGAACTCTCAGAAGCCTTGTTTCTCCAAACACAGCGTTCAATAAAGAATAATTACATGAATAGATAAGTAAATGAATAAGCAGGTGAGTGAATGAATAAATGTAGAAAAGAACAAATGGATGTTTCTCTTGCCCTACTTTGGTCTCTCTAGCTTCGGTAAATGTCACAGACCGGCACACAGAGCCAGAATGTGGCAGACTGAGGTTTGATTCTCAGTCTTGGTGCTGGCCCAGCCTGCTCAGTATGGCGGGCCATGGAGCTCCTTCCTGGGGGCCGTGTTGTCCTCTGTGTCCCATAACTTGACAGGGACCAAATTCGGTTCTGGGCAAGCAGTGCTCTGCTTGATAGTGGTGTCATTAAATAGAGTTGGTGGCAGACAGTCCCGCAGTCACTGCAGTGTTGATGGCCCTCTGCCACGGCTGCTGTAGGAGAGCTGGCAGGTGCCAGGAAAGGGGGCGCTGGCATGTGGACAGCACCTGGTCTTTGCTAAGCATCTTCATGCTCACAGCCTCGGTTGAATCTTACGATGGCTAAGGACACAGAGGAGGACTCAGTGAGGACTAGGGTTCCTCCATAACCTCGGGCAAGTCGTGTTACCTCTTTGTGTTTCAGCTTCTCACCTACCAAGTTCTGAAGTGCTATGATTTTGTGATTTAGAACTCAGCATCAAATCAATGACTCCCACTAACATAGGTTCTGTATGCCCCTTTCTGCCTCTTAAATAGAATTCTCTTCAGAGAGAATGAAAAAGGAGTGCATGATAACTTGGGAATTCACCATGCTGATATTGTTGGAAATAAAAATAAATGTAACTAACTAAGCATTCATGTGCTAAAATCTCTGTTAAGCATTTCAAATGACTATTAGTTGCTACTGCCTTTAGAAATTGAATCTTGTGTGTGTGTGTGTGTGTGTGTGTGTCTTAGAAGATTTTCCACATGGCACGAGAAAAGTTGATTCATAGTGTTAATTTTTTTAACTACCCTAAGTCATATGTGCCATTTCTACATATATACAGGCAGAAATATACAGAAATATATATCAATATAATATAGATATCTATATATTTCAATATATATGAACATCAATATATATCTCCATTATCAATTTTTAATAACAATGGTAAAAATCACATGAATATTTGCTGAGTACCTACCATGTATCAAGCACATATATGTCATATATTTTATTTAATCCTATAACAACCTTTATTAATGGTTACTATCCCAATTTTACTGTGGAAGAAACTGAGGATCAGAGAGTCTAAGTGACTTGCCTGAGGTCACACAGCCAGGAAGTGACAGAGCCTGAATTCAAACTCAACTCTGTCTGCCTTCTAAGCTAATACTGTTTCTCCTGTGCTGAGCTGCCCCACTGAGGTGTATCTGGAAGGAATCAGACTGACCCACTGCTACATGAACATGCCCATTGCCTTGATGTTAATCCTACGATCAAGGTCTTAAGTAACATCTTAGTAGGTAGATATGTGGTTACAACCCACAGCCAGACATTTCCAGACGACATCAATTTCCTGAGAAAGGCTATTTATGGAATCAGTGGCAAAGCTGTGAGGGTATCAGGGATCAGCACCCACACTTCTCCAGGTGAGAACACTGAGCCCACAGAAGAGAGTTGCTTCTCCCATCCACACAAAGGTGGGATTGAAACTAGGTCTTTTTATCAGGTCACCTTTCTACTCCACTGTCACTGCTTCCCTGCACTTCTGCCCTCCTTGGAAATTTTAATTGAGTGTGTGTGTGTGTGTGTGTGTGTGTGTGTGTGTGTGTGTGTGAGAGAGAGAGAGAGAGAGAGGGAAACAGTGGTAGGAGAGTGCTGGTGGAGAGGAGATCAAGTTGAAGAAGAAAAGCAGAAAGACTAGTATCATTTTTTAAACCAGATAAAGCCTTTTAAATGCAGGGAAGAAAGGCAACATCCTCATGATGGCTTCCCATCCCGGATTGGAGCAGACGCGGACCTTTGAGCACTTTTCTGATACTTTTCTGCCACTGCTTTGCAAACCCTAGAATTGAGAAAAACAGTTAATGAATGCCCTAGTGCTTTGGAGGTAGCAAAGACAAAGCAGTGGTGTCACTATGAGCTGGAGCTGGGGCCGCCACTTCATGTCCTTTCCCATGGGAAATGGGAGCGTCACCAGCTTTGAGGAGTTTCTGTGATCCTGTGTGTCTGTCTCTCTGCCCCTCTCCTCTAAATGCATTCAGAATCTAATGATTCTTCTCCTGGCATGAATTGAAGAGATCCCTCTACACACCCCCACTCCAATCAGCAAGGATTTGTCAGTGTGAACCCTGCAAAAGGTAGGCAGTAAGAGCATATGGAAAAGAAAGCATCCAGGATGCTCCAGATTCTAACCCTCCAATATAATAAATAACGTGTGAGATGGGGCTGGGGGTGGGCAGGGGAAAGATGCATCATTCACTTTCATTGAGGTCACACTGCCCTTCTCTGCTCTTTTCAGAGAAAAGCTTTTTTTTTTTTTTTTTTTTTAATGCATGCACGCCACACTCACACGTGCATGCTCCCTGCAAGAAGCCAGCAAAACCTTTTGGTCATCTCTAGGCCACTCGGCTTCTTCAAAGTTGAGTAAGATTAAAAAATCCCGACATCTCCAATAAACCTCAGCAATGGTTTATGTACCTGCATAGGCAGATGAACAAGAGACTGGGGGATGTATTTAAAAACATGTATGTATATGATGGATAGGAGAGAGAGAGAGAGAGAGAGAGAGAGAGAGAGAGAGAGAGGACAGAGCAAGAATATGATACAGATTAATGTCTCTCCGTATTTTGAGAGTCTTTTTGTTTTAGGCCATAGTGGTGGTACATTGGAAGGGTTCTGGAATTTCAGAACACAAAGTAGCAGTTTTAAATAATGAGAGAAGATTCCACATGGAACGCTCATCTGGCTGTGGCAGCCTGTGACTGAATGAGAGAAAAGTGCCCTAGAAGCTATTCATTACGAATTCACTGGAAGCTCTCAAACGAGGCTGGCAGAAGCTGAAATTGAAGTGGTCTCTGACCTAATTTTCTTCTGCATGAAACATCTGCATCAAGGCTCTCTTTGATGTATTCCACTTGGCTCTGTCTACGGGATTGTATCACATGGCCTCCGTGTTGCCTCCTTATTGAAAGACATTTCCAGCCTGTGCAAGGTAATGCGATGTTACTGTTACCCAAGCTAATCACTCAATGTGCTCCTAAAATAGAAACAATAGCAGTTCAGAGACAATGTTGTCTGCTGGCTGTTCTGCAGCCTGGGCTCCTGGTTTTCCAACTTAAGATCTGTGGTATTCGCCTCATGTAATTCCAAAACAAAGGAGAGGGAGAAGACTAGCAAAGTCATACAAGATAATGTTGAAGGACCAGCAGCTTTATGTGTGAGAAGCTCCATCTTATTTGGTCCTTCAAACCATGGACTAGGATTTGGGTGCCATTTAAAACCACACAAAGCAGTACTTAAAGACATCTGCCTTGAGAAAGGAAGGATCTCTTGATGTGGGTGTTGCATTTATTCTAAATTCAGATTGACACCCTCAACTCAGGGAGAGAGACAAAGAGAGAGAGATGGATGGATGTGTACTGAATGTTGAGTGTTTTGTGATTCTTTAGTGATCCATGAACTATCTTTAAAAATTGCTTCCCCTCTTAAGTTCTCCCAACCTAGGTAGAATGCAGGAGTGAATTTTAAAAAGCAATAATGATAATAATCTTTTTTTTTTTCCACAACTGTAATGAGCATCTTCTTTATCCTGGCAGAATAGCTCTTGCCTTTCTCCATAAAGGTTTGCTGCACAGACTTCGTTAATGGTGTGCCGCTGTTCCCCACCATCCCGGCATTATGTGAATAACGGTGATGTCTTTGTGTCCCACCCCCTGAAGAAGAAACCTTTGAAATTCTAAATGACTGTGCTGCAGGTTTTAATGTCTGCTTCTAAGAAAGAGTTGAGAAATGCTCACTCACCGAGCAAGATGCAGCACGCCTTTGAAAAGCCTTTCTGCCTGACTCCTCTGTCCCACGAATTTAGATGAATATACATTCTTGTAGATGTCCCCTAGTTCTCTTTATGCCAGAAAGAATTACAGATGTGATCAACAGCCTCCTTTTGCCTGAATATTATTACCCCCTTCTTCCAGTGCTTCTGAATCAAACAAAGCAATACAATTAGAAGAATTTGGGAGCCAGTAGAATCTGAGGCCAGATAGTGATGTGGTTCTCTGCTGGGGAGGGCACAGTGGGAAAGAGTCAGACATGTGGGTGCCCAGTGTCCTACGATTAAGGAAATCTCTGCGGAGACCCCATTTGGGTTGGGGCCACAAGGCAGGCATCTTTAGTGATCTTTCAGAATTAAAGCAGATATCCTTCTCTGCCAGGAAGCCTTCCCTCGTTGCCCTTGCTGAACTGAGGCCTTACAAGTGTGCAAGTTGCCAGAGCAACTGAGTTCTCCTCTTTCAAAGCACTCAGAACTCTATATTGTCTGTCTTCTCTCCCAGGCTGTGACGTCTTGAGGGTAGGCACCGTGTCTTGTCTTTGTAGGCACAATGTCCACCGCAAGTAGATTCACTGCAATGGGCCTGAGGTTTTTCTGGTTTTAGCAGAAAGTCTGGTGTCCTGGGGATCCCCTCATTCCTGGGAAGACTTCTAGGTGCACAGTATGGGCTCACTAAGTGTGTTAAATGCATTAATAAGAACAATATTATATCACCTTTGTTTTGCAAATAGTAAACTCTAGGGTTAGTCCTGATCACCTACAGTAATGGTTAGTATTCATTACCCATAGTATCTCTCTGCCAGAAGGTGAAAATGTCAACACAGCCTAACACTCCCAGTTGTCATGCTTATGCCCACCTAACAATCATCAGGACTTCCAAATCCTACAGTCACAGAGTCAGAGTTCTGGGCTGTGAAGAGAACCTGATGCCATCTGGTGCAAAATGTTATCCTGTGCATTGTTTCCTCGAGGGCATTAACAAATAGAGGCCATCTCTTATAGAGGCACAAGTTGTCATGAGGTGTGGAGAGAGAAAGAAGTGTGGAGAGATATGGAGAGAGAAAAAGTTTGAGAGGAAAAGAGGAAAGAGGAGGGAGAGATAAAGCTCCAAATCCCTGGTGCTCTGCTTTCGTGGAGATTCAAGGACTATCCTGACCTGCATATCCCTGTGTGATCTGATCCAGCCTCCCTTTCTAATTTCATCCCCAATCACTGCTTCCTCATTTACCCAATTCCAGCCAAAGAAGCCTCCCTGCTCCTCCTCAAACACATGCATGCTACCTTTTGGACCTTGTACTAAGTACTTCCCTGTTTGGAATGTTCTTTCTCCAGATCTCCATGGGGCCTGCTTCATCTCCATTCAGGCCTTTGTTCGGGGGCCTTACCTTACCACCCAGTGTAAATGAACACCTCTCTGTCCATCTCTGCTCATCCTCTGACCCTGCTTTAATGGTCTTCACGGCCCTTACCACCTCCAGACACATGATATATTTGTTTATCATCTGTCTAGAGCAGTACTGTCTGAAAGAACTCTGTGTAATAATGGCAACATTCTACATCTGTACCTTCCAATGTGTTAGCCACTCGTCACAGGTAGCAACTGAAGGGCTTGAAATTCAAGGGGAGGGGAAAGTGGGTGATGGGCATTGAGGAGGGCACCTGTTGGGATGAGCACTGGGTGTTGTATGCAAACCAATTTGACAATAAATTTCATATTTAAAAAAAAAGAAATTCAAGTATATGAGTACTTGAAATTTGCTAGTGAAATTGATGAACTAAATTTATAATTTTTTAAACTTGTATGTAATTTAAATTCAAATAGCCACGTGTGCTTAGTGGCTACCAGTGGGATTCCAGAAAAGTCCTTGTGAACATGGATTATGTTCTGTCTTGTTTCTTGTCATATTTGCCAGTTCCCAGAGCAATAGGAGGTACATAGGAGGCCCTCAATAAATTTTTTTCAAAATAAATTAAAAATCTGGGCATGAAACAGGCATCTCTGGTCGGGGAACAACCTAAAAAGCCAGGCCAGTTCTAAATTTGAATTATCCCAGGTCATGGTTCAAAGTGATAACATGCCTGAGAAGACCCTTCAGATACAGAAGTTATCAAAGAGACTTTCTCTGGCCAAAATATGTCACCCCCCACCCAAACCTCAGTTTCCTTATCTGTTAAGTTGTGAGTATTTGCTTCTTGGTATTTAAGAGATCTTCCACTGAATAGGTGCTCAATACACTGAGTTCTCCAGTGATATGAAAAGCCTATGTGTAAGCATATGGCTGTATGTAGAAAAGCACTTTGAAGAATGCTAATTTGTGATGCTCTTGCCAGTGATTACTATTTTGGAGGAGGGGGATGATTTATTTTCATTACAAAATGAGTCTTTGCCTAACAAAAGAATCTACAACAGAATTTTCTAACTCCTTGATGCTTTGTAAGTAAGAACACATGCTTGAAAAACCCAGAGGCCGTGCAATTTATTGTATAAAGCAAGGTTCACCTGTATGTTCAAGAATGCTTTAGGATGTGCCTTTAGTTACTTTCTCATAGAAAAGTAACTTCTTTTTCTAGAACTTTGCTTTAATTTCGTGGCAATCTTGGAGGGGTCTGGCACTCATTCCTTCTCTTGGTTCAACGAGTATTTGTTAAATTCCAAATGTGCCAACCACTCTTCTTGACACTGGGAATATACTTTCACAAAATGAAAAATTGAAGAAGATAATACATATGAAGCTTTGAAATAGTACCTGACACACACTAAACAATCAGTAGTGGTGGTGGTTGTTGGTAGCAGCAGTAGAAATAGTTGCTGTTGGATGGAATTTGGAGTCCAGTGGGGGAAGGAGACAAGAAACGACAGAACATGTATATGGCCAGAACTATGTCCAATGCAAAGCGCTATGTCAAACATAAAACTGGGTATAGAGCCTGAAACCTCAAGGACAGTACCTGAGGCTTCACCCCAGAGTGGCCCAGTTGTCTAGCCATTAGGTAGTAGGATTCCTGATCTCAATTACGGCGGTAATATGATCCTGTTTCTGGAGTACCGTTGAGTCGGCCTCACGTGGTTTATGAAAAGTGTGGTCAGACCACTTAAAAAGACAGAGAGCTATGATTTCATCTTCTTGATTGAACTTTTTTTTTTTCCTGTTGGCCAATTAGCGTTGTTTAGTAAATGTTTGTAGACGTGGCCAAAAAACACTCCAACGGAGGAAATGATAAAGAGTTTCTGGAGTTGGGGCTACTTCCCATTAGGCAGTCAGTGAAGGCTGCTGCTAGGAGGGGACTGTCTATGAATGACAAGGAGGAACCAGATCCAAAGATCTAGGGACACAGAGTGAATTCTAGTTAGTAGACATTGATTGAAAACTGCTTGGAGCAAATATAATCCCAGGGCAATGGAAAGACAAGAAGTAGGGCAAAACAAGTGTCTCCCTTCAAGGACTTTACAGTTTGTAGGGGAGTTGAAATGTAGCCATGAACGCTAAGAATGGTAAAGGCCGTTGGAGGAAATCTAAAAGAACAGAGTTGGAATGAAGAAAACATCTCACTTCATCTCACTCGGCTGCCTCCTCTTTTTCATCTTGCTCCCCCTACTCCCTTCCCCCTCCAACACCACCAGCATTCATCCGAGCTTCCCAGAGGACAATAGAGAAGCAGCCCTTGATGGAGCTGGGGGATTCTCCTGTCTGCCTCCCAGCCCGCATTTGCCTCGCTTTGACTTTGCTCGATGGAAAATAAATCACAGCCACTCCATTCCCAGTCACTGTCCCCAGGGAGCTGAGCCCTTACCTCCTCCCTGGAGCCTGCCTGCAACATGGGGTTGTCAGGTACAAAGAGAAAACCTTCAGAGACCCACACCCCATTTGGAGAGTGAGGAGGGTCAATGGGAATAATTGCTAGCCGTTGAATGTGAGCGGCTGTAGAGGGATTGGAAGGAAAAGGTTTCAGGAAGGAAAGAAAGAAAAGGAGGGAAAAAAGCCCTGGGCCCCTCCGCTCCCCCCACCAACCTTCATAGTCTGTGCACAGAGAACTGCATGGTGGTCTGGGTCCTTGTAGAACATTTGTGTGCCGGACAATAGCACAGCCTGGCTTCAGATCATCAGCTGCTGTTTTCTGGTTAGCTCTCCCTTTATGTGACTGCACAATGCAAGCCTTCAGTCACAGTGACTCTTGAGGAATACATCTGGTTTTTTCTTTCAGGCGCTCTGAAAAGGTCAGCCTGTTCGTTTCTTAGACGCGAGACACCACATATTTTTTTTCTCCCCCTGAACTGGAAAGACAGACCTACACCTTTTCTTGCCTCCTGGTACATAATTAGACATGGTGCGGCTCTAGAAGCCAGCCAGCCAGCCCATCCTCGGCACTCTTTCAGAGACACACGCCCCGGCTTCTGTGCTGCCAAACTCCTGTTCTGCTCGTAGTTCTGAATGGTCCTCCTTCCCGAGCCCCACACCCTGGGGTTCTGTGCTTGCTGTTTTGTTAATTATGACAATGATCCTCCCCCCACCTGCATTTCACTCCCCCGATATCGTCTATGACCGATGCTGTCTCCGGCAGAGGGAAGGTTTGAGGATTTGGGGGAGAAAAAAAAAACAACAACATTTTAATCATTTTCACTCCAGTGATGGTAAAGATTCTTCCTGCGCATTGTAACATAATAATAAATGTGCCCATGAGGAAAGAATGATCAGCAGCTGGTGTCTGACAAATTATCTCATTCCAGACAGGCAAACAGTCCACAGTGGGGAGAGACTGGAGCCTGAAGAGGCAATTTGGCACACGATTGGGGTTTCACCTCTCAGATGATGGAGGTCCAAATGGCTCACTGCGCCTGGGCTTGGGTGGAGGTTTTCTCTGGTGCTCCTCTTCTCCCATCACCTTTGAGAGCTCCTGACAGCCATGGAAAAGGGATTACTTTCTCAGCTCAGCCAGCCCATCTCTTGCTCCTCTAGGGCATTCATATCCCGACCACAAGAAGCAATTACAGTCCACCCCCGCCAATGAGCCACATTCTTCCGTGCAGCGTATATGCTATTTCCTGCTGTCATGATGCCCTGGCCCCACCACACACTCCTACCCTGTGTTCAAAACCCACCTAGGCTCCTTTTCTTACTCTGCTGAAGAGTATTAGTCACTCTTCCTTCTGGAAGCACCTTCTTCTAGTAACTTTATCACACCATGGTGTGGTTGTCTTCTCCACATTTTTCACAGCAGCCACCATGTGTTTTTAATGAACTCTGAGTGTAGGGTACTGTTCTGAGTGCTTTTCTTCTATAGCTTATTTAATCCTCATGACCCTGAGAGGAAGGAATTCTCCCCTTTTTACAAAACTGAAGATTTATTTACCTTGCATCCTTGGCCCCAGCATGATCCCTGCAGCGGGTGGTGGAGCTGGAAAAGCCCAGCCTCACCTCTGCTCCTGTCTCCAAGGGGCCATGTGGGCTTGTTGGCCTCTCAGGGCCCATTTTCACATAACATGTTATGACCTCTACTGCCTTGGTGGGTTGTTATGAGATTCCAAAGGAATATGCTTTGCCTATGTTGTTCTTATTATAGATCCTGAATGTGAGTTTATTTCTGGCCATTTTTTTTTAATGCCAGTTTCCTTCCAGAGTGGACAATCCCTGAGGGCCAGGACACAGCCTGACTTGTTCACGCCCATATTCTCAGTAACTAGAACAGTACTTGTCACCTGTTAGGAGCACCTTTTTAAATAAATGCATGAGGAATGAATTGAGCAATACCATGATATAACTTGATCTGTGTCTAACCTGGGTCATGATGGCAGCCAACATCCTGTGCAATGCGGCTCCGGGACAAGACAGAGCCCACTGAGAACTGAGAAATTTTAGGCAATTATTCCTTGGATTGCTAACTTGGATGGAACAGCCCAAAGTCCTCTTGAGCATTGTTTCCCATGCTGAAAGTGTTACGTCTCTTCCTGGGGGTCTTACAGGACAGTCCTGTTGATTTCCTCTCAGCACCATGGGAGAAAATTGAAGTTGCTCCCAGCTATCTCTAAAATAGCCTTTTAGAACAAAGTTTAAGAAGCAGCTATTCAGCAGCTATGATTTGCACCCCTACTATGCGCTGGGAAGTTACAGACATGGAGAAAATTATGCCACAGTTCAGGTCTCACTCAGTCTCCATGGAAGGATGGTATCATTATCCCTCCCCTTATATATGAGGAAAACTAAGTCTCAGACTGATTATATAACCTACCAAAGAGCTTACCTCTCTTAAGGAATATAATGGAAACGTGATCGACCATGATACAATTGGACACCCTGAACGTTAAGGTCAGAACATGATATGAATTCTGTGGCAAACCATCCAATGGAAAAGTTTGGAAAGCTTGGCAATCTTGGTGGATGAGAGTAATTAAGAAACTGTATATTGGTATCTGTACCCTTGGAAAACAGAACAGAGAAGAGAAACGATAAGTTGCAGATGTGCTTAATGGTCAACACGGAACACGGGGCTGCTCGTAACCCTGAAACATGCAGCTATGATACAAGTGGTTGCAGCAAGCTTTTGGAGATGGGACTAGACTCTACCTTGAGTATTCCTTCTCTGAAACCTAGAAGTAAAAGAGACCTCTTTCTTGACTGGGGTAGCTCTAAAGAGAATCCAAAAGACTTCAGTCTCTTAGGTTGTATCTTCTACTTTGGGATTAAAATCTGGCTTTTGATTTTCATTCCGTAGCAGCCTCCTTTCAGTTTGTGTTTACACGAGACATACAAAAGACTCTTGGTCATCCATGATCTCTCGGGTTTGGAAAGAGCCACATCTCCCGTTCTTATGCAATTTAGAACCAAAGAAGACCGAAGACAAAGAAAAAAAAAGTTTCTGATGTTAGATTTCTTGGTTGGTTTAAAAACCAATGTTGTATTTTTAACAGGAAACCCAAAGGGTCCCAGCTTACTCCACATGCAGCCAGTCACTGAATAGTAGTAGCTCCAGGACACAGAAGCAACAGTTGAAATCTTCATTAAATCCCCTCTGTGGGAATAACCCACACTTACTTGGTTATACTGATGGTTTGATATGTGCATTTCCTTTTGGAACACTGGGTTTGCAAAGATCTCATTTAAGTTGGGACTCTTTTTTTTTCCCCCATGGGATTTTGAAAAACTGGGATTTAAGTGAACAGGAATGCTAATAGGACTCGAAGCATCTCCTGCTAAGACAGACCTGGTTGAAGTCACATTCCAGAAGAGGGGCAGCTTGCTTTTTTCCAGACACTCTTGGTCACTGGAACCTTGTCCAGGGTCATTCTGAGATGAGATGGAGAGCTACTGAAGTACCTGAAGGGGTTCCTTAAAATGGACCTTACCAAAGCCTGCCGAAAGATTCACTGGATGTTACAAAATACACATTCTATGCGGGGCTAACTGCAGTTTGTTATTGAGTGTAACCTGTGGTATGCAAACATATACAATGCCTTATATAATAATATACAGGTAACAATAGGTTCCTCCTAAGAACTTCCATTTTTCCTCACGAAAATAAAAAACAACTTTAGGGAAATATGGCAAAAGTAAAAACTCTTTGGCTGATCTGGTCTGGATTCCTCCCTGTGAGTTGTCCTAATTCCATTGGGCTCTGTGCACAACCCTCTCCAAGTAGTTGTCTCTGTCACCGTAGGTTAATGTTGGCTTATTTGCTGTAGTTCTATTCACAGTTGTTCGAAGTTCACCTGGAGTACCTAGATTTTTATCAACAACAATCTGATGATAGTTTTCTACCTCAAATACTCCCCAGTGTTGCCTAGACTGGGCATACTGATTATTATTCTGGAGAGGAATTCTCTTTCTATTTGCTTTTAATTGCAGCTCTGGAATTCTAATCCAGGGCTGTCCAATAGCCATTTGGTGAGAACTACAATGTGAACCACATATGTGATGTCAAATTTTCCAGTAGCCACATTAAAAGGAGCAAAATAAAAAGAAACAAGTGAAATTAATTTTAATTAATATATATACATACATATAAAAATATCTAGCATAGCATCTAGTCAATTTTTAAAAATCATTAGAGATCTTTCACATTATTTTTTTTATGTCATACTGTTTCCAAAATCTGGTGTGTATTTTACCTGAATCTAGGCTAGTCATAATACATGTGCCCAAAAGCCACATGTGGCTAGTGGCTACCATATTGGACAGCACAGCACAAATCATCTACTCTAGGGACTATGTATTCTGATTGAGTAGGTATCGTAACAGAGATTTTCATCCTGTTCCTGCTTTGGTGGCAGATATAACTTCCTGATTCAGAACAACTTGAAAATAACTCCCTACTCCCCCACCAAGGATTTGCACCATGACAATTCCAGTGTGCTCAACTCCACAGCCTTGTCCATGCCAACCCCCTTGTGCCGTCGTTGTTCAATTATTACATTTGTAATTACCATGCTGAACACAGTAACGCAAAAAGCATTTCCATTCCGTAGCTTCCCCTTCATAATGTGTATTGTCATTGCTGTTGCCGTTGTTTTTACCTAGGTAGGATGAGGATGTGAAGATAAAAAGATTCTTTTACTTTACTCTTCCACTTGCTTGTTTTCTTTTCCTCCTCATTTCCTGTCCGTTGAAGATGTTGTCAACGTCCTGCTTCTGTGCTTTACGGAGTTTCATGCTGCCTACTCTTCCTGGAGATCTTCATGTGCGGAATGTTCAGTAGGTCACCTCAGAGCCCCATTCCAACCCCAGTCGAGCTACTTCATGCCTACAAGGACAAAGGAGAAGAGGACAGACAGGGGACTTGGCCTGAAGTCAGTGGGCATGAGGATTGACAGGAGGTAGAAAAGGGGGAAGAACAGGGTAGAAGAGGAGGAGGAGACAAAGAACTCAGAGCGAAAAAGCTGCTGAGTGTGTGGAGAGCATAGAAAATGGCTGGCAATTACAGGGGGGATGGTATTCTAAGCTGGTGGGACAATCAAAATATACGAATTGTAAAGGTTAAGTGAAATGTTTATTTTATTCCTTTCTCCTCAGTCAGCCTGACTGAATACGATTAACAGGAACATCGCACTAGCTGCATACTAAAATTAGATGTTAGTTCGGCTTCTCACTCACCGCATTAATGCACAGACACCTCTTACACATAAATGCCTTTCTCACCAAGCTCAGGCACCTTACACATCCTGCCCAAAAGTTGTATGTTAGAAAGGAAACATGGAGCTTTTTTTCAGTAGCTTGCCTGTGCAAATTAGCACCTCGTGGCACTATGGAACACATACCTGTTTAGAGCCGTCGGACCTGAGGTCAAGTCCTGGCTGCACACCATCTTGGCGATGTACCTTTGGCAAATCCATCTACCTCACTTAGACACTTTCCCTGTCTACCAAAGGGACATGCACATCTTTCTTACCTACCTTACAGGGATTTGGGAGAAAATAAATAAGGGGAAGCACTGACATCTAAAATCTTACACACAAGGATTAATGTAATTTTATCTATGTTGGTCATATATCTAAATATTTGACAAGGTACTCCCAGTTTACAGACAGGGAGAATGAGGCCCAGACAGGTAATGTAACTCCTCTACATCTCCCAGAGACCAATGATATGAGAAAACCTAGCCCCGGCCCGTGTCTAAACCACGTTTTTTTTTCAGGAAAAAACATTTCTCACCCAACCTCCACTCCAACAGAATGCCCATTCAGCCAAGAGAGGGGGAAAAAAAGGTGTTTTTCAGGATTTTTTAAAAATCTGACTTCAAACAATAACTCTTTGAAAGGTGGACATCAAAATGATTTTTCCCCGAATTTATTTTTCTTCCCCATTACTTATGTATATTACTTTGGAACTATTTGTAAAGGCTGAGATACTGGAAATTTTTAGCTTGAGTGACTGAAACATGTGTCCCTGGGGTTTTTTTCCTTTAAAAAATTTTTTTTAATGTTTTTATTTATTTTTGAGACAGAGACAGAGCATGAGCAGGGGAGGGGCAGAGAGAGTGGGAGACAGAAGCTGAAACGGGCTCCACGCTCTGAGCTGTCAGCACAGAGCCCGACGTGGGGCTCGAACTCACAGAGTGTGAGATCATGACCTGAGCTGAAGTCGGATGCTTAACCAACTGAGTCACCCAGGCATTTTTGTTTGTTTGTTTTTTTAATGTTTTTATTTATTTTTGAGACAGAGAGAGACAGGGCATGAGCAGGGGAGGGGAAGAGTTATTTTTTTTTCTATATTAAGTACACTCATAGTAAGAATATACAGATTTAAACAAAATTGTTTTTAAATCCAGTATAGTCAACATACAGTGTTATAATAGTTTCAGGTGTACAATATTGTGATCCAACAATTGTATACATTACTCAGTGCTCATCATAAGTGGGCTCTTAATCCCCATCACCTGTTTCACTCATCCCTTATTTCACCCATCCCCTCAACCCCCAGATTTTTCACTTGCTAAATTCTCATACAAATAAATACTTTCTTAATGAATTGGTTTTTCAGTGAAATAATTCATGGAATGAAATCATTCATTTTCAGTTCTCAGTTACTACTTGCATGTATAAGGCCAGTGATCAAGTTTATGTACACACTCACCGTGTACTAATACTGTTTAAATATGTGTTCTTTGACTCCACTTGGTGACGTGCAACAATAACAACATTGCTAAGCTACTGAGCTGGTTCCAACCCCAGAAATACTTCCAGCCCCGACACCTTGGGCATATTACATTCCCCCTTGAACCTTAGTTTCATCATCCGTAGAGTGGAAATAATTCCATCTGTGACACTCTTGAAATAAATAAAATAAACAACTCTTATGTAAGAGCTTTAAAAAATGTACAGTCTTATGGAAAATAAATTTTTTCCATTACAGTTCTTTCAAGCTATAGTTCTATTAGGCAAGGATATTCAATCTTGCACTGCTGTACCCCAAAGGTCAGTTTTCCATTGTGCTGATCACTGATAAGGAAGGGAAAGGCCTGTGACATTAAAGAGGGTGGGAATCTGAAAGGACGGAATAGTCACACTAAGAAATAATGGCCTATAAATCGCAGAATTAAAGGCCCTGGGGATCATCTAGTCTATCTCGTCGCTTCTCAGCTAAGGAATCAGGGCAGGTGATGTGGGCAAGGAGGGCAAGGACGAAGACCAAAGCAAAGCCAGAGAATATGCTGCATGTTCTCTCTCTAGATGTTTCAGTCCACTGTGCTGCCTCACTTAAGAGGATCAAATATCACATTCTCCGGGTGATGAAAGGCGACCTGTGGATGCTCCAGCCTCAGGGAGGTGACTCGGGGACTCTCAGAGATGGAAGGTTTAGAGTGGACTCTGTAATCAGACCTGCCTTGTTGACTCTCCCAAATTCCCTCCCAACTGTCAACTGTCCTCTTCACGTACCCCTGGTGATGGTATTAGGGTATACGCAGTGCCCATCTGTGCCATGCAGAGCTAATTTTCAGGCATATGTTGTTTTCCTGGGTAAGCCTCTGTCTACTCTACTTTGTGGCTGTGACCCACACTGCCAGGGTAGGGCTATCCAGTCAGTGTTTACAAATACAAGTAAGTCATTACCAAACAAGTTACTTCACTGGAGTTGTATTAAGAGGTTTTTTTTTTTTAAGTAGTTATTATAAATTGTTAATCCTATTAAGTATACGTGCAATAATAAAAGGATCTAAACTTGTAAAAATTTGATCAACCTTCATTGAAAGCTTATCTTACACACTTTTATACACAACCGTTTCGACTTATTTCCTAATTTTATAGATCACGAACACAGATCTTGGAAAACTGAACCTTACAAAACATTTTAAACATTAACTATTATTTGAATTTTTTATTTAAAACTTTTTAAATACAATTTTTAAAAGTTTTAAATAAAAAATTCAAATAATTCAAATACAATTATTCAAATTCAAATACAAAATTCAAATACAATTTATTTTTTATTGTTTTAAGTTTATTTATTTATTTTGAGAAAGATAGAGACAGCGTGAGTAGGGGAGGGCAGAGAGAGAGAGAGACAGAATCCCAAGCAGGTTCTGCACTGTCAGCGCAGAGCCGGATGTGGAGCTCAAACTCACATAACCATGAGATCATGACCTGAGCTGAAACCAAGAGTCAGACACTTAACTGACTGACCCACCCAGGCACCCCATTTACAACATTTTTAAATGTTTATTTACTTTTGAAAGAGGGAGGGAGGGAGAGAGAGAGAGAGCATGCGCACACACATAAGTGGGGAGTGGGGCAAGAGAGAGTGGGACAGAGGATCCAAAGTGGTCTCTGTGCTGACAGCAGAGAACCCAATGTGGGGTTTGAACTCACAAACCATGACATCACGACCTGAGCCAAGATCGAGTCGGATGCTTAACTGACTGAACCACCCAGGCACCCTGAATTTTTTCTTATTTAAATTCAAGGTAATTACCATACAGTGTAATCTTGGCTAAATTTAGGAGTACAACCCAATGATGTATCTCTTACATCTGACACATAGTGCTCATCCTAAAAAGTGCCCTTCCTAATACCCCTCACTCATTTAACCCTCCCCCAACCCATCTCCCCTCCAGCAGCCCTCAGTTTGTTCTCTATATTTAAGAGTCTCTATGGTTTCCCTACCTCTCTGTTTTTATCTTATTTTCCCTTTCCTTCCCCTTTGTTCATCTGTTGTGTTTCTCAGATTCCACATATGAGTGAAATCATATGATATCTGTCTTTCTCTGACTGACTTATTTCACTTAGCATATACCCTCTAGATCCATCCACATCATTGCAAATGACGAGAATTCATCCTTTTTCATCACCAACTAGTATTCCATTGTATATACATTCTACATTTTCTTTTAGAAGAAGAGTATCAGATGCCATGAGTGAGTGTAACATGAGACTGAACCCAGGACATCGGTCAGGACAGAGTTCCCCAAGGCCATGGTGACAGACTGAGAAGTTAGATGGATGTGAGGAGAAGGATCCTGCACCAAGGAAATTGCTTTTGTGAAGGTTCTGAAGAAAAGGGCCAAGGGAGTTCTGGGAAAGAAAGGAAGGCCATTGTGGGGGAGCAAAGTGGGGAAGAGTAAGATGAGAGAGAGATCAGGAAGCTACCCTGTGTGTGATGCAATACCTTACAAAGCCTGTTCCTTTGTCTTTCCTGTTTATCTATAACCACCTTGAAGTGGGCTGCCCAACTGGAGCTCAAGGGTTATAGACTTGAATTCTATACCAGACTGCATGGGTACAAACTCTGGCTCTACACATTATTAGCTGTGTGATCTTAGAGTAGTTATGTATTTTTCTGTGAATACTCATCTATAATTGGAAATAATAGTAATTATTCCTCACTCAGAGTGAGGAATAAATGAATTAATATACATAAAGCAGCTAGAACAGTATCTGGCACATATAAGTGCTATATGAAAACCTGTCGTTATTATGATGGTCCAAGCCAGTGGCCTGACTCCTACTTTCCTTCTGTGCACTTCTTCTGTGTCAGGTCTTCTGGAAAGCAGATTGGGTAGGGAGAGTTTCAGACTACAGTGTCCATCTGGCAAAGTCTTAGAGAATCCACTGAGAAGCTCCAGGGCAAAGATTGCCTGTTCAAGGAACCCTACCTGTACCAGTGGTCAGGCCATAGTCCAGCTAATCATGCTTGGCAACCAGCCGGGGAAGAGTGCTCAGGAGGAGAGCAGAGTCAGCTCCAACCCTCTAGACTCCCAGCTGACTGGCAGGTTCTTTTCTTTTTTCTTTTTTTCCCCTGGCTTTATTGAGATACTATTGGCCTATAACATACATAAGTTTAAGGTTTACTGTGTGATGGTTAGATACACGTACTATTGAAAAATGATGACCACAGTAAGATTTATTAACACTCCAGTCACTCACATAATTACCCTTTGTGTGTGTGTGTGTGTGTGTGTGTGTGTGTGTGTATGTGGTGTGTATGTGTGTGTGTACTGATAACATTTAAGATCTACTGTCTTAACAAATTTCAAGTATAGAATACATTACGGTTAATTATAATCGCTATTCTGTGCATTAGATTTCCAGATAATATTTATCTTTAAGAGCGTCCGAGGAGTGCACATATGGCTACCACAGCTTCTGGCTCATTGAATAGGTCCCCCTGCTCACTGGCTCTCCTTTGCATCTTCTAGACACTCAGTTGCATTCCTCTGCTGACCCCTGGTCCTCCTGGTCTGTTTGCCTGATCTGACCTTTCCCTGGGCTCCTAACTTCATTGTTTCCATGAATGCCACTTCAACTTAACCCTTTCTACCCTCAGGTGCATATGTTGCCTTTAGTTCTCTTGCTATGGGAACCTAAGAGCCTTGTCTTTCTGACATTTGGCAGCCCTTTGGAGATCTGAAAATAATGATCTTGTGAAAAGGGGAGAGTAAAGGGGCACTAACATCAAATAGAATGAGGTTTGAAAGCTGGTTGTACTATTTATTAATTGTGCAAATCACTAAACCTCACTCAGCCTTAATTTCTCTATCTGGAAGATGGAAATAATGCTTACCTTTCAGGGTTGTGGTAAGGTTGGGTGAGATAATGTATGTGACAGTTTCCAGCACAGTGACTACCATATAGCAGAATACTCAATAAATATTATTTTCTTTTCTGCCTTTCTTTTTTTTTTTTTTTTTGGCATTTTGTCATCTCAGAATTAATGACTGCCAGCTTCCTCCTGCTTCCTTCCTTCCTTTTCAGATGCTCTTATGCTACAATACTCATTTTTTAAAGCTCATTTGCAAAATAGGATGAAATGCCTAGTCCACACTATGGTGGTATGACCACCATGAAATAGATGCTGTCTATCCACTATGACCCATCATCAGTGATTGCCCATTAAACCTAAGATAATAGTCAAGCTCCTTAACATGGCCTTTGTCATGTGATTCCTTCTGCCCAGAATTCTGTTCGTCTTATACTTCTCCTTGCTCTTCCCTTCAGCTCTCAGTAACTCCCCCAAGAGGCCACACCCACCTCCCAATCTGAATTAGCTCTTCATTATAGTTTTTCCCTGAACTCTGTTCTGTTCTCTTATAGAATTTACCAGTTTCTAATTTTATACCTATTTCTATGGCTACAATTGTTTAATGTCTATTTTCCCTATGGACATTAAACTTCAAAAAGGCAGGAACTGTATCATATCTGGAACATCCAGCATAGACAGTTGATAATACTGTAGAATAAACGCATGATTTACCTCCCTCCCTTCAAACCAAGATGGCACTACTCTTTTTTGGCCAGTCATCTCGCTGTTGGTTCATATTCAGCTTCTTGCTCACCAGAACTCCTAAGGGTCTTAGACTTTTGTTGTGGTTAAGTCATCATGATCTATGTAGCTATATATGTACATGCATGTGCACATGTTTACATGTTTAACATGAGCAAAGGCACATATTTGGGTAAGTAATGGGTTTTCAGGTCAATTGAAAGGAATATGGTGTGTGTGTGTGTGCATGTGTGTGTGTAAGGATAAATAGGGTATTGACAGGGTCGTGTGGATCAAATCATGGAATACTTATAGCAGTGCGAGGCATTGCATAATAGTCCATATGGAAGGTGGAGTGAAGGAGCAATGCTTTTATTCATAATCCAGGAACTGGGATTATGAGCAGGCAACCAGGACTAGAGCATGGAGATCATGAGGAAAATCCCAAAGCTACAGTCCACCATGGGGCCTGAGCCCTGTGAACCAAGGTTTAAAGACCCAGAAACAGAAATGAGGCCTTAGAGGCAGGCTTGATCTTGTGAATAATGGGGAGTCATTGAAGATATTAGAGAATGATGGTCATAGCTGTGATGGAGAAAGATGTTACTGAGAATGTACCTAGAATAAATAGGGAAAGGAGAATCTGAGTCCAAGAGACAACTTGGCATTTACAGCAGCAAACTATGCCGGAGGAGGATGATAATTTTAGGGAAGAAATGATGAGCTCATTATGGGACAAACTATATGAAACTCAGATGTGAATGAACTGTAGAGCATGCTGAAACTCTGAATTCAAAGGATTGCTAGATGGAGACAGAGAAAGAAAAATCGGGGAGGGAACAGGAGAGCAAAGGGCCAAGAGAGGAAAGAATGTCAAAAGGCAAGACTTGATTGACTTCTTCAGTATGATAGAGAAGATGATGCACACCATAAGGCAGAGGTTAAATGGTCCCTGGTGATCTTGGGTGGAGGAATTTTAGAGAAGGTAGATGGGCCAGAACCGTGTGGAGGGTAGATGACACATAAATAAGAGACAAAGATATAAAAGCAGATACATGATATGAAATATGATGTAAACCATGGCTGGGTTTTCTCTGACCACATTTGGTTAAACTTCTCTGGTATGCTTCACACTTTCCAACAGTTTCAATACATCCTGGGTCTTCTCTACAGTGCTTTCTCCTATCGTCCTTTCTTACATGTCCTATTTTCTGTCTTCTTTGTTACAGCCCTCTTTATTCCTGGACTCTCTCCTACTTGGGCTATTCAATAGATTTGCTGTCAGAACTACCTGTTTGAGTGTCATGTCCCCTTCTGTTGCCACTTTCCTGACTCAAAGAGGCATGTTGTGGAATCATGGCTAGTCTTCCTTAAAGTCAGCCACACACGCAACCTTCCCCCTTCCAGAAGTCTTTCCAGCACTCATGGGAATGTCTATTATATGGAATAGGTGAGGTCTTGCCAGTGCCCCCTTGATAGCTAATCTTCAGACAAGAGTAAAGAAAGATAATTAATTAACGCAGTATAATATGTTGAAATAAACAAGTAAAATAGCATTATATTTGTGAACTGCATGGGTGTAGTATGATAGACTGTATGGATGCTAGGCCATCTGAGTCTGGGAATGGCCATCTTGTTCAACTGTGGATGCTGAGGGGGAGAGAAGTCTCCTCCCTTGCTTCGTCCTTAGTGTCTATGAAATGTGTACTGCTTCAAGGTTTGCACATACATATGCCAAAAAATTCCCAAGAATTCTTTCTCATCAGAAACATCAGTTTATACTCTGCTACCAGATCTCTCTAAGATTTTTGCGGTTGCCAGCCATTAGCCTGTAGCCCACACTTAACATTAGAGAAGGATGGAAAAAACAATCGGACCCACTCACATAAGGTTGCCTCATATTTTCTTTTGCTTATTACTTGTGGCTTAGTCTTCCCCCAGTCTCACTGCAATGCACAGCTATCTGGGTGCCTAGGCTCCTCTAATCCCCTGGTCGAGGATGATTTGGTAGCTTTCTCTCAAGTCTCTGCTGGTAGGTTTCTTATGTTGATCAAAAAGCAAAGTGAATTTTTGACAGGGGAGCAAAAACCACTTAACGGGGAGTGGTCTTTTCAATAAATGATGTTGGGACAATTGGCTATCCACACACAAAAAATATGAAATTGGGCCTCTACCTCATGCCATTTATAAAAATTAAAACACACCAAAGACCTAAATATAGGAGCCAAAAACTATAAAACTCTTAGAAGAAAACAGGGATAAATTGTGGTGACCTCGAGTTAGGCAAAGCCTATTTAGATATGCCACCAAAAGCACAGTAACTAAAGAAAAATTAGAAAAAGTGGACTTCATTGCAAGTAAAAACGTATGCGCTTGAAAAGACATCAAGAAAGTAAAAAAAACACACACAGTGCAAGAAAATGTTTACAAATGATATATCTGATAAGGGACTTATATCTGGAATATATTAAGAACTCTTAACAACTCAATAATAAAGTGACAACCCAATTAAAAATGGGCAAAGGATATTTCTCTCAAGAAATACAAAATCTCTCCAAAGAAGATGTGCAAATGACCAATAAACTCGTTAAAGATTTCCCAATATCATGAGCCATTAGGGATTTGCAATTCAAAACCACAATGAGATACCATTTTGTACCCACTAGGGTGGCTGTAATCTAAATGACCGACAAGAACAAGTGTTAACCAGGATAAAGAGAAATTAGAGCCCACATATATTGCTGCTGGCGATGAAAACTGGTGTGGCTCCTTTGGAAAACAATCTGACAGGGGTGCCTGGGTGGCTCAGTTGGTTAGGTGTCTGACTCTTGATTTTGGCTCAAGTCATGATCTCCCGGTTCGTGGGATCAAGCCCAGCGTCAGGCTGTGTGCTGATAGCACAGAGCCTGCTTGGGATTCTTTCTCTCCCTCTCTCTCTGCCCCTCCCCACCTCATGTGCACGCACTCTCTCTCAAAATAAATCAATAAAGATTAAAAAAAGAAAATAATCTGACAGTTTCTCAAAATGTTAGACATAGAATTACTATATGACCCAATAATCCCACTTTTATGTATATAATAGAGATAAAAATATGTGTCCACACAAAAACTTGTACACAAATAATTATAGAGGCATTATCCTTAATACTCCCAAAGTGGAAGCAACCTAAATATCCATCAAATAATGAGTGAATAACCAAAATGTGCTGTATTCATACAATGGAATATTATTCAGCCATACAAAGAATACATGCTACAACATGAATGCACCTTTAAATCATTATGCGAGGGGAGCCTGGGTGGCTCAGTTGGTTAAGTGTTCAACTCTCGATTTCGGATCAGGTCATGATCTCAGGGTTGTGAGACTGAGCCCTGTGTCTGGTTTCATGCTGGGTGTGGAGCCTACTTAAGATTCTCTCTCTCTCTCCCTCTCTGTCTCTCTCCCTCTCTCCCTCTCCCTCTCCCCCTCTCCCTCTCCCTGTCCCTCTCCCCAACTCATGCATTCTCTCTTTCTCTCTCTCTCTTTAAAAGAAAAATCAAATAAATTTAAAAAAAAATTTTAATGTTTATTTATTTTTGAGAGAGACAGAGACAGAATGAGAGTGGGTTAGGGGCAGAGAGAGAGGGAGACACAGAATCAGAAGCAGGCTCCAGGCTCTGAGCTGTCAGCACAGAGCCTGACACGGGGCTCGAACTCACGAGCTGTGAGATCGTGACCTGAGCCGAAGTCGGTCACTCAACCAACTGAGCCACCCAGGCGCCCCATAAATAAAATAAATTTTTAAAAAACATTATGCTAAGTGGAAGAAGGCAGATACAAAAGGCCATATTGTATGATTCCATTTATATAAAATATGTGGACTAGGCAAATCCATAGAGATAAAGTTTCTAATGGTTGCCTAGGACTGGGGGAGGAGGGAGACAGAGGAGTTTGTGGGGAACCAGGGTGTCATGACTGAGAGGTATAGGGTTTCTTTTGGAGGTTATAGATTTTAATGGTGGTGATGGTTGTACAACTTTATGAATATACTAAAAGCCACTGAATGGTATACTTTAAATGATGAATTTCATGATATTTGAATATCTCAATTTAAAAACATAAAGGAAGAAGAAGAGAGAGAAGGAAAAGTAAAGAAGTAGATGTTAAATATAGACAATGATTTCCAAGAATGCAGAAAAGTGACCAGAAAGCAAGCTGGCCACCTTTGCAACAAAGATCAGGTTCATTAAAACTCCAGATTTCATGCAACCCATCACCTAATGGCCATCTTAAACTGTACTCACCAGCTACAACATGATTACATGGGGCTTTTGTACATCATGTTATGTATGGATGCTGTGAATTTTCATAGATATTTGATGTGCCCTAGACCAAGTGATGTATAATTTTTATTTTTATTTTATTTTAAAGTTTATTTATTTATTTTGAGAAAGATAGAAGCAGCGCCAGTAGGAGAGGAGCAGAGAGAGAGGGAGAGAGAGAGAGAATCCCAAGCAGACTCTGCACTGCCAGTGCAGAGCCCAGTGCGAGGCTTGAACCCACAAATCCGTGAGATCATGACCTGAGCCCAAACCAAGAGTCGAACGTTCAACTGACTAAGCCACCCAGACGCCCCCGAGTGATGTAAAATTTTTTAAAGTTATAATTTTAATCTGGAAAGAGTTTTTAGAGACTATAATAATAATAGAATAATGATAACTAATTTTGACATCATACAAAATAAATCTCTATTTGGCTGGGATGACCTCGCTCCCTTCTGAACTTCTCTAACCTTGAACATAACCTCTCTTTGTGGCCGTTATTTTGCCCTATCTTCCATTATGTCATTTTCGGGTCTGGATCATCTCACTATAGATTATACATTCTTCAGTAAAGAATCAGCACTGCTTCCCAAGGCCTAGCACAGGGCCTGCCAACAATATCCTGGGCTCAGCAGATGTTTGTTCGTGAACAAACCAATGAGCCTCCAATTCCATTTGGTACTGGATGGAGTATATATTCAAGGAATTAAAAAAAAAAAAAAAGAAAGAAAGCAATGTAAGAATGTTACTGATCTCAGAGGAAAAGGGAATTTGTAGCTTATGCCCACTTTGGCCTTCCCCAAATTAGCCTCACTTTCCCCAGGGACACAGCTCCCACTCAATACTGTGCTGCAACAGCTTCTATTTATGTTTTTGAAGACCCATAGCATGATGTACAACCAGAACACTGTTCCCCTTACAATACTAGGTCGGTTTTGGTAAATGCAGAAAACCCTAACTGAGCTTAATGTTTATCTGGAAGCAGTTTCCACCTCTATAGATGTTTTTTAAAATATTGATGAGCACTGGGTGTTGTATAGAAACCAATTTGGCAATAAAGTATGTTTTTTTAAAAAAAGGTACTAAATTAAAAAAAGAAAAGAAATATTGATGAATCCAGAATTTAGAATGCAGATCAGTAATTTTCTTTCGGGATCTCCTGTGGCATCCCCAAGAGGACTTCTCATGAGGCCACCACAATCCACAGTGCCACAGCTCTTCAAGGCTCCTGCAAAAAAGGCACATTCAAAGGAGTCCTGTGGGTGGTGAGTTGCTTGAGGGGAAAGCAAAGCTTTGTACAGGATTTTAAAAGCCCCAGAGATCTGTGAAGACATTCTGCTACTGTTGCCTATGTCCATAGACTTGGGTGTCATTTGCTTTCTCATCCTATAGCAGGTGGAAAATATTTGCAGAAATTTTGTCTCAATACAAATATTTTATTTCAGAGTTGGTTTTAGAGACGGGAATTGAGAATTCTGTACAAGAATTAAAACATGTCCAATATGTTTTTCGATGTCTTTAGAAATCCAATGTCTATTAGGTTACAGAAAGGAGTGTGGCTTTTCCAGGGTTGTGTCGGCTCATAACGCATCCCATTTGATATTTTTAAATTATAATAATATACGCATCAACTTTTGGGTTTATAAAGTGCTTTTGCAGCCTGCCCTCTTCTTTTGCTCAAGGTTGACTGAGCTTCTTTTGACAGATGAAAAAATTGAGGCTGAGGGAGGTTTTAGTGACCTCCTGAGAGCAAACATTTTACAGAAGAACTGGGACCTCAAAGTCACTAGGCAGGCTCAAAATTCTATCCCATTATCTTTAAACGCATGAAGACCAGACCCCAGAGGGAGACAAACTGAATGATTTAAGGGCATCTTTTCCAAAATTAATATTGATAAGAAAAAATTAGCCCCAAGATATGGAGAGAATGTATACTGTGGGTTCATAATTGCATCCCCCTTCTAATCACAATGCAGATGCTACCTTTGCCCCAAACTGAATTTACAGATAATAGAAACCCCAGCATTTAGGTCTGGGATTCAGGCAAACACTCTATCAAGACAAAGGTTGACTGCTGTACATGCTGGCATAAAATGGAAATGCTATAGCATTCCCGTATGCAAACAACTTGCCAAAACAGTGTAGTGTTTCAAAAGCCATGTACTGAATGGAGACAAGATCTCAGTACAAGCTGTGGGAGCAGGGTGAATTTATGAAGCAGAAAGTATGGGCTGAGGAAGAGATCAGACCAGTAACAGTTTACTGGCCTTGCTGTTCTCTTAAGAGGCACTAATGGTAGTGGACTGGTGCAGTGGAAGTAAACCCAGCTTCATTTAAAGCAGTAGCATGAAATTGGTTGCAATAAAATTATGCATTAAGTGTGCATTATGTTTAATAAGACTGGATTGCACTTCCCATGTTTACTCTGTGACTATTGAGGCTGATCCAATTTTCTAAAGTTCTCCAATTGGTTCACGATCGAGTTTCCGGCCAGAAGGTCAAATTTCCCTTGCTGTTATTATATGTCTCTATTACTTTACTATGGCATTTACACTTTATATTCATTACTTTTTTTCTATCTCTTGAACCTTCCCCATTCCAAAATGTTCCCTGTAGATGGCCCGTGTGACACAAATTAGAACAACCTTGATAGCTGTCAACTGGAGACTATCTGAGAACAAAAGGACATTATTGCAAACCAGCACTGGAGGTAATCTCTTGTGCTTTCTCTGAAGGCTTCTTAATGGCCTTTGAGAAATAATACAATTCAGATCTGCAACCAGGAGACAAAAGAGTGGAGGTTGGACAGCATAGGAAACATGTGACTTGGTCTTTAGATCCTACTGTCCTGGGGTTAGGAGTAATTATCATTAGAAAACAGAGATATCTATTTTCATTTCACCATGTATATATTTATTAATTCATCTATTAGCAAACACTCATTGGGGGCCTACTATGTGCCACTTACAGTGAATGTGATGGGAATACACCAGTTAATAAGACATGATCCTGCTATGATTTTATAATCTAATGGGGATGGGATGTAGGGAGATTGATCATAAAAATGTAATTTCAATGCACTGAGATAAGTGAAATATTAGAAGAAAGAAGACAATACTTTAATAGAAATAGAGTATTTAGCTTTTCCGGTGAGGAAGATGGCCTTTGCAGAAAAGATGAAACAATTTTCTTTAAAAAAAAAAATGAAAATGAAGAAGGAAAAGAAATAAAGGGCATTCCAAGCAGAGAGAATGGCATACACAAGGCATGGAGGTGTGGAAGAGTATGACATATTTGGGAAGTCACAAGTAGATTTCTAGGGGCCCTAAAGGGTACCGGGGCTGGAGGGGGATATGAAATGACAGGAAATGAGGCCAGAGTATGAGGAGGGCTCAGATTCAATGCCACTGGGGTTTAGATGTTATCCCATAGTCAGCGAGGCATCGCTGACAAATTCTCCCATCCTGAGAGGTTTGTTCTTTTATTTCTACAAACTGGTTTAAACCAGGTGAAGAATAAATAGGGCCCTTTTAAAACATCTCTCTGAAAGAATACATTGAGGGAAATGTAAAATAACACATAGTATATGCACATATATACATATTTTTATATATATCACATGTTTTGTATACATCACTATATGCAGTGATATAGTGATATGCATATAATAAATATGTATATATGTATTTTATATCTCTTGTCTGTCCATCTATCGATCATCTACCTATCTTCTCTTTACCTTATAAACAGGCTTGAAAATACTCTCCTGTAACCTTTTAAATAGTCATGAAGTTCAACCATGATAAATTAATGGGTATTATTTTTACTGTCCCACCGTAAGCAACTCTAGAATAGGATGAACTATGTGAAGCAACTGTTTTCGGGCATTGGACAACTAAGAGTTCAGAACTTTATCTTGAGAGCAGAGAAGTACATAAGGTAAACTCCACATTCATCCTATGTTTCTGTAAGGGAATAAATACTCTTTAAAGTTCTGCCCACAGAAGTGGAGCCCAAACAGAAAGCATTGGTCTCTGTGGGCAAAGGAAACATAGATAAGAAATCAGAGCTGCTATGGTAGCTAGAATTTGCAAGGCAATATACTAGAAATAAAGGAACTATGCAGAGAAGGGCTTCCAGAAATTTTCATTGAGTCTTATGTTTCCTGTAAAATACTGCAACAGAAAAATATTTAAAATAAATACATATATGGGGTGCCTGGGTGGCTCAGTCGGTTAAGCATCCAACTCTTGGTTTCAGCTCAGGTCATGATCTCACAGTTCGTGAGTTCGAGCCCTGCCTGCATCAGGCTCCATGCTGATAGCATGGAGCCTGCCTGGGACTCTCTCTCCCCTCTCTTTCTGCCCCTCCTCTGCTCTCTCTGTCTCTCAAAATAAATAAGCTTAAAACAATTAAAAATAAAATAAAATGCAATAGATATAAAACATTGGTAGATAAATTTAAACGGAGTTCTAAAACAAAAACATTTGATTTCCCCTTGATTTCTCGCATTAATTGACTTTAAATTCAACTTTCTTAAACTCCCTAGCCAGAGCTCACTTCTTCTTCAATACCCCAAAGCATTTTTTATAGCCTTTCCTAATAGCCCCTAGTATACTGCATTGTGGCTACTCATCCCCATGTTGGTTTTCCACGATCTCTTGTGGGCTCCTCCACCTCCATGTCCCCAGCACTGGGGCTGGAGTGAATGAATGATGGGTAAATGGATGTGGGTGGGTGGATGAAAAAAGTTTCTGCCCACTCTTGCTGCAGTGGTCAAAAAAAAAGGAGGGGAGAAAATAAAAGGGAGACAGATTCTACATTCCTCTCCAAAAGAGGGAGCAATAGAGTTATCATCACCTGGATAGTTCTCAGTATTAGCCAATTGAGGAAATTCAAGTTATTGCCAGATAGATCCTTGGCTTGCTGAATGTATTTTCACTAAATCAGTTATGAAATTGCCTATGCTGTGTAACATTCTTTTTATTTTATATATGTTTTATTTTTTAGCATTCCATATTTGTATAAAAATATACAAAAACTTTCTTTCTGTGCTATGGATACTTTGCTGAGATTCTGTTGCTAAATTTGTTACCTTTTCATTAAATCAGTTTGGCTGTTACTATCTTACTAAGTGATTTATTTTCCATTTTTCTCTCAAACATTTATTATTAAGTTTTCAAGCATACAGAAAATTGAAAGAATTGTACAATGAGTACTAATATAACCACCATCTAGACTCAGTAATTATTAACATCTTCCCATATTTACTTTATATCTCTATTTATATACAAAGAATATGTTTACATTTTTGCTGAAAGTAAATTATAGACATTATGAAATCTCACTCCTAAATATTTCAACCTGTATCTCTCAAAAGTAAAAGCATTAGTCTACATAACCTCAATGCCATTAATTCATCCAAAAAATTAATAACCATCATCTAATGACTGTTTATTCAAAATTTTCCCATCTGATCCCAAGATATATTTTATAGTTTTTTTTTTTTCTGAAGCCGGAATCCATAAAGGTTCATACATTTTGTTTGTTACATCTCTTTTGTCTCCTTTACTCTACAACAGTCCCCTTCACACAAACATTTTTTTTTTTTTTTATGACACACTTTTTTGAAGAGACCAGGTCAGTTGCCTTCTAAATACCCACATTCTGGATTTTTCTCATGGTTTCTTTGTGATGTCATGAACTGTTTCCTCAGTTACCTGTTTCCTTTAGTCTAGAAGTTAAGACTAAAAGCTTGATTAGATTCAACTTACATACGGCTTTTTTTGCAAGAATACTTTAATGGTTTTGCTTAGCATTTCCATATGCCTTCAGAAATGTTAGGAATATAATGTCATAATGTCAGGCTGCTGTGTGATTAATGAGGCTAAATCTGATCACTCCATTATAAAGGTAAAATTTTTCCCTCTACAATGAATGACGAATTAATCTCAACATGAGCATTTAATAGAACTACCATCTATGGAATGTCTATGTGCCGGGCACTGTGCTAATTTTCTAATTAATTCTCCTAACAATCCTATGAGGTAAAGATAATTCTCTCCATTTAAGGATGAAGAAACCAAGGCTCTGATAGGTTGACCCTTTGTCTAAGGAGAGAATCTGCTTTCTAAGCTACATTCCATATCACATTAATGGATGTATAGGGGTGGGGTCAGGGGAAGGCAATTGTTTCTGGTTTCTAATCTGTTTCTTTGGCTTAGTCAAGAATAATCATGGTCAAAAAGAAACAAATAATAATCTGTTTTCCAAAACCAGTAGTTTGAAGCTTCATGACTAAATAAATCTTTGAAAGTACTTTAAATTTTTAACTAATTTCAGATTCTAGTTTTCAACTTCTAAACAAACGTAAATGTGATTGTTGATATAAGTAGAGCTTTAACTTTTTATTTAACATACTTATTAAAATTAAAGTATAATTTTGGAAACATATTTTCCCACTTGAATTTGGTGGACAGAGAAGCAGGAACATAGATGATGATGGCTTTCCCTCACCCCTGAGAATTGTAGGAATGACAGGTAAATATGTACCTCATGTTTTAATAACAAGTATTCGGGGGCGCCTGGGTGGCTCGGTCGGTTAAGCGTCCGACTTCGGCTCAGGTCATGATCTCGCGGTCCGTGAGTTCGAGCCCCGCGTCGGGCTCTGTGCTGACAGCTCAGAGCCTGGAGCCTGTTTCGGATTCTGTGTCTCCCTCTCTCTGTGGCCCTCCCCCATTCATGCTCTGTCTCTCTCTGTCTCAAAAATAAATAAACGTTAAAAAAAAAATTAAAAAAAAAAATTAAAATAAAAAAAAAAAAGTATTCGTTGATACTATTATATAAGCTGCTGCATTCTCTTCCATCTTGGAAAGAAAAAAGTACACTCAGTCTTTTAGAGACAACCTTTCTTACACTTTGCCTCACATGGACTCTTCCTTAAAAGAGCAGTCCCAGGAGCTATAGCCGCTGAGCCGGGAATGTCTGGAGTTTCGGCAAAACATACAGGATAAGGAACCCAGAAGTGGCAAGGGGCAACTGTTGGCTGAAAAAGGAATAATTACTATCATGTGGGGATTTACATGCTTATTTTAAATTTAACAAAGGTCCTTATACACATAGGTTGGAAAATTCCAGAACAGTCTACACTCCCTGTCTGCACCTAGTCTGGCTTGTATCTCCATTAACTTCACATAAAATTGTTTAGTCCTTACATTACTTGCCTTCTCTGCAACACTTAATCTCATTGCACACTCCTTCCTTGGCTCTCTCTCTTCCCTTGGCATTCTGTGACCCTCCACTCCCCTGGCCTTTCTCTCATTTCTCTGATCACTCCCTTGTATCTCTTTTGCCAGAATTCTCTTTCTCTGCCCATACCACACACACTGGTATTCCCTGGAGTCGTGTCTGTGTCCACTTTCTCAATTTGCATGCTCTTTCTGAACGATCTCACCACTTCTGTGGCTTCAACCGTGGCTTGTGCTTGGATGAGTCCCAACTCTACCTTGGGGATACAAATCCCACACCTCTGTCATGGGCAACACTCATGTGCATGACTTCCCATGGTGTATCTGTGTATTTCCATGGGTACTTCCTGTAGGTACTGGATATCCCCAAGGAAACTTAGCACTTCCTCCATCCCCATCCTGCTCCTCCCCTTTGTTCCTCATTTGCTTAAATGTGCCACCTCTCTCATACTTCCCCAAGCCATAAAGGTAGGATTCGTCCTTGACTTCTCTCATCCCTTCCCACCCCACACCCAGCAAATTATTAAGTCCTGTGGAACTATTATTTAAACAATCTTTTGTCTTTCTCTTAGTCTCCATAACCCCTTAGCTTATTCCATTTTGGTGCTGGATTTATGTACGTTTCTTAACTGATCTCTCTGTCCCAATCTGTGTCCCCTTCCTCAGTCCTAGAAATCTGTCTTCTGTGACCAGGGTGTCTACCTAAACTAAAAATCTGAGTATGTTATTCCTCATTCAAAACACTGCACTTACCTCTTCTTAACCTTGGATAATGTTTGAATTCTTTAACATAAAACGTCCTTCATAATCCAGCTCGTGCCTCCTTTTTCTAGCATCATATCTCAGCACAACCTCCTTTCATCACACTGAAATACATTGGACTCGGAAGTGCCTTCTCTTTGTTTCTTTGCTTTAGCACATACCCCTCACTTTTACTGGAGTGTCTTTTCCAACTTTTCATGACTAACTCACAAGATTTTCAAGATTAAGCTCAGGCATCACCATTTCCAAGTAGCTTAGCAGGTCATTTGTTTTGGTCATTGTCCCATTGACAGCTTTGCAATTCTAAGTAATTAAACATTCTGCCTATCTTTAGCAATGATTGATCTACTTTAAATGTTGAGTCCTTATATTGTGTGTGTTTGCTTGGTGTGTATGAAGAAACGTTGGCTCTCTTTCCTAAATAGCAGTGTACTTCTTGTTGGTAATGGAGTTCAGCTCTCAAACCAACCGGCTTGGCTGGGCCCTGAAACCATGCCAACCCTTGCCTACAGTCATCCATGGAAAGCTAAGTTCTATCTACATTTCTCAACCATTTGTCCAGGCAAACCTACCACTTACAGTTGTGCAGGTTGTGTACTGCATGCATAGGTGCACAATAGAACCTCTGTGGAACTCCTCTTCCACGACCCGGCTCTGTGACAAATGGTCGCCTGAATCGTGAATGCCACCATATACTACTTATGTTCCACCCATATACAGTGGATTGGGCCACTTTGCATGATGAAATTGCCCAGTTTTAGCCCTTGTTGTTGGCATTTCTTTAGGGGATTGCATTTTGGTTAGTTAGCTAAGCTTCTCAGGGATGACCCCTACAATCAATAAGAGGCAGAAATGCATGTAAAGAAAGAGAGAAAAGAAGGAAGAAAGGAAGGGAGGAAGGAAAGAAGGAAAAGGGAGAGAGGGAGGGAGGATGGAAGGAAGGAAAAAGCTTGCATTTGGGAGTCAGCCAAATCTAGGTTTGAATTATTTTTAATTTATTTTTTATTAAAGTATAGTTGATGCACCATGTTACGTTAGTTTCAGGTATACAACATAGCGATTTGACAACTCTATACATTATACTATGCTCACCACAAGTGTAGCTACCGTCTGTTACAACTCTATTATAACACCCTTGACTATATTCTCTATGCTGTACCTTTTATCCCTGTGGCATATTAACTTTATACCTCTAAGCCTGGATATCTGATTCCCCCATACTCATTTTGTCCATTGCCCCATCCCTCTATGCTCTGCCAACCATTAGTTCTCATTATCTGTGGCTCTGTTTCTGCTTTTTGTTCTTTTTTTTTTTTTTTTAGATTCCACATATAAGTAAATAATACGGTATTTGTCTTTCTCTGTCTGACTGTTTTCATTTAACATCATACACTCTAGGTCTATCCATTTTGTCACAATGCAGGATTTCATTTTTTTTTACCACTGAATAATATCCCATTGTATATCTATACCACATCTTCTTTATCCATTCATCTATCAATGAACACTTGGGCTGCTTCCATAATTTGGCAATTGTAAATAATGCTGCAATAAATATAGGGAGTATATATATCTTTGCAAATTAGTGTTTTCATTTTCTTTGGGTAAATACCCAGTAGTAGAATTATTGTACATATGGTAATTCTGTTTTTTTATTTTTGGTGGGGAACCTCCATCCTGTTTTCCACAGTGACTGCTACATTTGAACTCTTGCTCTGCTAAATGTGTAGCTCTAAGCGGTCTCCTAAGTCTCTTTGATCCTCATTTCCTTTCTTCATTGTATAGTAACACTTGACGTCCAGGGATAGCATAGTAGTAAATAAGTTAATGTATGTAGACCACCAAGCACAGATCCAGATCCTGACCGGTTTCTGTGTGCTCTTTCTTTCCATCAACCTAACAGGCTTTGTGGCACAATGGGGTCAAAGTGTAACAAGGACACATATTATCCACTGACTTGACAATTTTGTCTAGGTGCCCATCTCATCTAGTCAGTCTCTCCCCATCCCCTGTAATTTTATATACTTGGAAATTTATATATCTATGTGGTTTTACAAGTGTGTGTATGCATTGAGAATGCTGGTGGTAGAGCTGGAGGCATGTTTCAATGGTAGATGAGATGTGTTTCCTCTATGGAGAGAATAGCTATCATTCCTTTAGACTTGTGTTCCAGGTAAATCTTTGGAAGATTCACTTTGGAAAACATAACAAGGCTCATCATAAACTTTCTCAGGGGAGCTTTGACCAGTGTCTCCCAACCAGACCATACTGTCACATGGAAAGGGGAAACGGACTTATGTTAACATGCAAAAGGCTGTGGCCTGGGAAAAGAAAAGATACCAAGAAACAAAGTTGAGAAGCAAGAAAGTAATATAGGATTTTTCCAGCTAGTTGAATTGCTTATATCAACCTCAGCCTTGATTCTACACTTAGCATGAAGAGGCGGTGAGCCCAGTGGAAAGGACATGATTTGCTAGGACAGAGAGAATGTGTTAGGAGCAGAAGCTCACTGCTAGCACTTTGGCAGTTACTAGGACTGTTTACAAATAGTCCACTTCTCTGTCCTGGGCACATGGTAGGATTGAATTTTCCACCCACTTAAAGTTAGCTGTGATCTAAGTTTGGCCGTTGAAATATGAGCAGGTCAGGTGAGTCACTTCCAAGTGGTGATTTAAGAGTTGAATTCTCTTTTCCCCTTGCCATGGCAATGGCCAGTAGCTGCCTTGGTGGCGGGGGTCCCAAAGAAAGACCAAGATGATGCAGAGCAGGTCTCCTGGTGGGCCCTCAATTCCACTTAGCATGAAAGGGAATTAAATTTTTATCATTTGATGTCCTAAAGATTTAGAAGTTGTTTGTTACTACCATATGATCCAGCCTATCCTGACTGATGCAAGTCCTTTCTGTAGATTATTGAACAAAGTTGTTGCTTCTTTGAGAATCAGGGTTCTCATCTCTAAAATGGAGATAACTGTAATAATGCTACTTTGATCAACCCTTCCAAAGATCTAAAATTAGCATATAAACAGTAAATCCTTTTAACAGTGCCAAGTGTTGCCAGATACCCATTCCTGAGGATGGAGGAATTTGCCTTCCCAAAATGACTTCAGAACACATTTCTTTCAAGGTTTGGCCTTGGGTTAAGAAGAGCAGTCTCAGCGATAATGAAAATCTCCAGTGAACTTTATCACCAGACTTTCATTAGGGAGCGAAATCCACTGCTTAAACATTACCCAATAGAATCAGAAGCTTAACACTAAAAAAAAAAATTTATAGTTGAAACGTTCCAGATCCAAGAGATTTACATCCCATTGACCACCTGGCCAGGAACTGACAGAGCAGCAGAATGTCCCTTCAGACTATTGTTTCTATTCCCAAACCTGAGAGGATATCCTTTCACCTACCAGAGCTCTGAGACGGCGTGTTGAATAATACATGCTCCCAGTGATTCAGGGTATGACCAGGAAACATGAACCTTCCATGTTGCAACTAATGATCCCTCTTCACCCCCCACCCCTTGAGTTTACTTTGCATTGTGCACATATCTGTATCCCTTAGTAGAGTGCAAATTCTCAGCTCATCTTCTGTCCCTGTGGGCAGTTGCTACTAGAGTACCTACAGTGGATGGCCACCAGTCCAAACTATAAGCATTTCCTATCAACAGGGACCTTGCTATATCCCAAAACTCTTCTACCATTAAAACAGTCTTCTTTGGGGCACCTGGATGGCTGAGTGGTTGAGTGTCTAACTCTTGATTTCAGCTTAGATCACATTGGGCTCCGCACTAACAGCACAAAGCCTGCTTGGGATTCTCTCTCTCTCCCTCTCTCTCCGTGTGCCTCCTCCACTTGCACACGCTCTCTCTCTTTCTCTCTAAGTAAATAAATGAATAAACAAACAAATAAACAAATAAATACATAAATCAGTCTTCTTTATTATTATTTTTTTTTATCAGAACAGACCACTTCATTTATTTTTTAATTTTTTTTATTTTTTAATTTAACTTTATTTTTTATTTTTTAAAATTTACATCCAAATTAGTTAGTATATAGTGATGCAATAATTTCAGGAGTAGATTCCTTAGTGCCCCTTACCCATTGAGTCCATCCCCCCTCCCACAACCCCTCCAGTAACCCTCAGTTTGTTCTCCATATTTATGAGTCTCTTCTGTTTGTCCCCCTCCCTGTTTTTATATTATTTTTGTTTCCCTTCCCTTATGTTCATCTGTTTTGTCTCTTAAAAGCCTCATATGAGTGAAGTCATATGATTTTTGTCTTTCTCTGACTAATTTCACTTAGCACAATACTCTCCAGTTCCATCCACATAGTTGCCAATGGCAAGACCACTTCAAAACTCGTATCCCCTGCTTCAACTCCCACCTCCTGAAATAATACAGAATATCCCTGCACTGTCTTCTATAGAGAATAAAAAGACAATCACCTTGTTGACCTTTAATCTTCAAATCTCTTCATAGGCTCTCATGTCTAGATTCTTTATGATTTTTGTCAGGCCTAGACTCTAGTTTTCGTGGTTCCTCTTAAAATATGATGCATAGACCTATTCTGTCCAGCAGAATGTCATTCCCTTGGTGGCAAAAACAGTATCTATCATGGTAATCACTGATTCTTCACTGTCTAACAAGGTTTCTGGCTCATTATAGGACTCAATATATATGACTGAATAAATTCATGAATATAAACAGTACTTCCAGTCATGGTCTGTACCAGTTTATCTGGGACCACATCCATTAATCATGACCACAGACCTCCTCTGTCCCACCACTTCTCACTGCCACTTCCTTTCCTGTGTGTCACCACACAGGAAGGCATCTGACTGTTCTTAGTGTCTTATCAGAGCAGTAGAGTCTGTATGTAAGGCTACACTCAGGCTCATCTTCCCGAGCATTCTGTGCAGCACCTTCCCTTGAATCTGCCACACTGTAGTACCCCAGGAATTCTCTGATGCATACCATCTCCCTGGACAACTAAGTGGGAAGTGGAGCCTCACTCCGGTCTGGAATCTTCTAGGAGGTCTGTTCCCTGGTTACTCCAGACCTATATCATGTCACCCACTATCCACCTCCACCATGTCCCTGTACTCCAATCCCCTGGTTTCTTGAATATGCCATGTTTCTTCCTGCCTCAAGGCCTTTGCACATCCTGTCCTCCCTGCCTTAAACATTACCACTCTACCCTTCCACTCTCCTTCATGTAGTTAACTCTTCACTCTTCATTTCCTTGGAGGAGTCGATCCTGACCCCCAGACTAGAACTGAGTGTTACTTAGTTTTCTTAGCATCACATACCTTTCCCTCAGAGAACAAATCATAGTGTGTAATTACACATTTATGTGCATTTATAAGTTTCATAAGGGCAGAGACTTTATCTTGATCACTACTCTGTCCCAGTATCTAAAATAATGCCAAACACATAATATTATATAGAAGAACTATGTGTTGAAAGAATTATAAGAACTGTGTGTTGAAAGAATGAGTCATCATCTTTCTCCATTCCTAAACTCAAAAGCTCCATGAGGATACAGTGTTATTTTTGCAGAGCATTGTGTGTCTAAGGACTTACACAGCTGGCACACAGTAGGTAGTCAACAATATTGTAAATAAATAAGGAATAAAAGAAAGATGCAGAGGAGGAAGAACAAGAAGAAGAGACATAACTAACAATATTACCCCTTTATTCTCAAAAGTGTCCTAGTTTAGACAATAAATTACACGATCACCATAGTTATGCCTCATTATTGATTCAAAGATATTTTTTAGGTCAAAGAGCAAGGGACATGAGAGAAATTAGGACTTGGAAATTTGCCCCATCTCTAGAGAAGTCACAAGGCAGTCAGAAAGCCAGATGGGACAACTCAATTTCTGATGGTTCCAGAGGAGTCTCAAGGAGTATCAAGGGTGCCCTGAATCTTCAAAGGGCTGTATCTATCCAGCTGCTCAGGAAAGGCTCAGATATTGACTTGGTTTCTTTGTTGCAGTAGTAGAAAAATAAAAATACCTCTCAAACATTTTCCTACCATACCACACACAGGCATGTGTGCATGTGCACAGACTCTCTCTCTCTCTCTCTCTCTCTCTCTCTCTCTCTCTCTCTCTCTCTCTCTCTCACACACACACACACACACACACACACACACACCAGTGATGTGGAAAACAGAGAAGAGAGGTATGAGACGTTTTATATTTTCTTAAATTTCCAAAAGTCAAGGCTTCTGACTTGAAACTTTCCATCTAGTTCATATTCCCCAGGTTGAACCTGATAGAAATCTTAAAAGAGACAGACATGTTTGAGCCCAGATCTAAAGTACTAAAAGCAATTCTGCCTCTTCCCTCTACCTCACCTTAAAGCAATGTTTTCAAAGTTGAAATTCTGTGTTGGTTTGTTATCAAGTTTAATAGAAGACAGAGTTAACTCCTGACCTTTAGGTTCTGGAAATCAACATAGTTCTTGGAGTTCAAAATCTGTCTCCCAGCATCCAATCAGTTTCTTTTCTCTTCCAAAACTTCTTGTCACTCTGAACCTGTCTTGCTATGGGCTCTCATAATAGGTTCCTGTAGCTGGGGTACATAGAATCACCAATCTAGCTCCTTCCATATCCTAATGTGGGACAGAGGAGGTCTGTGGTCATGATTAATGGATGTGGTCCCAGATAAACTGGTGTGGACTCTTTACATTCATGAATTTATTCAGTTATATTTATTGAATCCTGTAATGAGCCAGAAACTTTGTTTGGCAGTGAAGAATCAGTAATTACCATGAGTTACTGAGCACGCTCAACAGGAGCACATACTTTCAGCACACACACGCACCTTTACTAGTGTGTCTGTTTCTTTGAATATGTGTGTGTGTATATACACACACACATACATATATGTGTATATATACATATATGTACATATATGTATATATACATATATACATATATGTACATATATGTATATACATATATATGGCATGTTTATAGGAATGGATGTTGCTACTGTTAGTATATAAATATGGCCCAACAAAGGTGTGTGTGTGTGTGTGTGTGTGTGTGTGTGTGTGTGTGTAGAGAAAGAGAGAGATTTAGGGATATGTCCTAAATATATCCTATAGTCCTGCCCCCTCTAGAGAGTATATTCCAGTGGAAAGGTGAGGATGCAATGATAAAAAAGTAAGTATAATAAATAAGTAAATTATATGATATCTTAAAGATGGTAAGTGCTGTAATGGACTAATAACAGAAATATGGCTACAGTGGATAGGTTGCAGTTTTAAACAGGGTTGTTATGTAGATTTCATTGAATAGCTGATTTGAGCAAAGACCTACAGGAAGTGAGGGAAGAGTCTATATAATATCTGCTGGGAAGGGCTTTCCAGTTACAGGGAACAACCGGTCAATGACCCTGAGATGAGGAATGTACCTGACATTTATGGAAAAACAAGGGATAACTTGAATATAATGATGGAAGGACAGAATATTAGAAGGAGTATGTTCAAGAGATGAGGGGAACCAGATCATATAATGAATATGGACGTATGTATCTTTTTAGTTCTAAATGAATTTTTAGTCTTACATGGATTTTTACTGTCTAAATACCTATTATATACATATAGAGAAGTAAAACTAGTATATATACATTTGTGTGACACAGTTACTTGATTATATCTATTTGTGCTGTATGTACGAGAACAGATGTTCATGCATGTATCTATTGTGCAATCGAATGCACGTGTTATTTTATGGAACGTGTGGTAAACCATACGCATGGGTGCATGTGTACTTATTATATATTACATTAATGCCTGTGTCTACCGATAGCCATGTGTCACTTCACATGACAGGAAAATCTCACAAGTATGTCATGTGAACTGTCCACAAATTCATGGGCTTTTTCTGCAGGCATCTGGCAGAAGCCAGGTACCCACATCATTCCTCTTATTCCTCCCTATAAGAGAACCCTGCCCCCAAGGCAGAAAGCATTGGTGCTGAAGAGACAAGCTAGTGCAGACAGGTTTCAAAGATTGTGCATCTTAAGTCATGAGACTGAAGAAGACACCAGAGCCATGACCATCTGAGAAAAATAGAAGGGTTCTCTGACACTGATAAATTATTGACCTGATTCTGGTACTTGGTCGTTTACCACAGGAATTAAAAGTGCCAGCCTATTCTGTCAGATCCTACAAGGGAATTTCTTTTCATTCCTTTCTTATTCTTTTTCTTCAACTTTCTGCAGGGAAAAAAATTGCTCATAACATATGGATTTTAATTGGAGATTTTATTCTTAAAAAGTTTGGTGTACAAGGTAAAATGTAAGGTTTTTTTTTTCATTTTCCATACTTGCCCAAGTTGTAAACCTAAGGCCAAGTTAATTAAAGTCAATGGAGAATGTATTTTTTTTATTAAACTTTCTCTTTCTATTGATTTTTCCCTCTCATACAAATAGTACAGACTTAGTCCTCAAAATCAAAACACTGTAGAGCAAAGAAAAGGAATAATCAGGCTCCCAAGATAATTTACAAACTCCGACACAGGATTTCAGAGGTGGCTAGGATTTCAGAGGTGGCTAAACTGGAAAGATGTTGAGAATCTAGGTCAGCTAAGGACACACAGGCCCAGATGTGCGCCAGCTAGTCTGTGAAGCCAAACTCCCAGGTACATTTGGCTCATAAAAGCAATACTGGTTTCTTCACAGTACAAACATCTGGACCGTTGCAACAGCCTCCTAATTTTTATTCCCACTTTCAGACATTCTCTCTAATCTGTTCTCCATCTGAGAGCTAGATGTATCTTTCCAAGGCATAATTCTGATGATACCATTTATAGACTCAAAGCCTTCAAGAGCTTCTTCTAACCAAGGATCTGCAAACTACAGCCCACAGGCCAGATCCAAACCACTGCCTATTTTTATAAATAAAGTTTTATCACAATACAGCCATGCTCTTTTGTTGATGTATTATTTAAGGCTGTTTTCACACTACAACAGTAGAGTAGTTGTGATAGAGATCATATGACCCACACAGCCTAAAACATTTACTAGATAGCCTTGAATAAAGAGTTTGCTGATGCCTGTTCTAACCCATCAAATAAGAACCATGACCTCAGGCCAGCATTTAAGACCTTCGAAACAGTTTCCCCAAGTTGGCTTCCCATTCTAATTCCTAGTCTCGTCCTTAACGCTGCCCATATTAAGGTCGTTTTGGACCACTTGGGGTTCCCCAAACACTCATTGGCAGAATTAGATTGCCCTGTGTTCATTTCTTCTTTTCTTGGTTACAGCACTCAAGTTTTCCTTTGGAAAGCTGCCCCTCTTCCACTCTCAGTTTTTGTGGTTCTTGGGGGGCTAATCTCACTCCCAGTCCTAGTAAAGAATCAGTGGCAAACCTGACAATTGGAGCATTCCATTCTCTCTATCATAATTGATTCCGAAATAGGCATATGACTAAAGCCACACCAATGAGCTGTAATTCTGGACTTGTGTTGGAACTGTTGGAAAAGAGAAGCTATTTTTTTCCACCAGGATTCTTGAGCCTGTCAACTGTAACTAGCAATGGGAAGAAGTAAATTGAGAACGAAGTCAATACAGACTGAAGCAGAGCCAAGAGACAGAGACTTCAGTCCTAAGGGCATATTTTAGGCACCTGGTTCTAACTACACCTGAAGCTAGACTACTTATGTACCATCCATGTACAGGGCCAAATAAGGTCTCCTTTTCTTGTTGAGAGTTTGGATGGGTTTCTGCTGCTTATAATCTAAATAGTCATTGCTCTGTCCCCTCCCTCTATCTTGAATACCTTCTTCCCACTTCTCCCTGGCCACGTTTTATCCTGTTTTCAAGATTCAACCCAGACCTCAGGTTCTCTATGAAATCTCTCCTGAATTCGAAATACAGTCTCTCAGTTTTGAGATCCACAGTTTAATTCTGCTCTTCTTATCATCTGGTTACCATGCTTTGGACCTTGTACTGAGTTGATGAAAATGTCTATTGGATAAATAAAAGAACAAATTCATGGTGTGGAGCGAATGATCCTTTTAATCATTGTATTTAAGGTTAGGATGTTAGGGGATGGGAAATGCTTCAGATTGGAGCATACTTTATCTGACCTCATAAAATTAGCTCTAATTTTTTAAATAACATTAAGCTCTCATAAATGTTGCAAGGGCAGTACAAAGAGCTCCTGTATCTTCTTCACCCATATTTCTCAGTTGTCAACTTTGGCTGTATTTGTGTCTCCTCCCCACCCCACCCCCACCCCTTACCTACAGACATGTTATTCTTATTCTTTTTTAGTCTTTTGAAAACAATATGTATATCACCAAACAGACACAAACCCTTTCCAACATATATCCAGTGTACCCTTCCAACTTACGTAATCAATATCAATACAGCACTACTGGATACGGGCCCCATTCAATTCTTGCTCTCTCAACAATGTCTCTTGTTTACTTGTGATCCAGGATCCAATTAGTATCATGCATTGCACTTAGTTGTTATGTCTCTTGAGTTCCTCCATCCTTTCTAATCTTTCTTTAACTTGACAGTTGTGGATGATTAGCCTTCCATTCCATAGGATGTCCCTCAACCTGCATCCACTGTCTCCTCATGACCAGCCCCAGGGCATGTATTCTTGGAAGAATATCATAAATTTTATGCTCTGCTCCTTTTAGTGCATTCCATGTGGAGACATCTAATGTCACTTTACTAACCTCTAGTGACACCAAACCTTGACCACCTGGTCAAATTGCTTTCTGCCAGGTTTCTCTAGAGTCACAGTTTTTAACTTTGTGATAGATCATAATTTTATAGCAAGATACTCCAAACTAACCAATACCCTGTACTTCAACAGACCTCTACTCACATGCTTTAGCATGCCTTCATGATTCCTGTCTAAAATAGCCATCACCATGATGGTTGTCAAATGCTGAGCTTCTATCTTCATCATCCCCACTGCATTTATTTAGTTGGCATTTTACTGGAAGGAAAAGCCCCCTCCTTTCTCTCTCTTCATTATAGACCCCAAAACACCTATTTTGTGCAAAGGTGGTAATCTGTTACAAATATTTATTGTAATGCTTAAAGTGTCCTAGATTTGATCAGCAGGAGCCCCTGACTCCAGTTTCCTTTTGACTTGTCCCCATAGTCTGAGAGCACTTTCCTACTTTCTGTTGACGAAACTTGGGGGTCTCAACTTATGCTTTTCCTGCCTCAGCCCTGGAGTCAATCCTTTCCCCAAGGGACCTCAGTTCCTTTTAGTGGAAATTTCTATTTGGGAAGCAAGATACGGAAGCTTGGTATGCTCATTGCTACTGGAATGGCATTGCTTCTAGGCCCTGTAAGCAGACAGAGGTAAGAAATATGTGCATGTATGTACGTACATTAACACATATGCATATACATTAATATACACATCTATGTCTGTTTCTATAGCTACATAGATAGATAAATATTTTAAAACTAAGCTGTGAGTGTACTCATATCTCCAATTCCAATCTAACACCTCAGGTTTCTTTCTAGGCTTCCCTTTTCCATATTTATGAAACTTTTCTCTGATTATGCTCACTATTGACTCTGATATTTTTTTAAAACTTGAGAGCCTTGAGAGCAAAGGCTTTTTCTTGCCTTTGCATTTCACCTGAGAGCTGCCAACGTGTTCAAGATACAGGGACTCACTAAATCAGCACTGTCCCTTGGTGGTTGGGCCATGTAAAACCTCAGGTTTAGCAGTAAAACCTCTGACTGGGGAACTCAGGAGACCCAGAGGCTACTTGTGTGCCTCTCACTGTCTAGCTCTTCACCTGGCAGTAGACCTTATGTAATTGGCTTCACAGTCTTCTTAAAATGAGAAATGAAAAAAATATTCTCAAATGCTCTCTGAGGCTCTCCAGAAGTGGGTGCTATATAAATACAAAATATAATCATTGTTGCTATGTGGGAAATGTTTCTACATCCATCTAGTTCTGCAATAGACTAAGAACATTTTCTAGCATCACTGCTTTTCTCAAGCTTCTAAACAGGTAATGCAGCTAGAGCTTGCATTTGGTGCAGTGGTACCAGTTGGAATAGATTACAAACAACCTCAACTCCCAGATGTTTTTTCTTTTATTTATTTTCCCTGGGAAAAATTACAGCACAACACAGGGAATACACATGAACCTATCTTGTTACTTAAAGGGGGTAAAGCTCTCAACTCTGCAACCAGGTGGGTATACTGTATGTAGTGGGACAATAGGCAACAAACCAGAAGTGTCCCAGCGGCCTCAACCCAACCATCTGCTCAGTCTTTTCTTCAGCTTTTGACATCACAGAGAAATGATGCTGTCTCTTGCTACGTTCCTTCTTTTTGGAAGGAAGAAGTTGATTAGGTCCTGGAGGTTTCTGTAAATGGATCAAATGACTTTCTCAGCATCACATGAGGCAATAAGTGAAGCATCAGGCCTCCACCAAAGAACACTACTCTCTCGATTCATCTAACAGCTGCCTTTGGCCCCCAGATATAGGTTTCTTAGACCATGATTATTCATTTCTGACTATATTTCAGTCCATCAAGCCTAGATGTATACATTTGTATAATCTCTGTTTCTAGCCCTTCCTAGGATCATACAGAATAGCCAAAATGGAAGGATTTTTAAAGTTCTTCGTGTCTAATTACTTCATTTTATAAATGAGGACACAAAGGTGAAGAGATTTGTCCAAAATGAGAACTACTCTACTATGCTTTACTTCCTCTCCCTTATATTTTTTTCTCCTGCCTTTAAAAGCGATAGCTTGGTTAAGCATCAGTTCTAAGTTGCATTTCCTCCATATTTTTATAACTACAAGGAGATGACATACCAACACTTTTCTCTCAGTCTCACATCGTGTATGCACATAGCATAGAGGAGAATGCACTAAAATGTTCTACTCTGGGCACTGCCACCAACCAGCCTGGTGGCCTTAGGAAGTCTCTTGACCTCTCTGTGACCCTGTTTTCTCATCTATGAATAAAGGTGTTGGGTTAACATATCTGCTCATTCCACAAACAAGTGTTGAGCAAAATAGAAGCAGCTGGTTTATTTGGTGCATGACCTTAGGAAGGTTACCAAACCCGTCTCTAACTCCGTTTTCTCATCCGTATAATAGGAATAATAGAAGTAACTACTTCATTGCTTTGTTGTAAGTATTAAATGAGATGCTCATGTAAAGCGCTTATAAAATTAATTGACATATTTGGCAAGCACTCAAAAATTGCTATAATAACTATTATTATTACTACTTTCATTATTATTGCCATCATTTCTGTGTCGCCAGGCTTGGCCTGTGCTGGTTCCTCTGCCTGAAGAGCTTCTTCCTGGCTGCGAATCTGAATCCTACAGTGCTTTCAGACCCAGTTCAGATACTCTTCCACCATGCTGTCCCTAATTCTCTCTAGTTTCTTCCCTGGAACACCTACCCACGGTATTCTGACATCACAACTTCATTTGAACTTCATGCATACACATGTATTTTCTTCATTAGGCTGCTTGAGAGCAGCGTTTTTCTCTGACTCATCTTCAAATCCAAGTGCCAAGCACAGCGCCCAGCAACTAGTATGGAATTAGTAAATACCGGTTGAATGAATGAGATATAGAACATTGCGTAAATAGCAAGTCTAGATTGTTGTATAAGTGATTATGTTGATTTTACATAAATACAACCAAGAGAAATTTTTTTCCTAAGCATTACTACTAAAACAACTGATGATTTGGCCCCCAACAAGCTGCATTAGTGATGCCAAATGCTGGTCTGTAGATCAGTTCATTTCAAATTATCTTTGGAGTTCTTTAAATATATAAAAGCCTGGTGCCTACCTCCCAAATATTCTGACTCAATGGATTTTGGTGGGAGTGGAGAACATCCCCCCTCCTCATTTTTTTTCCTTTTTAAAGGCTCTACAAGTGATTGTGATATGTAGCCAAAATGGGGATGCTCTAATGTATATTATGTCTTAACTTTCTGAAGGTTTCTCCCCCAAATGACTATTGAAATACACAACCACATAGCCTGAAAGTTTTTTTGCTCTTTTTATGTTCATCGCAATCAATAATTTCTCTCCACATTGAGGATCTTCAATGAATGAATGATACCAGCCATTAAGAGGGAGCATATTGGAAAGAGCAGTGTTTTAGATGGCAAGAGACATAGATAAGTTCTAGAATGAACTCAGCCAAATATGTATGAACTGAATAACCTACTTGGCCTTTCTGGGTTTTAATTTCCCCATTTTTTAAAATGGAAGCAGTTACCACAGCAGTATGAAGTTAGCTTGGAGACCTCAAGGTCAGCTTGGCTCGATTCTGCTGGATACAACGATGTCCTAAGTGCAAACATCTTGAGGGTATCTTGGAAGCAGGTTGCGAAACACTAGTTTTGGCAGTAGAGAGGCAGGAGTTTTTCTGTATTGTTTGGAAGCAGAATCAACGGCTTTGTGTAAACTGTGCTCTGAGCCACAGAATTTCACGGAACCCATTGGTATCCCTTTATGGTGTAGGGGTCGGGGAAAATGCTAATGGTAATTGAGCTCAAACCATCTCTATTAGCTACAACCCGTTTGTTTGTTTGTTTGTTTGTTTGTAGGTGATAGAAACACAACTCAAACCATTTTAGGCTAAAAGGATTAAGCAGACTTGCAGCTGAGCTTTGAGAATAGCTGAAATTAGAAACTCAGACATTGCAAGAGTGTTCTCATCTCTGGTCTCTGCTGCTCTTCACATATTACCTTTATGTGCTTAGCCCAGCTTCCTCCACACAGCAGGCAATATGGCTGATACTTCTGTTTTCATCTTTGCCGTAAGAGAGGGACTGCCTCTTTCCTTGTTCCAGTGTGGAAATTCTTGGGGAAGGATTCTGCCCGGCTTAGGTCATGTGTCCATACCCTGGACCAATCATCCATGACCAGGAGAACAAATACTCCAATTGGCAGCTCCTATTTATATTACAAAGTATAAGGAAGAGAGAGAGAGAGGAGTTTCCTCCAGAAAAAGGATGCTACTCCTAGAAAAAGGATGAGTGCTTAGAAGGCCAATCAGTTACCCTTGTGCTGTCCCCTAGGCAGTTAGGTAGATATGTGTAAGAAAAAGGTTATCAGCTAGCCAACTATATGGAATACAGTGTAAAGAAACACATCTTGGTTCTACCACCAACTAGCCATGTGACCTTGGGCCACATTCGTCATCCATCTTTCTACACTGTGAGTACTTGTATAAATGACTATCTCTTCTACTTGAGTAGGTTTTTTTTGAGATTGGACAGCAGGTATTTTTCATATTAACACCTGCAGGACCTAGTACAAAATCTGGCCCTTAATTCTTACCTAGTGTTGTGCTGTGGGTTTTTTTTTTTTTAAGTCATACCCAAGCAAAGTTTTTGATGTGGTTTACTGAAATATTTATAAAAATTGGATTTTCTTTAAAGAGAGAGAGAGAGAAAGGAGCTTTGGAGTTGGCAAACACATGGAGGTCCTGAGGGAGGCTTATACCTGAAGAGGAAATGGAAGCAATGTGTGTGTCCTTTGCTCATACTTTGACCTATGCATCCAGCTGTTCCTAACCGATGTCCTTTTATAATAAACCAATGATCTGGTAAAAAAGAAAAGAAGGGAATATAAACGAATGGTAAGGACAGATAAAGCTAAGCGCATAGCATAAAGTCCTATTAGAAAGCAAAGCTGATACATTTGCCTTTAAGCTTCCTAGCAGTCGGAGTGAGGATGGAAGATGGAAGGACACTCTATAATTAGGGTTGCTAGGTAGAGCAAAAATAATAACAAGAAACAGAGTTAAATTTGAACTTCTGTTTTAAAAAATGAATAACTTTAGTATAAGTTGTGCCATGCAATATTTGGGGCATACTTTTACTTTGGTAAAAAATTATATGTTGTTCGTCAAAAATTCAGCTTCATTTGGGTTTCCTGTATCATAGCTGGCAACACTATCTATAATTAGGTTCTTCATGACCAAAAGATAAGGACCAAATCAGTTGCTCAAGTGAAATAGGGTTTCTTCCAACACCAGATTATTTCCCCTAATAAAGGCCCTAATAAAGGGAATTAATGAGGTGCTTAATAATGCTTGATTAACTGTGCTCTTCTAGAGTCTCTGGGTCTCAGTTTTTCCCTCTGTACAATGAAAGGAGTTTGACTCAATGACTTGCAAGGCTCTTCCTTGCACCAATGCCCTCTGACTGTGCCAGTCTGGAATTTTCCAGGCCTGAGCTGTGCTTTTAACTAGAACAGCCCTGTGACCAGCACTTTGATTTAGCTAAAGTTTTCACTTCACCAGGGAAGCTGACTGTAGCCATCCTGTGGGTACGACTCTGGCTGGTGGCTCTGGCACCTGCCCTAAAGGGGACTGGAGAGAGTCAATGTCTCTGTCCCTCTCATGGTACCTGTGCATGTTATCGTGGAGCCCCAGCACCAGCTGGAGCAGCAGTGGCTGCAGCTTTCCTGAGGGATGTTAGACTGAGAGCAGGAATGTGAGTACTTCTCAGGAAGCCAAAGAAGGCTTAGGGAAACAAAGCAACTTATCCCGGCTGGCATGACCAGTGAGTCACTGAGCTATAACTCATATCCAATTCCACCATCATAATGCCATCTTATAGAAAAGCTAACACCCAGAGCCTTGAAGAAGTTTGCTCAGTTTTCCACAGTGAGACCCAAAAATTTATAGAACATGTTGCCCTAGTGAAGATCTCTGAGTTTAGATTCATTTCTTTATCCACAATCTTACTGGGATTTTTTTTTTTTTCTGAAAGCTGAACGATTGAGAAAAGAGAGTCTGAAGAATCTTCTCTCCTCTCTGGAATCAAACATTTTCTGGTGTCATTGGACCAAACTGATGAGTTCAGTGGCAAGATGTCAGACTTATGAGTCAGACCCCTAGGTCATCTCCCCAACCTCTTCACTCGGCTTCTGTCTGTCCTGAGATGGCCTAACTCGGCAGTCACACGACAGTTTGCATTTCCCCAAAGATAGCACACTCTCCCACACTCCAGGACTTTGATCCCTTCTCTCTCCCCTTCAAGATCTAACTCCAGTCACAGCTTCTGGGAAGTATTTTCTAATTTCTTCCATCAGAGCAGACATTGCCAAACAGCTCAGAGTGCCTACAGCTTTTATAACACTGGATGGTGATTCTTGGTTTATACATCTTTCCTCCAGTAAGTCTTGACATCCTCATACAAAGTTTTGTTTGCTTGCTTGCTTTCTCTGTGTGCCAGCATTTAGTGTAGCACCTGGAGTGAAGTTGGAGCCCAATAATTATTTGTTGAAGGGTGTAAAGAGGGAAAGAGAAAAAGGATAAATTAAAGGAAGGTGGGAAGAAGAAAGAATGTTCTTTGCTGTCTCAAGAAGGAAGTCCACTGGAGTTTTCCTTTTTCTTTTTTTTTTTTAATTATTATTCTCTTGGTAGCTTCTGGTAACATTTCATTTGTTTGTAGGCTTTAAACATAATCAATTTTAATAAGTTCCAACTGTTCTTTAATACTGAAGCATTTAATACTGAGTATGACTTATAATTGTCTGGACTGTGCCACGATTTTTGAATCAGGGCTGGTGACACTTTGGGAGCAAATGTATTATCTGTATGAACTTCTTTGGTTTGTCTCTTCCCTCATTGTGCTTTCAGGCATAGGCTCAGTAAGTCTTACATAATTTAAAGATAAATGCAATCAAATCAATATGGCAGTGCCCCTCACTCACACAGCCAGTGCAATGGACCATGCTCTTGGCCCCTCCCATCTGAACTATCACCACAGCTTGTTTGTAGTCCATCATTCTCATGCTTTCCCACCTCTGACCCATCCTCTGCCCACACCAGAATGGGCTTTCTAGACTCAGTTCTAAACTGTTTGTCTTCATTCCTCCCCATCACCTATAAAGTAAGTTTCAAACTTTAGTTGGAAGAGGAAAACCTCAGTGTATCATGTAACACTTCCCATAACTTGTTCTCAACTCTGTCCACTCTCGCCATCTTCCAGCCCAAACAAATTACCATCTGTATTAGTTTACAAGAGCCTCTGTAACAAAGTACCCTACACTTGGTGCTTAAACAACAGAAATGTATTGTGTCACAAAGTACAGAGACTAGAAGTTTGAGATCAAGATGCCGGCAGAGTCAATTCCTTCTGAAGGCCATGAGGGACGAATATGCTCCAGGCTTCTCTTCTTGGCTCATAGATTGTTGTCTTCTCCATGTTTATTTATACAGTTTTCCCTCTCTGTGTCAGGTTCCAAACTTCCTCTTCTTAGAAAGACAACAGGCTTACTGGATTAGGGCCCACCCTAAGGACTTCAATCTAACTTGATTATCTGTACAAAGACCCCATTTCCAAACAAGATCACATTCTGATATACAGAAGATTAGGACCTCACCATATGAACTTGGGCAGGGGGATACAGTTCAGCCCATAACATCACACTGCCCTCAGTTGCTTTCATTCTCCCATGTTTCTGTACATATTGGTACATTTGCTAGGAATTCTTTATCACCAACCCTCTAAGTTCTACAGATAGAGTTGATAAACTAACACCTTGTTTTTCTTCTCCTTCCTGGTCACCATTTTCTTGCATTCCTCATAGCCTTTCTTTCAATGAATGAGTGACATTTGTTTGTTTCCATATCTATCTTCCTATCTATCCTTGAGAGCAGAGATGGTCTAACTTGCCATTTTGTTCCCTGTGCCTAGCACACAGTTCTTGGCCCATGGTAGGATAATTAACTGTTTGAGGAAGAATGGATGAGAAATGATGAGCTGGAGGAAATGACACATAAGCTGAGTCCTGAAGGAAGTCTAAAAATTATCCAAATGAAGAAAATGAGGAAGAGCTTTCCAGACCTGTCCAGAGAAGTGAAGCAATATGATATATTTGTGGAACTATTAGTATATAAAGTAGTGAGTTAGAAATTATAGGAAGTATGGCTAGAAATGTAGGCAGAGGCAGTTCATGAAGGGTCTCATGAGTTAAGGGGTTCTGTCAGTATCTTATTCACTCATTTTACACACACACACATTTATTATTTACTGACTTTCTAGCACATGATACTAAATCATTGAAAAGTTTCAATCAAGGAAGTGACATGATCACATTTATTTATTAGAATATTAATTTTGGCAGCAAAGTAAAGATAAATTGAAGAGGGTCAAGACTGGAAGCAGAGAGGCCACTGAAGAAGCTATTGTCCTGCGTCAGGCCAGGGAAGATAAGGAAATGAACCAGGACAGACATTACAGAGATTGAGAGGAGGGGGTGAATAACAGTAATAATTAGAAGGTAAAAGTAGGTCAATTTGATGATTGTTTAAGCAGGGCTATAAGAGGGCAGAAAGAGAGGAAGAGAAATCCCTCAACTGGCTGGATGACTGCATGGATGATAGAGCAATTCATAGAAGCTTCAAAGACAGAGAAGAAGCATGTTGGCACACAGTTAGGGGTACAGGTACAGTGGGGCTGGGGATAAGATATGGAGGAGAACAAAAGTTTACTTGAGTTACAGGTGCTTGAGGGATATCCAGTTGGAGATAGCAGTCAGACGGCCATCTCTACCAGTTTGGAAAATGAGAGAGGTCTTAGCTGATAGAGTATAATTGAAATCATGGGAATATATTCCATAATCCAGGAAAAGTATACAGAGCAAAGGGAGGTAGGGACTAAGGATGGAACCCTGAACCTGCTAGAGGCAATCCAGGAGCTTTGGCTCTTTCCTATTTCATGGTAACTGTATGTTTAGAAGTCTACAGATTTCAGGTTTCCAGATTCATATTTAATACTGCCATCCAGGAGAACTTTAGTCTATGAAAACAAATGAAATTAAATCTATGGCTTTGAAGGGTGATGGCAAAAATAAAAACAAAACAAAACAACCTAACCTTTAGTGACCTTAAGAACACCCACAAAAAAAGGTTTTTTTTTAAATCCTCTTCATTTATTCTGATTGTTTCATTCTGTTTATTACTTGCCATACTGATATATTAAAAATACAGTCATTTTTCATAAACCAAATATCCCCTAAGAGCTCATTGAAAATTATAATTGTAATAATTATGTTAGATAAAATCCAGCAGTAGGCTGGATTCCTGGGTTTCACATAGTTGCAAATGGCTCCATCAATAGCATCTATGGTATGTGAAAGTCATCAGTCTATTTCTTACCTGTTATATATATGTCTATTCTTAAATATCCTGTCTAAATTTTCAGTTTTTTCATCTATAAAATGGAAACTGTACTGATTTTTCTACTTTATTATCTCTTGGATTAAAAGCTAATTTTGGCTTTGACTATTCTTCCTCTAATAAGATCACTGGTATGGTTTCCCTGCTAGGGTAAGCCTTTCTACTTCCAGTGCCTGTGTTATTACAACACTTTTGACCCCAAAACCCCCCTTCACACTGTACTGAGAAAATAATCCAAATAATCCAAAAGGAAAAATAATTTGTGTGCCAGAGACATGCATGGAAATATTATCTATCATAGATGATATCTCACAATAGGAGATGAATTAAGTAAATATCCATTCAATAGAAGTATGCATAGCCCTTATAATGGTGTATTGTGAATAAAGAACTGGGGGTAGAGAGATATCAAATGATTTTTCTGTAATAATTATAGCTATGTAAAAATGATATAGTCATATGGATAAGAACTTTAAGAGAACTCCCATAAGTAAATTTTTTAAAGTCAAATTCTGTAGTTATTTATTGTGTTCCATATATATATATATATATATATATATATATATATGTATGTGTACATATATACATATATATGTATATACATGTATACATATATATATACATATATATATGGCTGCTACCATATATACATATATATATACATATATATATGGCTGCTATATATTTTTATATTTTTTTTACATTTTTAAAAATTTTTATTTATTTTGAGAGAGAGAATGAGCAGGGAAGGGCAGAGAGGGAGAGAAGGAGAATCCAAGCAGGTTCTACACTGTCAGCATAGAGCCTGACACGGGGCTCAAACCCACAAACCATGAGATCATGACCTGAGCCGAAATCAATAGAGGCATAACCGACTGAGCCACCCAGGCACCCTTATTTTTATGTATTTTTTATTTTTATTTTATTTTTTCGTGAAACCCTGTGTGGTAGACATTGTCATCATTGCAATCTCCATTTAACAGAAGAGGAAACTTGACTCAGGAATTGTCCAAGACCAGTTTTAATATGTGGGAGTACCAAGATTATGAATGGATTTTCTTTTTTTCTTGTGTTCTTCATGAATGATCTTAAGCAATTTTTGTTTTAACATTCGCTAGAGAGAAGGGTAGAATAATGAGCTTCATCTTGCAATAAATAAAAGATCCGGCTTATTTTAAATTCAGTGGTTAGACACGTAAACTTTAGAATTGGGCAGGCTCTTTCTTCCATTGCCGTGTGGAAAATGTGTTCCGGTTCATTTTGGCAGGGAGTATCTCTACTCTCTCTCCTGGGTTCTCACATGGAATAATCTATTCACCTCATCCTTGTGACTTTTCCCAAATTCACTGATGACAGTGGCCGAGAATCTGTTGATCATTAATTGAACAGAAGAAATCAGGTTGAGGCATCGAGTTGACTGAAACTGTTAGGTTGTAAAATGCAAGAAGGAAAGAGCCCCGTGGCTCTCTCTGCTTTGGTTGGCTCCAGCCCCTTTAAGACTGTTAATGCAAGCTAGCTCAGTGCATCACAGAGAGAAGACTTGAAGACTCACTTAAATGATTGACCTATTTCTGGGCTCTCTGTTGTTGCAAATTACAAGAATATACTGTGTGCATTTTCAGGTAATTTGATACTATTACCTTAAAATTCACTGGTTCCGCCTCCCCCTTCCCTCCCCTGTTCAAATGGAATATCTGACCTTTTCCCTTGGCAGCCTGCTTCTCTTTTCCAGGTAACCGATGATGATTTTATACCCTGGATGATAATCAATATGTAGAAGCTATCTTTATTGATTTGGATAAAACCACCAATTATGGCTATTTTGAGCAGAGCTCAATGGGATTAGATGTGATTACATGGCAATGGAGTGTGAGCCCGTCAGCAACCAGGGGCTGCTATAAGGCTATTTAATTGTTACGAATGAAATGCAACTGGGTGCCCACAACCAGTGCCCACTCAGTGGGCATTATCTCCATCTTTCATAGGGCAGAAGCTCCAGGCTGTACCACCTGGTCATGCACATTTCAGACAAGCACTAAGAGCCCTATGGGCCTGTCTCAGAGACAGCAAAGATAGAATGTCTCAAGAAGAAGCAACGATGTGCATGAAAACTGTTTACTCTTGTCTCTACTGTGTCCTTTACCCAGAAATCAGAAGCAGCAGAATTTCCGAGAATAAATGGATTTCAGGCAGCTTGGTAAAAATGTCAGGAGACAGGAAGAGAACACAGCAGGCTTTAACTCAGGCAGATATCCTTGGTTTAGAAGACCATCCCCACAATCCCCACACATCTTGATGGTCCTAGATTCACTGTTGTCTCTTTGGAAGACTCTCCATTTTGTCTGGAACATGCCATCATATTCCAGTGATTAGAGGCATGGACTTTGGAGCTAGCCTGCTACTTTTAGCTAAGTGGCTTTATGCAAATTACCAAATCTTTCTGTGCCCAATTTGTGAAATTGGAAGGACAATAACAGAAATACTTAGAACTGTGCTTGGCCCTCTCTCCCTAGTCTTCCATTTGCATGGAAAAAGCACTGGAGTCAGAGACCTGAGCATAAGCCTCTGCTATTTTCACTTACTAGCTACCTAGCCAATGCATGCACTTTTTCGCCTGCTGCTGGGAATACATATTTTCTTCAGCCATTGAGGGCTTGGTAGCACAAAAAAGTCGTAATATTCACAACACAACCATATTCCATTCATTGATTCATTCATCCATTCATTCATTTAAAAGTGTTGATGGAGCCATTTGCAACTATGTGAATGGAATTAGAGGGTATTATGCTACGTGAAATTAGTTAGAGAAAGACTAATATCCTATGGCTTCACTCATATGAGGACTTTAAGATACAAAACAGATGAACTTAAGGGAAGGGAAGCAAAAATAATATAAAAACAGGGAAGGGGACAGATAAAACATAAGAAACTCCTAAATATGGAAAACAAACAGAGGGTTACTGGAGGGGTTGTTGGAGGGGAGATGGGCTAAATGGGTTAGAGGCATTAAGGAATCTACTCCTGAAATCATTGTTGCACTATATAACTAACTTGAATGTAAATTTAAAAAATAAATTAAAAAACACTGAATTGTAAATATATAAACAAATAAATAAATGAAGTGTTGATGGAGCATGTACCAAACGAGGCACTATTCTGCATACTGGAGTACAACACTAAGCAAAACAAATGAGGTCTCTGAAAGAGGAGAGCCTACATTCCAACAAAGAGGGAGAGATACTAAACATATGTAAATAAACAAATGGAACAAGATAATTGAAGTACTGTGGGAAGAGAAAGCAGGATTGTGTGGCTGAGAGTGATTACTGCATGGACACTGGGGAAAGGCTGCTAATTTGATTAGACCATGCTTCCCCAAAGAGATGGCATCAAAAGTAAGATCTGAAGGCTAAGAACAATCTCTCCAGGTGAAGTTACGGGCAGAGTTGCAATAGGCCGTGAGGTGGGAAGAGGCTGATATGCTTGAAGAGCCAATCTGGAAAGTCTGTGCTAAGCAAGAAGGAGTTTCCTGGAGCAAAGTGCCCCAGCCCCCACGGAAGTCATTAAGTCTAATTCTGGGGTTCCTGCAATGACTCAGGAACTGTTATGACTCGACTTCTGTCTCACTTATGGTGACTTTTTCAGAGTCACACTGAAAGTGGGGCCCAGCCTTATTCTTGCAACTCCTGCTGCATCATGCGTTATCACCTGTGTTGACAGAGTGCTAGCTGCTGTCCTGTTCTTCATAATCACCACGCTAAAAAGGAAGAACAAGGGCACATGTCTGGATGGCTGAAATGTCCCCCTTACTTTGTCTTGTTCACAACTCAGCCTACAGTGTAGTCTCGGTGCTGAGTTGTCCCACCAGCTCTCATGGGCAGAGCCTATTTCTGCTATGATATCTTTAGTTCACTCAGGCTACCTTAGGAGTGGCACCTAGAACTCTCTCGCCAAGTATGGAGTCCAGGCCATTTTAAAAGGGTAGAATTGTGCTCTGATCTGCATCACCCCTCTCTTTTCAAATTTAATATGAAAGTAAGAACACAGGCCTTAGAGCCAGATGCACCTGGGTTTAGGTCTCTCCTTTTCCACTCTTTAGGTGTTTGAACGTGAACAGGGGACATACTTTCCCCGTGCATTATCTTCATCACCTGTAAAATAGGCAGAATCATACTAAGTGTACCATAAGTTATAAATTACTAGCACATGGTCAGTATTTTTATATAGAGACGTTTTTAATAATTTTTGTCATTGCTGTTAATTCTGGACCAAGATGTGCAGCTTGACTTTCTTCTTTTAATGACGGTTACTTCCCCACTTCCTTTATTGCTAAAATATGATTTTTATTCCCCCCTGGTTTAGACATGACTCAGCCTGGGAATCGGTCATCAGCTCAAGTTCTGAGTTACTGATTCCTCCAATGAGGATCCCCAGACTCATTGAGTAGAGCTCTGAGCACCTGCCCAGCAGTCTTTGAATTTTCAGATACACAGCCTAGTTTCTGTGAGCTCCTTACTACTGCAGAAAAATTAGAGCTCGGACTATACTAGCCACTCTGATTTGTATACACACATGGATATGCATTCAATTCATAGTGTCAGAAAACAAGGAAAACCCACTGAAGGCCCCTTAGGTTTTTTTCCTCTTGCTTTTCATGTGCCTTTGAGTTGCCAAAAGAACATTCTTATTAAGTCAAAAAATAATAATAATAGCATATTTTGCTTTTGGAGAGAACTTCCTATAAACACTGCAAGATTTTTAAGGGCTGAAAGACAGAACAATTGGAAACTCCAAGTGTGACTTCTGGCCCCATCATTTAAGGCTGAATTTTCCTCTCTGAGACACGCTGATGGTCTCTATTGCATAATTTAGACTCCCGGCAAGCACTTAAGTCCTATTCATGTGAAGAGTGGCTCAGCTCGCAGCAAAGGTAGAATATGTAATAGGCTGTGTGGTAGTATTGGAATAGGGTTGAGGAAAGAGAATTTTCCTGCTAATCCTGTATCCATTCTGACACCAGCCTGCCATTTGGAAGGTGGGAGGAAAATAAAGATTAGGACTACATAGGTAAGTAGAGATGTGTAGCAGTATTTATGCAAGTCTGGCTTCTTAGATAAAAGACTGAGAAATGGATCATATTTCACACTGAAACTTTGTGCCCCTTCTTAACATCTTTCCAAGAACTGTTCAAAAAACAGTGAATATATTAGGAGGAAGGGTCTCCGAGACTGAAAAGAGCAGGCCCAGCCATGGAATAGGTCAGTACTTCTGAGAAAGTGGGTTTCATTTTTTTGCAGGTATCATTGCCAAGGCAGAAAGACCAACCTTTTTTCCTTTTAACTAGTTTTGGTTGTTTGACCATCAGATTATACGATCAGAGACTCAACATGCTACAACTTAACTCAGCTGCAAAGATAGCAAACTGCAGCATCTTAAAAAATCTATAGATCTCAATTGCATAATGTCTGGGGCTTCCCAAAGCATGTTTCCATCTTCAGCCTGATACACTGAGACCAATTAGTCCTCACTAAGTGATATACATGGTTACTGAGAAAGGAAGCAAGGCCCATCCCATGCCTGGTTCTCTCTCCCTCCTGCTTGCTCCCTGGGTGACTTCCTTCCTTTATTTATTCATTCAGTTGTTTCAAACTTTATTTCAATGCACATTACTATCTGCTGAATGTGCATCTCTAGTTACTTGTCATACAGACACTTCATGTCTAAAGCTTAACTCATCCTCTTCTCTCTTCCCTTTCCCTAATTTCGAACTGATGGAATGCTATCAGCACATTCTGCCCACACCAGAAAACTGAGGCTTATTGTTCTTCCACCTCTCTCTCCAACCTTATACAATTGGTTCATAGAACTTACCCATTCTGCCTGTTCATCTCTCTCAATTCTATGCTCTTTTTCTGCTGTCACCTTAGCTCAAGCCAGTATCGTGTCTTAACCTGGATCACTGTATCAGCCTCCCATCAGTTCTCCTGCTTCGATTCTTGTCCAAGTCCAGTTGACCCTGTGCAAGTAAGAGCAACCTTTCTGAAATGCTATCTGATTGTGTCACTCACTGCTGAAATCCTTCAGTGGTTCTCCATGGCCCTCAGTCCAAGCTCCTTCATCTGGCTAAAAAGCCTTCCACGCCAAGCCCTGTCCTGCCTATGTAACACCATGTTTCACTACCACCTGCATACTTGGAACCTCTGACTAACTCTCTCCCCCACCCTCTCCTTCCTTCTCCTCCATGCATATGTACACAGCACTCTGGCTTGGAAATCGCCCTCCTTTTCTGCACCAATTTTTCGCCCTTTATCCAGGACTAAGCTGGTGGAATATTCTCAAGGGAGACTCCTATGTTCACTCTCCTTCCTGACTAGACTGCAGCCTCCTTAAAGGCAGGGCTCGTGTCTTCCTCACGATAGATAAAAGACTGAGAAATGGATCATATTTCACACTGAAACTTTGTGCCCCTTCTTAACATTGTGGATTGTAGAATCCACAGTTCGAGCACAGAACCTCCCACATGGTGCTCCATAAAACTTCAACTGTTGAATCCCAGTTTCAAGGTACTACAGTCAGAAGGGCAGCTCACCGTCTTGCCCAGAAGGCCTCAGAGGCTTCCTGAAAAAACAACCCCCTGTGTCCTCCTGGGTTCTCCCAGCATCCTGAAGTGGGTGTGCAATTAGATCTCCATTGATTGTAGGCCATGAGCCAAGCATACCTTCCTCATCCTCTGGAAACTCTCAATAGCTCTATTTTCACTGTGCAGGGGGGATAATCAAAGGCAAGAGCATTAGTGGTAAAAAAAAAAATACCATCAGAGTCTTGAGCAAGTCCATCTTCATATGTTATGAACTGGAACTTAATAGGAATATAGGAAGCAGGCAACTTGATTTATTTTGGAAGAGAAAATATCAGTATATTTTATCAGAACTTAGAGAGGAAAGACACACAAAATGCAGAGTGCTAATGCCAATCATAAACAAGAATAAAACAGAAAGAATCATTAAAATTACTATTAATAACAATATGTCAGTTTATCTCATTTATTCTTCACAACAACCCAATCAGGTAGGTGCTGCTTCTGCCCACATTTGTCATAGGAAGAATTTGAAGCTCAGGAAAGTTCAGTTCCTTGTCCCAGAGCAACTCATACACTCCAGTGAGCGCCAGTGTTGACATCTGAACACAGGTCTTCCTGATTTCAAAGTCTATATTCTCCTTTATCAAGCTCTGTTGCCTCTCTAAAGAGAAAAAATGGAAAATTTGGGATGATTGTTCCTTTAAATATAGTCACTGAAGTACACAGTAGGCACTGGTTAACTATCTACTAAGTGAAAATGAGCAAGTGAAAAACCCATCTGTAATTCTCTGCTGGTTCATCTGCAGATTTCTTTTGTTCACAGAACAAACTTCCCAGGGGCCCTCAGGCCAAACTGGACAGCATCTCTTGAGATGTTTTTAAAGAAAAATCTAAGCATTGCCCATATTGGACATGAACAAGAAGCAAGTACATTGTATTTATTGGTTCTGTAAACATCTGAGGACACATTATTCATTACAAGCTTTCTGTGATTATGAAAACGTTCTGTAACTGCACTGTCCCAATACAGGAACAGCCACATGTGGCTATCCAGTACATGAAATGTCCCTAGTGTGACTGAGGAAATGAATTTCTAATTTTAGTTAATTTATTTAAGTTTAAAAAGTCACCTGTGGCCATTAGATAGCAAAGGAGTTTTCTTTCATTCAAGAATTATTTGCTGAGCACCTACTACCTGTCACCTACTAACTGCTGGGGAAAAAGCAAAGTGGAAAATAAAGCAATACCTCATTCTCATGGAGCTTCTAGTCTAACAAAGATAGATATCAATCAAATAATTATACCAATAAAGGTAAAATTACAAGGTGGTGAGTGTTGTGAAGCAAAGTTATAGGATTTATTGATATAAATCCTATCCTATTGGATAGGATTATCCTATCCAATAGGATATCCTATTGGATAAATCCTAAGTTATAGGATTTATTGAGACCTGGACTGCTCTGAGTGGCTCATGGAAGTTTCCTGAAGGAGGAGTGTTCAGGTTGAGATCTGAGTGATGGGCAAATCTTAATGAGATTTGAGACCCCTCCAAGAAGAGGGAATTTTAGGGTAGAAGTTCTGAGGCAGGTGACAGCATGACCTGTCAAAGAAACTGAAAGGGAGCAGAAGGCTGGAGTGCTGAGATCATGGAGCCAGTGGTACGGGGGGTAGTGGAGGGGTGGTCTGGGTGCCACCAGACAGGTCTTATGAGGCTGCACTAAAGCCTTTGGCCCTTGTACCAATCACAATGTGAATATATTCAACTATTTCTAGCTGGGAGGGGGAGGGATCGAAGGAGGTGACATAATAGTGACTAATGTGTTAACTTGTTGGAAAGAGATAAGTGAGTTCAGGGAGACCAGTGATGAATCTACACATCAGTGATGCATTCAGTGAATATGGGAGATCAACACCCAATACCAAAGAGTTATATGTCCTTGCATCCATTCATTCCTGCCTTCTGTATATTGTAGCTGATGGGGTGATGGCTGAGAGCCAGCAGAGTGGGCTCCAGGGTCCAGTCCTGCCCCCATTTACTAGCTATGTGCTCTTTCTAAGCTACTAATTCCCCTCTGAGAATGTAGTTCACTCATGTATAAAATATATCCTGGTAGAATTGCTGAGAAATAAGAGGCGTAGGGCATGTGGAAAGTAAAATGCTATACAAATTCTCAAAATCACACCTGTCAGTGTGATTTTTATGTGATTCACCTAAGGAGAGGTTCATGGGACATTATGAATGATGAATTATCCTTTTCTAGAAAGCCAAGAAATATCTGAAATGCAGAATAAGCTCTCTCCTATCCAAATTATCATAAGAACTTTAATTAGCTGAAGATACAATAGAATATAAATCAAACAGGGAACCTGTGCTTTGCAGCATCACTGAGAACTTGTGGGTTATCTTGGCCTTCAGATGACATTCACCTTGGCTACAACCACTGACTCTCTGTTCCTTCCACCCTCCTGCCCACTGCCATTGAATCTGCGTGTGTGTGTGTGTGTGTGTGTGTGTGTGTGTGTGTGTGTGTGCTGCAACTTCTGCATCTTCTTTGTTCATTCATCTATCAATGGACATTTGGGTTAATAATGGTACAGTAAACATAGTGATGCATATGTCTTTTTTAATTTATGTTTTTGTTTTCTTTGGGTAAATACCCAGCAGTGGAATTACTGGGCCATAAAAGTATCTACTTTTAATTTTTTGAGGAACCTCTGTACTGTTTTCCACAGTGACTGCATCAATATACATTCTCACCAACCTTGCATGAGGGTTCCTTTTAACTCCACATCCTTGCCAACACTTGTTATTTCTTGTCTTTTTGATTCTAGCCATTCTGACAGATGTGAGGTGATACCCCATTGTGGTTTTTACTTGAATTTGCCTCATGATTAATGACATTGAGCATCTTTTCATGTGCCTGTTGGCTGTCTATATGTGTTCTTTGGAAAAAAGTCTATTCAGGTCCTCTACCCATTTTTTAATTATATTATTTGTGTTGTCAGGGTTGAGTTATATAAGTTCTTTATATATTTTGGATATTCAAAATTTTATAGATATTTGTTTATATATATTTATCTATATTATATTCAATATATATATATATATATATATATTTATATATTTATTTATATATTTTGGATAACTTCTTATTGGATATATCATTTGTAACTATCTTCTATCCATTAGGTTGCCTTTATATTTTGTCGATTGTTTCCTTTGCTGTGCAAAAGCTTATAATTTTGGTGTAGTTCTAATATTTTTTAATGCTTTATATCTTCATTATTAAAATAATGACTTTTGAAAAAAATCAATGCAGCATATTAATTTCCAATGTTTTATACCTGTGTTCATAAGGAATATGATCTTACCTTAAGTGAAACTAAAACTATGCACTAATTAAATGAGATGATTTGCAATGGGAAAAAGGAAACCTCTGAAAGGGGCTGCCTCCAGTCAAGGGTGAACATATAACTTACCGTCCTCACCATGACACCTTTGAGAGCAAAGGGGATGCTATTAATATACAACATATTATACCAATTATGCCAATATACAACAGGCATAAACTCAAATCTCCCAGGAAGATCTTCAGAGGGTACTTGAGATGTTCTCCCTCCTCATTCTTTTTACCCAGAGCCAGCCTTCCTACAGCTGTGTGCATGTTAAATCAACGGGCCGGGTAGGAAGCCTCCTCACACTTGATTATGCAAAATCATTTTTACCCTCTGCCACAGCTGGTACACCTTGCCAGCTCCCAATATGAATTCCCCTCTGCAATGGACCGAATGTCTGTGTAGCCTCCAAAATTCATATGTTGAAATCTTAACCCCTAATGTGATGGTATTAGGTCATGAGGGTGGAGTTCTCATGAATGGGATTAGTGCCCTTAATAAAGGGACCCCAGGGACTTTTCTAGCCCTCTTTCTCCCATATGAGGACCTATGAGAAGTCTGCAACTTGGAAGGGGGCCTTTACCAGAACCTGACCATGCTGTACCCACCTTGGACTTCCAGCCTGCAGAACTGTGAGAAATAGTTTCCTGTTTTCTATAAGCTACCCAGTCTATGATACTTTTTTATAGCAGCCCAAACTGACTTAGACACTTTCCTTCGCCATCTGCTAGGAATCCATCCACCATGCAGGGGGTGCTACTTGGCTAACCTGTTTCTGGCCCACAGCTCATTAGGGTGAACTACTGGGAAGGTTATGAGAGAAGAAAATGTAACAGGCTTGCTGAGAGTTACTGGTGTTCGGGTTTTGTGGGGAAGTGGAGGTTGTTCTGGTTTTGCTCTATTTTGTTTTGTTGTTTTTTAAGTGAAAACCAACATATTTTATTCAAACAACATAGCTAGCTACCTATACCTTGTGATAAGAAAACCCACCACACTAAATCGTCACTATAATAAAATGCATTAAAGTAGCAAATTATTTTTATTTTGCCTAAGTATATAAATTAGTAAAATGTTCTGGTTTATCTAGTGACTGGCATGCCAAGGAGCCCTATCTTAAATATCAGGTAGAATTTATGGCAGAAAATCTAAAATAAAAACGTGAGGTCAAATAGTGTTGTGCTGAAAGCAAACACCGGGCCCAAATGGCCACAACCTCAGGGTTGTTCAGTTATCCAGGGATTTTCTTGATGTCTACATTTTTGAGTTGGAGAAAATAATTTTGTGGATTTTTATTTGAATTTTGAAGTAACAATAACAAAGAGGAAAATCTCAAAGGCCCAATCTTGGATCCATAGCTTTTAACATATTTCCCTCAATCCATCACTTGGACAAAATAATAACAAACACTCCTTTAAAATCTCACTAAGAGGGGCACCTGGGTGGCTCAGTCGGTTAAGCACCCAACTTTGGCTCTGGTCACCATCTCATAGTCTGTGGGCCTGAGCCACGTGTCGGGCTGTATGCTGACAGCTTGGAGCCTGGAGCCTGCTTCAGATTCTGTGTCTCCCTCTCTCTCTGCCCCACCCCTGCTCACACTCTGTCTCTCTTTCTCTCAAAAATAAACACTAAAAAATTTTTTTTACTCTCACTAAGGGATGATCCCATCAAGTTGACCCCACAAATAGATATGGGCAGGGTAAACACAAGTTTTGTAGTAATGCTATCTCATTAACAAAGAACAACAAACCCTCTCCTGATGGATTTCAAATCCTCCTCTTCTGACTCCAAATGGAGGCATCACACTTGGACCAACCAATCCCCATCTCACTCCTTATAACCAGAGCAGCCTACAGAGACTATTGTGGCACTCTTTCTGAAGTGTGGGCAGATGTGCCAGGATGCAGAGATTCTGGGTTGTTTTCAGAAGCTCCTGGGCTTGGTAAAGGTCCTAGAGTCCAAGCTGTGGACTCACAATTCAAGGGCTGTGCAACATAAAGAATGGTGCAGTCCCTGCTACTCCCTTTAGACTTATGCAAGTTGCAAATCACTATAATAAAAGGGACACACAGGTAGGTGCAACAAAAGAGAGGTGTGCTAGGGGTGGACCCTGGGTATTAAGGAAAGAACATTCACTACTGAGAGGCCAGGGAGAACTGCCTGGTGGAGGTGGCATTTCAGTCATACCTTGAAGAACCTTTAGTCTTTGACCATAGGGGAATAAGGGGAGGAAACACAGATTCTAGGCAGAGGAAACAGTGTGAAATTAGGTGTGGTGGCAAGAAAACATGGCGTGGTAATGGGGAATGGTGACCACCATCTGAATTAGGAGAAAGGTTTGCAAAGGATATTCATTTTTATCAAATATTTATTAAGAATCTCTGTGTCATGTTTTGGGAATACAGAAATGAATAGGATTCTCTGTGTCAAGTTTTGGGAAGAAATGAATAAGACAGACACGTGGACCTGCCTTCTCCGAGCTTATAGTCTAGTGGGGGAGACAGACAAGTAGGGGAAACAGCATTGGGCCAATTCCCACAGCAGTCTGGAAGGTTTTTGATACCAGCCAAGAAAGCCACAGAACTCTACTGAATAGACTTGGTATTAAGAAGGAATTAGGGTCAGGAGTTATAGATACGAGTCCAGTTTTGCCACTCACATCACCTGTGTGTCCATCAACAGTTGACCTTGCTCATCCACACTTCTCTTTCCTAGCCCTTATAAATAGAGAAAGGATCAACATTAGCTACTTCCCAGCATCTTTGGGATGATGATAGTAGAAAATAAAAGTGTTTTGAAATGTAAAATATGTTATGCAAATGCATGTTGTTAGGGTTACTATTTCTCTGGTCTTTAGGGATCATATTATAGGCAGTGCCAATAACCTTATAACAGGGAAAAAGCAGAAATGATTGCTCACAACTATTTGTGGATAATGGGAGATGGGAGTATGTGAGCATAGGCCTTGTAGCCACACAGACCTGAATTCAAATCCTGTCTTCACCATCTGCTGCCTGCATAACTTTGGGCAGGACATAACCTATTTAGGCCTGTCTTCTCACCTATAAATTATATCTAATAATATCTATTTCCTAAGGCTATCAGCAGAATAATATTAAAGAGTTTACCACAGTGCCTAGTACACAGTAATCATTCAATAAACGGCAATAAGGATTATTTTACTTAGGGCTCATCTAACCTTTCTAAGATGATAGGAGGGGTGTTATAGAATCAGGGAATCATAGAAGTGACCTCAAAAAATTTTTTCTCTACCCAAGCGTGTGGTCTTGTGCATGAGGTTCCAGCATTTCTCACTCCAAATCCAAAAGCTGTGATCCTATTCTTGTGTTACCGAATTGCCTCTTCAACTTAAGTCCATTTTATCTAACTTAATTTCTCTATAGAATAACATGATTAGAGAAAGAATCAGCTGGACAAGACCAAGACTGAGAGTGATTAATTGTCCTAGTTTGAACTGTGACTGGGGGGTTTCCCAGAACACTGGACTTTCATTACTAAAACGTGGACAGTCCTGGGCAATTAGGTGCAGTGGTCACTCTACCTCCCTTAGTAAAGAATTTTGATCTCTGGTTAATCCAGAAAGCCAAGAACTCTACAACTCACTACATTTTATTTCCATTGTATACAAATACAGACAACTAGGAGTAATAAGCAACCAGAGGCGAATGCTTCATATAGACCAATGTATGCACTACCACCTTACCCTTGAATTAAGCATCGTCTTTGGTCAATTGGCTAAGAGCCTGGGGGATGAGTGCATATTATTTTGGTAGTGGTTGTGAATTTGGAAGAAAGGAGATCTTTTAACCTTCTATCCCTAATGCTGTTTCAGGTGGTGAATCTGACAGCTCAGTGACAGGTGGTTTTTGAATGAACAGTCCATTCTCAATGTCTGTGCGGAAGGGTTTGTTTTTGTGTCCTATCTTATCAAATTTGGATCAGAATGAAAACATGGTACCCCTCTTACCTTGGTGACTACATATGACCTTCGTCTCTACTTGTTCAGGCTAAAGTCAAGTTCTTCTGTCAATGTCTCTTCCTGATTAATGGAAGTCCTCTCTTTGGCTGGGATGCTTTAAGCACTTCACCATGTGGCTTATAAACCAAATAATGATGGCTGAAGGTATTGAGTTTTCCAATAAGTCTGGATCATTTTTCTAAATTCCTATTTCAGTTGATAACTATTATATTTTATGAACTCAAAATAACTTGGGAAAACTTTTTTGCTTTGGAATTTTCTTTATTTTTTTTCTCACAGAGACAAAGCCTTGAAGTCAATCAGGACAATGACTGGTTACAGAGGGAAAAATTGAATGCCCTTAATTCCTTGGAGAATTATGGGAAATGTGCCAGTAATGTCCACTGGTCAGTCAGCTTTTCCAGTAACTTGAATGACTCACAGTGGCATAAACCAGGTCCTGTTCAAGAAGTATTACACCATCCCCTTATGATGACAAGCAGAAGCTTCTTGGTGAAGTTGTACAAACCCAACTTTCAGAAGCATCAGCCACATAATCAGAATACTCTTGAAGAACCATCTTGATTTTTAAAGCATTGAAAAACAGACCTTTAAGAAGATGTATCTGGAAGATATTATGACAAATAACAAACTGCAAACAAAATTGTTGCACATATGACATAAGTAGTCTGGTTTCATTAATATATAAAGATCTCTTATAATTCAATAAGAAAGAAAATTAACAACCCAATAGAAAAATGGATAAAGATCATGAGCAGGCTTCTTCACAGGATATACATATGTCTTGTCAGGATTTTATGTTAAACTTTATTAAAAGCAAGTAAGTGCAGGGGTGCCTGGGTGGCTCAGTCGGTGAAGCGTCCGACTTCAGCTCAGGTCACGATCTCGCAGTCTGTGAGTTCGAGCCCCACGTCGGGCTCTGGGCTGATGGCTCAGAGCCTGGAGCCTGTTTCAGATTCTGTGTCTCCCTCTCTCTCTGCCCCTCCCCTGTTCATGCTCTGTCTCTCTCTGTCTCAAAAATAAATAAACGTTAAAAAAAAAATTAAAAAAATAAATAAATAAAAGCAAGTAAGTGCAGATAAAAACAGTACAGATAAAAACCTCTCAGTGGACAAAAATCAAAGTTTAAAATACAGGATAAAAATGTGTAGGTACTTTCTTGAAATATTCCTTAAAGTATTAAGGACACAGCCTCTTCAAAGGGCAATATCAGTATTCAAAACATGTAATGAAACAACGGTAGAAATTTATATTGAACTTTTATTCAGAGATATATACAAGGATGTATATTAAAACATCTTGAAATAGCAAAATAATGGGCATATACTAAATGTATATTTAGTAAATAAATGTTATGGACTGAATGTTTGTGTCCTCCCAAATTCCTCCTACACTGGAGGTTAGGTTGAAATACTAACTGATGAGTGAGATCAGTGCCCTTATAAGAATAAACATGGGAGACCTTGCTTCCTCTCCCTCTCTGCTTTCTGCCATGTGAGGATACAACGAGGAGACAGCCCTCGATAAATGAGAAAGAATACCTTCACTAAGAACCCAACTTTGCTGGCATCCTGATGTGGAACTTTCCAGCTTCTGTAGGAAATAAATGTTGTTTAAGCCACCAAATCTATGGTAATTTTTTGTAGTAGGTGGAACTGACCAGAAAAGGTACATAAAAGATGCAATGGTGGAATACTACACAGCTACTATAAAGAATGAGATCTGTATGTAGCGATATGGACATTTTTAAGCTAAATTTTTAACTAAGAAAAGAAATTAAAGAAGGATGTATATAGTATGCTCCTATTTGTGAAAAGCGGGGAATATATAAACAGATACAGACAAAAATAGAAATATATAGACCACATTCATATATACTTCTGTATATCTACAAAATGCTGAGAAGCCATATAACACACAATCTAAGTTACCTTTTGGAAGGTAGAATTTGGGGTCAGACTAAGAGGGAGACTCCCTTCTATTGTTAGGTCCTTTTATAGTTACAATTTTTAATCCTTTCTGAAAGCTAGGATGTGGAGAAACGGGAACCCTCTTGCTCTGTTGGTGGGAATGCAAACTGGTGCAGCCGGTCTGGAAAACAGTGTGGAGGTTCCTCAAAAAATTAAAAGTAGAACTACCCTATGACCCAGCAATAGCACTACAAGGAATTTACCCAAAGGATACAGGAGTGCTGATTCACAGGGCATATGTACCCCCAATGTTTATAGCAACACTTTCAACAGTAGCCAAATTATGGAAAGAGCCCAAATGTCCATCAACTGATGAAGGATAAAGAAGATGTGGTTTATATACACTATGGAATACTACTTGTCAATGAGAAAGAATGAAATCCGCCATTTCCAACAACGTGGTTAGAATTGGAGGGTATTATGTGAAGTGAAATAAGTCAGTCAGAGAAAGACAGTTATCATATGTTTTCACTCATATGTGGAACTTAAGAAACTTAACAGAAGACCATGGGGGAAGGGAAGGGGAAAAATAATTTCAAACAGAGAGGAAGCCAAACCATAGGAGACCTTTAAATACAGAGAGCAAACTAAGGGTTGATGGAGGGTGGGGGAGAGGGGAAAGTGGGTGATGGGCACTGAGGAGGGCACTTGTTGGGATGAGCACTGGGTGTTGTATATAAGCAATGAATCATGGGAATCTACCCTTGAAACCAAGAGCACACTGTATACACTGTATGTCAGCTAACCTGACAATAAATTCTATTAAAAAGAAAAAAGAAAAAGAAGAAAACTTACATCCACACAAAGTTTGCACAAATATTTGTAACAACAGCTTTATTCATGATTACCAAAACCTGAAAACAACCAAGATGTCCTTTAGTAGGCAAATGGATAATAAACTGTGGTCCACCCAGACGGTGGAATATTATTCAGCACTAAAAGGAAATGAGCTATGTGGCACCTGGGTGGTTCAGTCAGTTAAAAAAAAAAAAAGATAATAAAAATTGAGACACCTGGGTGGCTCATTTGGTTGAGAATCCAACTCGTGGTTTTGGCTTGGATCATGATCCAAGGGTCGTTGGGATCAAACCCCATGTCAGGCTCTGTGCTAAGCATGGATAATAACAGAAATGAAGTCAGCTTCTATGTAAAGTTTACTCATTACCACTAATAGGAACTATTTATAAGTACTAAGTATCCAGAATGTCTTGCTCTGTATCGCCTTTATGTATCACTCTCCATGCATCTCTGATTAGTAGCACATACTAATTGCTATAGTTACTGCATGTTAGAGGTCTGCTTCTCCTAGTTTCCTGTGATCTCTAAAGGATATGTTGGTGATGTTTCATGGAATGGAATGGGGTACTAAAGCTGGCTTCCATATCATGGTTCCTATTTTACAGATAAGGAACTGAGAGTTCATGGAGAGGACATAGGAATTTTTGTCTAAAGTCACACAGCCAGTTAGCAGTTGAATCATAACCAGAATATAAGGCTTCTTTTTCCACTCCTATTTCTACTTTGGAGTGATGGAGGAATCACTTTAGAAGAAGCTTTAGAAGAAACATTGACCCAATATTCAACCTGGTACCAGAATGGAGATTCAGATGTTCTTTCTTAAAGAGTAATCATCTCATAACACTTCCTCATTCCAAGGACAGTGTTGGAATATCAACGCTTAGAATATCAACGTTTCCACATATCAACGTTTAGAATAATATTTCCTTTGTTTGACCTCCAGAGATGCTAAGTGGGGTTACTAACGTCTTGTATTATAAGACAAGGCTGTATGTTTGCAGAAGTGCCGGGAGTCCAATACCAAAATGAATCTACGTTCTACCACTTTCTTGCTCTGACAATGGACAAGTCACTTAACATTCCTGAGTTTAAGATTCCTCTTCTGTAAAACAGGGTAACAGCAGCACACAGGATTTTCATGAGACTGATAAAATCATTAAAATGACCTGCAAACTATGAAGAACTATAAAAAGTGAAGTTAGGTCTCCTAGCAACATGCCCAGGTGGATAGCATCTGGGGGGCGGGGAGGGGGAGATGCTGGCTGATAAGCCAGGGTCCCGAGGTTCCCAGGATTGGCTGGCAAGGCCATCTCCAGGGAAGATTGGAGAGGACAGGGTCTGGGACCTTGTGTCTACCAGGTGTCTGGGCACCTGGGACCAGCCATGAAAATAAGTTGGCCCTGAACTTGCATGAGACTTGCAGAGTGGCGACCATGAAGGCAGGCACACTGGAGAAGCTGGTGGAGTACCTGGAGCCTGCCCTCCAGAGCACAAACTCCTGTGTCCTTGCCCCCCTGTGTAGACACACACACACACACACACACGCACACACGCGCACACACACACACACACACACACACACACAATTTCTAAGTGAATTTAAAGAATTATTTCACAGACAATAAGCACATTTATTTGTATTCCTTGAATTGTTACTACTGCAAGCCTTTAGAGATCTCGTGGTCACCCCCACAGATCTCTCTGCCCCTCCCCCCGAAATGAACTTCTTTAAAAAAACGCTCAAATTTCAGATTTGTAAAAAGTCTCGAATATCTGGCAACTATAGATGCACATTCTAGTGTGGTGATAACGGATTAAAAGTGAGTAGCAGTACCACTTTCAAATGGACATATACCCTGTACTTTGCCACAGTCTCCACTATTCCCTTTTGTCTTATGCTTCACCCATTTACATCCCTGTCTGTGGGCCTTTTGAGTTGCAATCCTAATACTAGTTTAACAACCATATTTTGCAGAGGAAATAATTTCAGTTCATGATAGTACAGTGTCTTGACCACCCTCACATACCGAGAACTCAAACCCACCAATTTCTGCATTAGAGTCCTTTAGTCTGCAATTTATGTATGCCTCACCCACAGCAGCAACTGTGGAGCTCTGTGCCCATGATCAAGCCCATTTATTTTCTTCAAAACAAGAGAGAAGAGGCTCACTTTGCTCCAGAGCTGATTAGGGCTTCCTTGTACTGAGAAGAAACTACGTTTCAAAAGAAAATCTTCAAATGAAAACCAGCCTAAAATTTCCTCTTTTAGCTCAGCCACTTTTGCCCTCCACCATTGTCATTATGCAGTTTCTCTGCTATCCTTCTCATTACTGCATGCTCACAAGCCCAATCAGTTTACCAGAAGCTTTACTACAGTAGGGTTTTAATATCACATGACAATAAATCCTGCAGGAGCTTCCTGCTGTCAGTAGAAACCTGGTTAAGGCTCTGAGGGACCTTCTAGAAGATGCCCTTGGACTTGACTCCTCTATCCCACAGGAGCCAGCAGACCCGTGTGTGTGTGTGTGTGTGTGTGTGAGTGATATGTATGACTAAGTGTACTAGAATTACACAATAAGCAAGAAAATTGGATAAAAATGTCTCTCCACATGCCTGTCTGAAGAATATAATGTTAAGAGGTAAATGACACAACACTAACAATGGAAGTTGGTGGTTTATGGATGCATTTATTTGTTCGTTCATCCAACAAATATTTGTTGGGTACCTATTATATTCCTGACATTTGCTAAGACTCCTGAAAAAACAAAATAAACCCAGTTCCTGGCCCCAACAAGCGCACATGACTCTTCTGTTAACTACCTATAGAACTGAACAACTGGACTTAAACTCTCTTCCCATCCCAATGTCTTCACCGTTAAAACACTTGGTTCTGTGGATTTTGTTAGCCTCTGTGAGTTTTACGTAGGTGAAAGTTTTATACTATGTCGTTGAGCAGCATAGATTTAATCAACACTGGTCCAAGGTGAGCCCATCACTTCCTAGATAAGGCCCTGAAGCCCAAAACAGTCAGGCGACTTGCTCAGGTATGCAAGCTGTCGGCTGAGCCAGTTCCCAGCAGTACCGCTGTTTCTACCATTCTCCCAGAGCCCGGCAGGTCTTCTGGGCCCCTCGGCCACACCAGAATGCCTTCTTTGGTTTCAGCCCAATCATTTTATAATCCTCCTCCTGCTACCTTTGAGTTCTGCATTTGTGGAATACAGGCTCAGGTTATGCCTATAAAATTGATGCTTTCTTGGATTTAAAGACGGTCTCTGCACTTATGGTTTGCTCATAATTGCCCAGCTGCCAGAGCTTCCCTTCATTTCAGGCCCTCTGTTTGGGATTTGGGCTATTAATTAGATATCATAAAAATACTTGAGCTTATGCAGCTTCTTTCCTTCATGCCTTGGAAAAGGGAGTTCTGTATTCAATACCCATGAATTTAGGGGCCCTGTGAACATGGATGAGAAAAAGTTACATCTTAGTTTCTCTCAATCTTGAGCTGAAATTTAACATTACCTTTAAATATAAATGTAGGGAACAAACCATAGTAGTCTTAGAATTTTGTCACAATTAAAATCAAAGATGACTTGGGGTGCCTGGGTGGCTCAGTCGGTTAAGCATCTGAACTCTTGGTTTTGGCTCAGGTCATGATCTCATGGTTTCGTGGGTTCAGGCCCCGTATTGGGCTCTGCACTGATGCTGCAGAGGCTGCTTGGGATTCTCTCTCTCCCTCTCTCTGCACCCCCCCCCCCACACACACACACTGTGTCTCTCAAAATAAATAAACTTCCAAAAAATTTAAAAAATAAAATTTATAAAATCACAGACGTCTTCATGTCACATAACAGTTGTTACAGGCTTCCCAAAATATCGTATGAGTTCACCATTACTTCAAAAGTAAGGTAGTTATTTGGGTCCACTTTTAGATATTTTTATTTAGTATGTTAATAAAGAAATACGTAAATTACCATATCACAAATTTGCTTTTTTAGTATTTGATATAACTTTAATATAAATGTTTTCCATTCTTATTCTATGCATTTTATTTATACTTTTAAGAACATTAATCTAACAAAAAGTGTATCATCTTCTCCAGATTGCCAACCAGGTCCATTGCCACAAAAATTTTAAGAGTTCTTGCTTTTAGAGCAGAGGTTCTTAATGGGGGATAATTTTTACCCTATCCCATGGGGATATTTGACAATGTTCAGAAACAGTTGCTACTGGCATCTAGCGGGTAGAAGACAGGGATACTGCTAAACATTCTGTGGTCCACAGGACAGCACCCACACAAAGAACTATGACCAGATGTCAGTCATGCTGAATTTGAGAAACCCTATTTTGAAGGAACATACAATAAAAGGCTAAAAGGTTGCTAGTTCTTCCGTTCACACCTAATTCCTAGATATGTCCACCCTTTTAATCTTCCTGTTCTCTGAGTAATCACATGGATGAAATAGGTTTCGGTTTTGGTTTTGGTTTTGGTTTTAAGTCTTGCATCCATCCCAGTTGCTAGTATTACAAGTTGCCATAGATCTATGAGCCAGAATCTCTGGGCAAGGCACTGTTATGAGTGTTGATGAACTTACTGGACCAGCTTCTTAGTTATGTGAGTGAGGAATCAGTGTCCCATAGGCAAAAGCAAGATGACCCATATGCCCTCCGTCTAACTCCCCAGGTCTTATATTGATCGTATGGTTAATTTAGTGCTTTCCACAAGGGTGGCCTCGCTTAACATGCAGGGTTCCTTTTCAAGGCCAGGAGGGAAGGAGGAAAGAAAGAGGAGGTGAGAGAATCAAACATCTTCTCCATCCAGGAACCAGTAGTAACAGTATTAGGTCACAAGTGAACCAACCATCTTCTCCCTTCTTCTTCTTCCCCTTTTCCCTTTAGCAATGTATTCATCTCCAAAGGAAAATCTTCTTGTGTTGAGTAAAAATAAATTTCTCAAATGAAAGGACAAAGATCGAAAACTCCACGATTTAAATTTAAAAAACAAACAATGAGGGGCGCCTGGGTGGCTCAGTCAGATAAGCGGCCAATTTTGGCTCAGGTCATGATCTCACTGCTCATGGGTTCAAGCCCCACGATGGGCTCTGACAGCTCAGAGCCTGGAGCCTGCTTCAGATTCTGTGTCTCCCTCTCTCTCTGCCCCTCCCCCACTCATGCTCTGTCTCTCTCAAAAATAAATAAATGTTAAAAGTTTTTTTTAAAAAAACAAACAATGAAACTTCACCATTTGCAACAACGTGGATGGAACTATAGGGCATTATACTAAGTGAAATAAATCAGAGAAAGATAGATACATGATTTCACTCATATGTGGAATTTGAGAAACTCAACAGATGAACATAGGGGAAAGGAAGGAAAAATAAGATAAAAACAGAGAGGGAGGCAAACCCTAAGAGACTCTTAAATATGGAGAACAAATTGAGGGTTGTGGGGGGAGGGTTAAATGGGTGATGGGTTAAGGAAGGCACTTTTTGGGATGAGCACTGGGTGTCCTATGTAAAAGATGAATCACTGGGTTCTACTCCTGAAGCCAGACTATACTGTATGTTAATTTACTTGAATTTAAATTAAAAAAAAGAAAAATAAATAAAGAACAAACAATACAAAGGGTAGAAGTCAGAGAATGTTTTTAAACTTTAAATTAAAAAAAAGAAAAATAAATAAAGAACAAACAATACAAAGGGTAGAAGTCAGAGAATGTTTTTAAACCTCTTGTAGGAGAAACCTTGACAAATAGCTTGCCTTCACTTTGGCACATTCTGTTACTCATCTTTGGGTAACATTCCTTTGAGGGACATTCCTTTCTGCTTGAAGGTTCTGAAAAACATCTGGCTTGGTCTGGGACAGACCACCCTTGCTGGTGAATCTTTCTTGCTATATGATACCAAAAAATAGGACAAGTCACTGATGCTCCAAATAGTATAAGTACAAAATATTGGTTGGGGGACTTCTCATGAGTAAATAACTAAATTCCAAGTAAGCTGGTATCATGGTTAATTTTATATGTTAAACTTGACTGGATAATGAAGTGCCCAGATATCTGGCTAAATATTATTTTTTGATGTGTCTGTGAAGGTGTTTCTAGATGAAACTAGCATTTGAATCAGTGGACTCATTAAAGCAATTTGCCCTCCCTAATGTGCATGGGCATCATCCAATCCATGGAGGGCCTAAATACAACAAGAGAGAGGAAGGAAGAATTTGGCCCTTCCAGCCTGACTGCCTGATCTGAGACACTGAGACACTGATCTTTTCCTGCCCTGAGTGCTCCCGCTTCCCAAGTTGTTGAACTTAGACTGAATTACACCCCTGGCTTTCCTGCGTCTTTAGCTTGCAGATGACAGGTCATGGGACTTCTCAGCTTCCATAATTGAATGACACAATTCCTTATAATAAATCTTATTTGTTTGTATGTTTGTTTTTATGTTTATAAATCATATCTATGTATATATATGTAGATATATTTCCTACTGGTTCTGTTTCTCTAGAGAACCCTGACAAATACAGGTGGCTAATTCCTGAATCCTTGGTCCATAGCACAATACTTGGCACAGGGGAGATATTCATAAGTATTTGTTAAATGAATGAATACACTGAGTAGACAAATCACAACCATATTTTAAGGAAATATTCATTTTCCCATTTTGCGGATGAAGGGAGACATTTAAGTATGCTAGCCCAAAATTATAGAATTTCTAGTAGACTATAGAAATTCTAATAGAATTTCTCAAGCCACTACTTGAGTCCCAGGTCATCTCACTAGAAACACCTTACTCCATACACTATTTTTTCTCTTAGGGCTTTGTTTAAGGAGGATTTAGTCTCAACATACCTTGAATGGGCTAAGGGATTATCCGAAAGCATCATTAATCACATAACTGATCATAAGCACTGATGGCAATAGATAGCTTTGGAAATTCTATGTTCAGCAAAATGTTTTTTTGTTCTAAATTAGAGTTAACATTTATACCATGGAATGTGACTTCTTGTATTCTTCAAAGTCCTAGGGCTGAGTAGGAAGGCAGGCGAATAAACATTCTATCGGCTTCATTTTCCTATCTCTTAAAAGATGATCTATGTACATAACAAAGATGAAAGAATTACTCGTATACCTGATGAGGTCCTGTAGGTGATCATCTTGGTAGCATCTTGAATGTACTTTACAGTAGGACTTATCAGAGCTCTTGATATGCCAGTGCTTAGCAGGAATAGATGCAACATTTTCCAGACCTAACTGAGGAGTACTTTTTGGGTAAAACATAAACCAATGTTGTGTAGTGCTCCTTTTGAGAAATTTTGCCTCTCTTATCCTTGCTACCTGATTGGCTGGTAGCCAGAATGGAGAAATTATCTCACTTCGTCTTCAGAATCAACCTGGTGAGACAGCTATTCCCCATCATCTGGGTACAAGATACCAATTTAGAGCATTTCAGGATTAGAACCTGGCAGCCCCATGGCTACTCAATGAAACAACAGCAAGACAGAATTGCCTGGGGTTGTTTCAACCCTACTCAGGAACAGAGCCACTTTCTGGAAGGCAGTGCTCTGCCAGAATGCATGCCCATCCTCTATCTCTCTCTCACTGGCAGTTGGAAAGCTTGATTGAATACATATGAACAAATAAAGTTGAAATAGTCTCTCTCCTATCTTTCCCGCAATGAAGAAAGGTGATGTGAAGTATATTTAAGATTCTGCCAAGATGATAACCTACGGGACCTCATTGGGGTATACGGGCAGATTGTTTGTGGCCTAATTCTTTCCTCTTTGTTATGTGCATAGATCATCTTTTAAGAGATATGAAAATGAAGCAGATAGAATGCTTATATGCCTGCCTTCCTACTCAGCTTTAGGACTTCTGAGAAAATAAGAAGTCACAGGGCTCCTGGGTGGCTCAGTTGGTTAAGCGTCTGACCTCAGATCAGGTCATGATCTCAAGGGTCATGGGTTCCAGCCCCAAGTCAGGCTCTGTACTGACAGCTCAGAGCCTGGAGCTTGCTTCATATTCTGTGTCTTCCTCTCTCTCTGCCTCTTCCCTGCTCATTCTCTCTCTCCCTCTCTCTCTCTCTCTCAAAAATAAATAATAAACATTAAAAAAATTTTTAAAGGAAATAAGTCACATTCACGGTGTATGTATTAACTCTCAGAACAGAAAAATATTTTCCAATAAATAGCTAAATATTAACCAAATTATGTTATAGGTTCTTTTTTAAATTTTGGTTGCAAGTTATGTCACTACAAGGTATAGCCTCTTTTCAGATGCCACATCATGATGCTATATAGACTTTGGAGGAAAATATTTGAGGGATCGACATCTAGCTATGCCCTTAAACTAAAGCAATGCTGAAAGTGACCCTGATACATACATCCTTTGGAGGAAAAGAGTACTCATCAGAAGTAGCACTGAGGAGGCATTTTAGAATAGTCAAGAGGTCATTAGATTCAGAGTCCCAATTCAATCATGCTTAGTATAGCACAGTGGTTAAGAACACAAAGAGGGAGCTGGATTTGAAGCCCAGCTTTGTAACTTACAGTAATAAGTATGCAGCTGTACAACCTCAAACAGATTATTCAAACTTTCTGTGCCTCAGTTTTCCCTCTGAAAAATGGGCTTAGAGTAATATCTACTTTATATGATCATGAAGACTCAGCATATATAGAGTGTATGGAGTATTGGGGCACCTGGGTGGCTCCGTTGGTTAAGCTTCCAACTTCAGCTCAGGTCATGATCTCACGGTTTGTGGGTTCGAGCCCCACATCGGGCTCTGTGCTGACAGCTCAGAGCCCAGACCCCGCTTCGGATTCTGTGTCTCCCTCTCTCTCTCTCTGCCCCTCCCCTGCTTGCACTCTGTCTCTCTCTCTCTTTCTCAAAATAAATAAACATTAAAAAAAATACTTTAAAGTGTACGGAACAGTACAAAGTAAACTTTCACTTAATATGAACAGTAACTAGTATGATAGCTGTGTGACCATGAAAACTCAGTTCCTTCCTATAGATCTCATTCTCTCCATCTCTAAGATTGAGACAATCATAATTATATCTCACTATTACAGTGTAGATCAAATAAGACAAGAGACAGAAGCTAAAGTATAAAACAACACCTTGCAAATGTAAAAAATATATATATTTTCTTGTGACATGGTGGTTCTTTTTCCCCTCCATGGAAGGTTTTTCCTCTTCATCCCAGGCCTCAGATTTCCTCTCTGGACACTGACCCCTTACTCTAGGTCATCAGTCCTTTCCATCTCAGTGAATGACACTATTCGCCACCATCCAGTGATTGAACCAGAAACCAGGGTGCCGGCCATGACTACTTTGCCTCGCCACCTTATTGGCTCAGGTTGATTGGCATTTCTTGTGTCCACCTCTGACACGGACACCTAACCCTTCCACTGCCCCATGTTCACAGTTACCATCCTAATTCATATCACCATCATTTCTGGCCAGTAATAGCCTTCTGTAATGCTGTTTCCACCCTGGTCTGAGTCATCTCCCCAGCAGATGGGGAAATCTTTCAAAAGTGGAATTCCAAGGTGTGTCTTCCCAGATCTAAATCCAACGATGGCTTTCCATGCTCGTATCCCTTACCAGGACATAGTCCTCACAAGGTTCCCTGCCTACTTCTCCAATTTTATCCCACATCATTCTCCCCAGTCCTACACCCTTTTATTTCTACACCCTGTCCCACACGTCTTTCCTAGCAACTTGAATACACTTAAGCGCTTCCCTACCTCAGGATCTTTGTACTTATTGTTCCTTCCCCCTGACTTTAAATAACTGACTCCTTTACATCCTTCATATTTCAACCCAAATCTCACCTCCTTAGAGAGGCCTTTCCTGACCATCCCCAAATGTTCATTTTCATAGCATTTACCTCACAGAATTATTCTGAAGATTAGATGAGCAATGCCTTTGGAACAGTGCTTGGCACAGACATACTCATTAAAAGTTATAAATAATCATCATCATCGTCATCATTCTCTACCACAGTAGCCTATTAAGATGCATAGAAAACACCGACGAGGGTGTATGATTGGGAGGTGTTTGCTTACTCCCGTCTCATCTGATCGTTGTTTCCATGAGGTATAGACCTTGTCTGCTTTGCTTCCTGGTGTCCTCACCTGCCAGTAAGCCACCAGTCACAGAACAAGCTCTCAAATATTTGTTGAAGGAATGAATGGAAGTGCGTGTCTCTTGCTGTCAAAGGGGTCAAACTGCTGAAACCCCATCAAGACCTAGGGCCGTCTCACCTCTGGGGCAGCCCCACATCTGGCTCCACGGAGCCACGGGGCCACGCTGTGTATGCTCCAAGGGAGCGTTCTTTCTCTCCCTTTCCCACCTACCCCTTCCCCTCCCCCACACATCCCTCCCTGTTTGTATTCAACACATCCTTGCTTGTGTGAGAAAAGCACAAGACCCACTAAACTCTTTTCTTTATCCTCTTTCCAAAAAAATGGGCCAATTCACAGCTGCAATCGTTGGGAGAATTTCCTGCCTGGGAGTCTGGAAACTGCCAAGAGTGAAAAGCCGCAGCCAGCCAGCGAGGCCTCTGTTGTCATTGGCCCAAACAACAACAAAAACAGCCACAACCACCACCACCACCACAACAAAACACGCCACGTGTGCACAAGCACACACAAACACGCCCACAGAACCAACCAAACGGACAAGGCTTCAAGGAGAAGCTTCTGGGCTGCGCGTTCCGGCAGCGAGGCCTGTCCCTTGGCACAGGGCCATGGCAGCCCAGTTCCCAGCCCCCCACCATCTGTCATCAGCACTCTGCCTACTGTAAGTGTGCCGACACAGTACACGGAGGCTAACAAGTAGCAAATGGAGGGGAAGAACAAACAAAGCCACCACAGTCAGCGGGGGTAGGTGGCTATGGTTTTGACACAAACTGACAGAAAGCCGGGAAATTTAAGCTGAAAGTTTGCCCTGAGGACCTTCAGCTGTGAGGGCTGGGCTGGAGGGGGGAGGGTGTGCGGTCAGGGAGGCTGGCAGTCTGAGAGGCTGATGCTCCCGACCTAACCAGAGCGGCTCTTCCCAGACCCCGTGAACAGGAGACGCTGTGTAGACTCCATTCCCACTGTTCGTGGATTGCCCAATAAGGCTCTCTCTTACAAGAAAAAGGAAATTTTTTGTTTCCCCCCCCCAAAAAAATCCAAACTTTTTTCTAATAAAATTTCTGAAGGAAACATTTAATCAGGACATCATGTATAATGTAATGCAGGTTGCTAAATTCTTTATCAGATTATCATTGGAATTAATAATTAGCACATGACTGAACTTAATAAGAAATTGTAATCTATTACAATTAGTAAGAATCTATCAGGTTAGGATAAATTGTCCTCACTTTGCTGTCGACAAGTTGTGATGTTAGTTTTATGGTCTCGTTTGAGAAACCTCTGGGGAAAAACATCAGGGCATTTGTCATTTTTCACTGTTGATCACAACAATATTTTTTTAAAAACCAATTTGTCTACCGGAAGCTCAAGCCAGCTAAGATTCTTACTAAAATGTGTCTCAATGTTTGCTTGAGCAGTGTGAATGCTTTGCGCACTTGGATGGATGACTGTCTTAGACTTTTCATTCTTTGTCATTAAATACAGGGGCTCTTTCTCTTAAAATCTTAAAAATATGGACCCAGGTTACCAGGCATGTTATGACTATTCTACAAGCTTGGTGTTATTCTCCCTACATTAGAGATAAAGAAACTCAGGCCAAGAGGGTTTTACATCCCCCTAAATTGAAATGGTACCTTGAAGATCTTCAGACCTGAGGCCCTACCATTCTTGCGTCTTAGACAATGAGATTCTGCTAACCTGTGATTATTTCACTTTGCCCTTGTAGTTCCCACCACGAAGCCACAAATGCTATAAATTATAATTCCCACTTTTCAAAAACGATTCATTAAACAGGCAAAAGTGCAGCAAGTTTTAACCAAGGTGGCCAGAAACAAACCAGTTTTCACTCTGTTCGCTCATCAGTTAGATGTTATTATTTGATCGGTCTTTAAAGTGTTGATTACTGAAAAATAAACTCGGGAAAAGAAGTTTTAACCCCTAAACAATTCTGATTGACAGCATAATCACTTGGCTCGTTATCCCTAATCGACAGAGTATACATATATTTACAAATAAAAACACACACCAGATGTATTTTCATCCACAAGGTGATGCCGTCAACAAAAAGAGGGGATGTGCACCAATGTCGAGCATCCATCATTTTTAAGACAGAGTCACCACGAAATCTCCCACTTCAAAAAATCCATAGATAAAAGCCTGAATGCGCACAGGTGGCTGTGATACTGCTATGTTTACAAAGAAGGGTGACGTGCTTGAAACAGCAGCAGCTCCGAAGTCGGGAGAATTAGCTTTGGGTGTGGGCCTACCATTTCCTGGAGTATGCTTTCATGCCTCAGTGTCTTCATCTATAAAATGGGAATCATAATAGCATCTTCAGAATTGTTTGAAGTATTAAATGAGAGAGAGGGTATGAAAATGTTGTATAAATAGGAACATGTTAACATAGTATGTTCTTTTTTCTGTGTTTTTCCATTCCTTTGAATGTTGTTCTGTTTCTCCCACACTGACCAGTGTTGTAAAAGGAGACATGACTACTCTTGCCTTCTACCTTCTCTTCGGAAGGACAAAGTCAGTTTGAAGGTGGTCCTGTATCTTGGAGACCAGCCTGACACTCTATATCAAAAGCCCATTTTGAATTTTACCTGTGGAGAGAGTACACAGAAATGGCTTTCATTTCCCTTTCCTGTAAAATTTAACAGAATTTTCAAAGTCCTACACAAAGCTCTTCGAAGAACATAGTGAGTGAAATACATTTCCAAGCCATGTTTCACACATGTCTGAGTGACCAAAGTAATACTTTATATCACTGTCCATAACATTCATTCATTCATTCATTTTGTTCATTAAACAGCTATATTAAATACCTACTTTGTATGGGGCAGTTTGCCAAGTGCTAGCATGATAGCAGGAAACAAATAGACTCAATGGGGACAAATGATATACTCTTGTCGGTAGATTTTCTTATTGTGTAAAGAGATGACTTAAGTTTTTAGAAGTGTTTTGGAATTTTGTGAATGTTTTTGAATTTTAGAAGATTCCATTCTGGTAAAAGAGCCATAAAATGAGAACCTAGGAGTCTGTTTCTCTTCCTGACTTTACCAACATTCAAGGCCTTGAACAAGTCACTTTTCTTCTCTGGGTAGTTTCTATACTTCCCTGACATTTAAAGGCTTTCAAGCTCCTCTCACTTTGTTTTCGGAGTTAGTAGTACTGCTTCACCAAGAAATATTTCACTAGGGGTTAAATTTCAGTGAAGCATGTGTTCTCTTCGGAAGTGTGTTCTCATCAACTAGAGTATCCTGGCAGGGAGCTGGACAACGATATAATCCAACGGGGGACTTTGGATAGGTACGGTAAAGTGGGCTTAAATTAAAAAAAAAATTTTAAAAACCAGTTTTCCAAACCCCTTGCCCCCTTACTAGGCTGAAAGTTCCAGAGTGAGAAGGATTGAGGAAGACTTACTCACCGCTGCCATGCTCCTACCAGTCCCTAAAATGGTACTGGCCCATGATAGACATCCACAAGTATTTGTGGAATGAACATGGGAATAAACCAGCTTATCATGACAAATAATATCACAACATAACATAGTTGTTATCAAATAGAATATCAGCTTAGGTAACACTTCCCAGCTACTTTGTCAAACCTTTTGAAACTCTGCATATGAGCAGATCGTGATTCTACATGGCTGCAGCTGTCCCTGACGCAAAGCCGTGGTCTGTGCAGGAGGAGCAAGGCTGATTGCTCCCTGATGGTGAAGTGTATCTCAGAACCCCTCAGTGCTATCCATTCATGAATTAAAAGACTGGAATAGAATTAAAACAGTACTTTCAGGAAGTCTGAGATCTTGGATTCTGATCCTGGCTTTTCCCTGGATAGCCATGTGGCTTTGAGCAAATCCTCTACTTCTCATGACCTGAGTTTTCTCAACTGTAAACAAGAGATTTAGATTTCTACGGCTCCTTCCAGGCATAGGAATTTAGGAAGAAAGTGGAAAATTATACACATGTGGGCATTTTTAAAGTAAAGCTTCACCATCCAAAATGCCTGTTACTTTATTGACTCCATTCCTGTTTTGAGCTTGGAAAATTGGCAAAGTGAGTGCAACTGTTTCAGAAGTTAATGTTGTATTAGATCAACATAGCAAATAGACACTTGCCTAGAGAGTAATACTTTTTGCCAGAAATGGGTTGGCTCTGAAAAACACTGCCCTGAAAAGCCCTATCCAGCTCCGTTTCCTCATACCTCTTCCTTCCCACAACTCAACCTTCCCCCAAAGACCAACAAACAAGGGTTAGAGGTACAAAGCTGGAAGTGTCTCTCATTAGAGGACACAACATTGAGTCACTTCTACTAATAGTTCAACCATGACCTGGTGTGTCAGTTTGGATAGTTGATCTTTAGCCTTGATCCTTCATCCTGAGTCTGGGAAAAATTGGAATGACTTATTCATGCATTTATTCCCCAGTGCTTACTGAGTCCCCAAGGAGTGCCATCTCCCCTAACTCAGTTTTGACTCATGTACTGGACTCCTCCCCCCCTCACCCCATGCCACCACACTGTTCTCACTCACCAACCTATTGCTCAACTCACTTCCTTCAGTGAGAACCCTCGTGCTGGCTTTTTCACAAAAGGAAACTTTGACCGCATGTAATTGACTTGGCCCAGAATGTCTGAAAACATCAAAATTTCCAAGACCCAGATAAATATTATTCATTTGGACCAGGTGAGGTACACCTGCCACCTGCAGAGAAAAGCAAGAAGGCAAGGTAGAAGCAGCAGAGCCCCAGTAGGTCCCTAGCACAGACGAAGGGTCATGATTGCCTTTCTTCTGAAATTGTAGACTGCCTGCCTGCTCACAATGGCTAGGATTCATTACCTGGAGTGTAACTGTTATGGTCCTATAGGCAAAGATGCTGACATGTGAAGTAATTAGTATTGCTATTATAAGCCTGTAGGCTCACCGTCACCACCATCAAGAATTAGAGCCCAAATCCTGAACTCTAGTCCAGTGGCTGAGACCCTACTCTCCACCCTTGTTTCCCATCATACACCTGGATTTTGGAGTCTCACTAGCTCTGTGCTCATCCATCAAAAACCCTGTCAGAATTTCTTAGATCCTTGATTCTGTTTGCTCCTGTTTCACCCTACTAACTGTTACCACGCTCAGGGGCTGCCAGTGGAAGTTAGCTAAAACTGGTGAGTGTTGTGCCCATGTCAGCAGAGCTCACATGGGTAGTGAGCAACATCAGGTTCAGCCAAGGAGGTCTAAAGCAGCCTGGCTTGGTGAAGTGAAGTCTCATGGAAGGAAGTTCAGCTGGGACCATAACGCCCACCATAAAGTCAAGTGCAAAAAACAGAAGAATGAGCACGGAGGTTAGCAGGAGGGTAGATCAAGGCAAAAGAGAGGAAGCATCAATAAGCAATTCAGAGTCAGTAGTTGAGGGCTAAAACCGTGGACATGGGTAAAAGAGATCCTCTTAATGAACTATCAGGTACATGGGGTAAGCAGAGAAGCTTGCAAGAGGCCATGGGAGCTAGACATGCATATGTTTTGGGTCTCACTTTTATGCTGGACCGAGCTTCCTTATAGCATCTGTGGATGTGGCCCAGGCTCAGAGAGGGACCCATCCAGGCTGCCTGAGCTCACTGCAGTGTATTACATTGAGCCAGACTATAAAGCTTGATTTGTTTCATGTGGATAATTGATTTGTTCTGAATTTGTTTCACTTTCTATGAAATGAAATTTAAAATAATGGTTAGAAACCTTAAGTTTGATAAGACTCTACGTATACTTTCTTGCTTTTTGGGAGGTGGGGAAAATATTTTCATCCACTAATAATGCACGGTAGAGAAATGGACTTAATTTTATAGGCTCGCTCTAAGTGAGCAATAGAGAACTCAGAGATCATTTGCCTCCTGCCATCCTTTTACAGATGAGGGACTGGGGGAGAGGGTGCAGAAAAGCTCACAGCTTGCCCCAGATCACACAGGTAGCAAGTGTCAGTGTCAACAGTGTTTATTTCTTGTGGCTCCAACTAGGGCAGCAAATGGCCTAACGAGTAGTCTTATTTCTCTGATTCACCCGGGGAAAGCAGCTGGTGGTCTTTGTTTTCAGGGCCGTGTGCAAAAAAGTCTATCCTCCAGGCCCAAACACAGAACCCAGAAGATCAAAGTGGTGCTAAAGGAGGGTATACCCCACAGAAAACAAAATCAGCCCAGAAGATTTTACCTCCAGAGAGCTCCGTCACAGCCCCAGCTGCCTCCTCCTCAACGAGAAACCCTGGGCCTCACTGACTGCCAAGAGTCCACAGCCCAAAAAGACAGCAACTCCACTATATGTGTGCAACCCCGTGACTTAAAGCAGGTGAAATGGTGCAGCTTGGTTGAGTGGCTTTGCCAGTTTGTGCCTTAACTTTGTCTAGGCCTTGCTTTCTTCTTCCAGTCCCTCAGCTGCATAGAACCATAATGTGATTTTGTAGAACTAAGCAAAAAGGAATACATTAGTCTCGTTGCTTGGAAATGCTGCCAAAGGAACAGGATCTTCGACTGATTGCCAGCCAAGTCCCTTATGAGATTGTGGAGACTCTTACAATATTGCTCAGGGAGCGAAACAAAGAGGAAGGGAAGAAGGAGGGTCGTGCTTATTATAATTTATAGTACATGGTTATGGGAAGCTTCTTATGTTACCAGAAAGCTGGTGTCTGGGGTTTTCCTCTTCCCAAGAGGGGCTGAAAATGGGAAGGGGGGAGGGAAGGTTATCTTACCAACTTTTTGCAGCCAAAATCATAAGGGCCAAAATTCCTTCCTAGAAATGTCAGTGGCAAGATTCAGACAATTACCACCAGTTCAACAACTCCCAGCCCTGGATCATTAACATCATCTCTGCCATTCAACAATAATGTCACTCCACCCATCCCTGAGGAACAGGAAGTCTCAGAACCTCTTGCCTTAAGAGCCATTCTGAGGGAGGCATCATGGAAGGAAACCCACGTGTTAAATATTTGCCTTGAGGTTTAGAGCACCTTGGCTGCTGGCTTTCTGACTAGTTTCATTCTCCTTGCTCTTCATCTTAGAGAATGATGGGGTTTCAAGTGCTCCAGTTAAAGCTCTACCTGTGGGGAAGGAAAACAAATGATATGGTGTGTTAACCAACCCTCTTCAAGGGTTATGACTTCTACTAACCTCCATGGATTACATTCTCTCATTGAATCAGAGTCTTAGCCAAACAAAATGTAATGCCACGCGTCATGATGCTCGTCAATAATGGCTTCACTCCTCCCCTCTCTGTATGGGTTCCATGACACAGAAGCCTGATGTAAGCTAATGGCTATTCCTGAAGAGATTGGCTTAATGGCAGGAAACCTGTCTTGTTCATCTTTGACTCCCTGTTCCACAGCCTAGTTCATGGTACACAATGGTGTATGAATGCCACTTTGAAACAGAAAGGGAAGGAAAGCTAACCACTTCTCTTGTTAGCTCAAAAACTCACAAACTGGAAAGCTACATGTTGGCTAACCCACACCCCAGCATATAAACACACAGGTTGTTTCCACCAAAATGATCAATAGTAATGAGCATTTTTGTGCGACATGGTTGCTCTAGAGAAAGAAAAGTCAAGGAAGAAAGATGCTGACTCTTGACAGGCAAACACTGTCACAGTGAAGATGCACTGATGAGCATTTCTTCATACCAAGCTATGGACCTCCAAGTGGCCTGACCAACTCACCTAACTGTCTACCCCCTAGTGATGACCTTGCTGCCAAACGATCCATCTGTAGGATCTTCACTGAATATCACTCCGTGCCTCTCAAACACATGGTCCTCATTTACCTACATGAAGCATCTTCGAGAGAAAATACAAGTTTATCCCAATTTCCTACCCACTAGCTTTCACCCAAGAAAACAGAAAGGCCAAAGATTGATATAATTATCTTATTATTATTAAGATACCCTCGAAGCCATTCTTAGGTTCATTTATAAATTTCTAGATGTTAAGTTTTGTGAATAACAAATATTTGATGCATTTCACGCATTCACTCTTTTCTCAACTCCTTTGACACACCTGTGGTGAGATGGTGAGTCTCAAGCATCCCGTAAGTAAAAGTCTGCTCTTAACATTGTCCCTTTCCATCTTCCTTCGGCCCAGTTTGGGAGCCTTGGCTCTGCTTTCCAGTTCTGGCATGGTTCCTACTCGTTGGAATATTTGATAGATTATTGTCATTTCCCTCACTCAAATTTCAGCACTTCCTAAAAATTTTGGCTCAGACTCGCTTTCCAATCCTTTTCCCCCTGTTGTTTTCAATGTGACTCTTTTCTCCCCAATACCCCCTCCCGCCCCCCATTGCACACCATCAGATCTATTCACACAGGGCCCAAACCTAATCACCAGTGGAGGCAGGTACCCAAAGGACCTCAGGTGACCTCAACGCAACAGGGCTTGGAGACTGCAGATGTCACAGGACAACTGATCTTTCTCCTGCCATTCTCCTGCCAGATTTCATATTCAAATCTCAGGAGTGAAAGGGACTTGAAAGCTCTTCCATGCCTCCACCTCTGATTACACCAAAATATTAGCCATTAAGGAAAGATTAGCATTCCGTGGCGTCCTCAGGGATCTCTGAAGTGGATTCCTTCGCCTCTCTTAGTAATGCATTCCAGAGGCTCATCGCACTCAGAGAGATTTTCCTCATGCCGAACCTAAATCCTGCTGGAAGCAATTTAAACCATTCCCCTTTGGCCTGTCTTTGTGTGGAAAAAGAGGAAAGCTCTTTGCCACTGCCCTCGCAGGGTCCCTTCACGGATTCCTTGGCTCCCACAGGCGCTGCGTTTACCGATTGAAATGAGAGCAGAGCAGGGGCTGGGCAGCAGGAGAAGGAGAGAGAGGTCACCGAGAGACGCTGGCCTTCCGCTCTCTGGTCAACCTTTCAGAAGAAGCACCGAGGGCTCTAGGCCCCGGGTTTAACCCAGCTCTCGCTTCTCATTTTCCTCGGTTAAGACTCAGTCCCCTTTCACCGCCTTGTGACCTACTTTCATCTCAAGTGCAGTTCTCCCCTTGAAGCGTGTAGATAACACACAGCCCGACTCGGGGTGAGGCAGCCGGGGCTACTCGGCCGCTCTGACCTTTTCCTTCATCTCCTGAGTAACACGAAGGAAGGAATAAAGATGATCAGGTTTTCTGCTGGCCAAACCTGCTTTTCTTTCCTGGCACAAGGACGCTAGGAGACAAAGTATATTCTTCCACCCAAGACAGTAAATAAAAGAAAGAATGCTGTGGGTGTATAGGACGTTTGGAACATTTCATTTTTGTAATTGTGCATTCTGAGCTAAGAGCCACCACAAAAGACCAGTCTTTGGAAATTGAGGGGGTTTTGTGGTTGTATCTTAGGGCTTGCTGGCCAGCCAGGATTCTGTTTCCATTTTTCCCATTAGTCCTCAAGTTCTAACCGAGGCCCCCTAGATCCTGGGGCATCTGACCAGAGGTGGCTGCCAACATTTTCCCATGAGCACTGGAATGTGTATTGGCTGGGCACGTTTATTTGCAAGGTGTTTCTAAAGTTTCTTGATCCTTTTTTTCCACCTGGTTTGCTTCCTGGACCCAAAGGTTTATGGACTACAATGTGCTACTGGGGAACCAAAGAAAGGGAATAGGCACCCTACTCTCTTCCCTGAGCTGCTTTTGTATAACTTTTTATTTTTTGAATTCTCTTGCTCTCTTCATTTTTGTTTCCTTTTGCTCTTCTTTCCCTTCTCTGGTGTCTCTGTTTACACAGTTTAGAGATGGGGAAGATTTTGGTAGTTTTCCAGCTGCTTATGCACAAGCGTAATTGAGTCATTTATTTTTAGTGATGTCAAGACTTTGAGAACAGATATAAAAGGAACATTGCACACTGACTAACTAAAATGTAAGAGAGTCCTCATTTGGAGGATGAAGATACAGTGGATGTGATTATTTTCAAATTGGAGGCTCTTCACTCCTCATTTCAAAACCAGATTTGGAACATAATTCTGTCTTATTTTCAGCCGGTAGGGTCTCTGGCCTCAAGTGAAATTCTATGCCCTCCCAGGGCTGATGACTAACTGGCAGCTCCTTCATGGAGAAGCCCCACACGGTGCCTGTCATTCTCCTCTCCTCTCCTACCTGGGTTATTTTCTGGATGGAAAAGAAGAGGCTTAAGTTAAACACCTGTGAGACATCCCGAGATCCTCATAGGGAAAGGTCACTGGAATATCATCTGTCATTTAAAACAAAACAATTAAATAGATGCAGTAACTACGTGTTTGATAACCAGCACATTCCAAATGTACTGAGCTATGTTTTTCTATGCACCTATATTTATTTTGGGTGTAAATCAAACTTGGAACTGGAGAAGTATCATTTGTTCTTTGCAAAGCTGTTACAAAGTGTTAATGGCCTTGACCTGGGCATTTAACATCCTTTTATTCTCCCACCCTCTTCCTCTTAAAAACATATTAAATCGGCACAATATAAAACAAGGTGTTTGAAAATAAACTTCCAATTAATAAAACTAGTTAGTGGGGCACCTGGGTGGCTCAGTTGGTTAAGTGTCCGACTCTTGATTTTGGCTCAGGTCATGATCTCACGATTCATAAGATCAAGCCCCATGTCAGGCTCTGCACCATCAGCGCTTGGGATTGTCTCTCTCCCTCCCTCTCTCTCTCTCTCTCTGCCTTTTCCCAGCTCATGAACTCTCTCTCTCTTTCTCTCTCTCTCTCTCAATAAATAAATAAACTTAAAAAAAAATGAAACAAAACCAGTTAGTATTGAGTGCACCTCATACTATAGGCACTATTCCGAATATTGTATATATCAGAAAGAGCACCATTATCCCAATTTATAGACAACGAAGGAGGTAAACAAAGATGCTGAATAATTTTCTGAGTTGTGCTATGAACCCAGAGAATCCAGCTCAGGTGTCTCTTTATACTCGCTGTAACTATATGCCTCTCACAGCAATGGGCATGCAAATGGGAGAAACACATGCAAGATAGATGGCAAAGAGGTATTATTTTTAATATATAAAGAACTTCTGCAACACAGTAAGGAAAAGAGCCAGATACCTCAATAGAAAAATGGGCAAAGAACAACAATGGACAGCTCACACATATAAAAACCTCCAAATGGTTGATAAATTTTTAAAATATTAAATCGTATTAAAAGTCAAAGAAACGTAAGTTTGAGCAATGATATACCCTTTTTTTCTATTAGAGAAATTAAGACTATAAGAAAAAATGCTACTCAATATTGATGATGGTATGAGGAAACAGCCACCCTCAAACACAGCTGGGATGAAATATAATTGCTGCAACATTTATGGAAAGTAAATCTCCAGTATTAATGAAAATCTTTAAGTTTAGAGATTTTGCTCCTGGGTGTTTATTCTATGTAAATAAAAAGGAGCACAAGCCTTCATGTCTAAAGATGGATACATGTATAAAGCATAAGATGATAGCACATCTGTATATAGAATACCAAACCATTATCAAAAATCATGCTCTTAAAGAAAAGTAATAGAAATTGAAAATCTTATATTATTAATTAAAAGGGGAGTTTATATAACAGCATGTACAATTGGATGCAACATTATGAAAGTGTATCTATGCATGAAAGGAACAGTGGAAGGCCAGAACATTAACAAGTGTTATTTCTAAGGATGAAACTACTCATGATTCTTCCTAGTTCTACATTCTTCTTCAATGAGAATATATTATTTTATAATCAAAAAAATTTTATAAATTGTAGCTTTGGAGTAAGTATGGGAAAATATAGATATGTGCAAGTATTTATAATGAATAACTTCTTGCAAACTACACTTGGGCATCGACTTTAGGTCTGAGAGTCCTGGCAGATAAAGCAAAAAGAGAAATAGATGTCATATGTCATTTTTTTAATATAAAGAATACAAATTGATATTTCAAAAACTTTTTTCCCTTGATTTTAAATTCAAGGAGGGTCTTATTGTTTATATTTATAAAAGGGACATTGGGTATTTTTGGGCAATGCCTCCCCTTTGCTTCTGTGAAAGACATAGGAACTTTGTCCAAGTAAACAGCCTTATAGTGGCCATCTAAAAAAACAACACTGAGGAAATAAGAGTAAATAACTCAGAAAAGACATTTTTTAAGGAAGTAAAGTAAGATAGTGAACATATTTTTATCCTGGAATACCTAACCTCTTAATGCAGAGATAGCTCTTTGAGAACTCTGAAGAACACTTCCATTGAAGAACAATGTTTCCTCCCCAAAGTCAATTAGAGTAGACAGTGTTAATAATGCAATAAACAACATTGGAATATAAACAACTTCAAGTTTAATGGAACAAAAATTATATGACTTTGGGTCTCGTAGAATTCTCCGAGGGAAAAAACATTCCTCCATAATATAGAATTAGCCTCAGATTCAAGTGAAGAAGTTGTGATTTAAAGGGATTTGTGAAAATCCTTCTCCCTGTAAAAATATTTACTCTATAAGTCTTACTATAAAGATAGAACACCAAGAATGATAACATTTTCAAACATTAAAAAGCCTTTAGACTTTCTGTCATCCAGAGATGATTAACTGGGGGAGGCAGGGGGAGGAGGGAGGCATGAACTTCTTTGGAAATCTAATGAAAGTTATAGAGTCTCTTTCCAGCACTATATACACATGTACCATGCTTTGCATAAAATGGAAGAGGTTCTGGACTGCCCTCACATTCACCCATAATTCCCTAGGATAAGAACAACTGAGTAGCTCAGCCTTGTTTTTCTGAGAAGACTTTAGAGCAAGATGCAGCATTCTGCCTAATTTAATACTATTTCTTATTTTTGCAGAATCAGTCCCTCCATGAGAGTGAGGTAGCTTGCCAAACCCCCAGGAAAGCAGGTCTTTTTTCTCCCACATCCCTTGTTCACTTAGATTTTAACACCTCCGTAGTTTCCCACAGCCCTGGTTAAAAGAGAAATCTCCAGCACACATATCTGTAGAAACCCTGTGGAAAATTGAGGTATTACCTGGGAATACACTAAGAAAATACTTGGTGTGAAGTTAGGCTCAAGGGGAAATGCCAAGTCACCAACACCATGGCTTTTTGATGGACCAGCATTCAACAGCATCATACCCATTTTCTTTTCTTTTTTTTTATGTTTATTTATTTATTTTTGAGAGAGAGAGAGAGAGCATAAGCGTGGGGGGGGGGGGGTGGCAGAGAGAAAAGGAGACACAGAATGTGAAGCAGGCTCCAGGCTCTGAGCTGTCAGCACAGAGCCCGATGCGAGGCTCAAACTCATAAACTGTGAGATCATGACCTGAGCTGAATTCAGACGCTCAACCGACTGAGCCACCCAGGTGCCCCACATCATATCCATTTTCAACATTTCTTATTTAATAAACCTTGGGCTATCTTCTGATTATGGTCAAATCATCTGAAAGTCAAACATAATGTCTTGCTCTGGTTTTGGAGCAGCAGAAACCAAAGTTCTCCAGCAACCCTGATAGTAAGAGTGATGACGTGCCTGAAAATAGGAGGGCCAGCCCATAAACACCAACACCACCAAAGCCCTGCAACTTAACTTTCATAATAGTAAGTAATCATTATTTTCTTTATTCACCGGGAGGAATCTGTGACTCATGAGCAAAGGAGAATTGTAGGATGCTTCAGTGTCTGAGAATACAGACAGAAAATTTAGACCTTTCCCACTACTTAACCAAACAACTGGATTGAATATTCCTATCAATCGACTGCATGGTTAGGTCTGCACACTGGTTTTGGCTGGAAAGTCCCTCTGAAGTACTCTGTTTATTGAAGTGCTACCCATCCTCCTAGGTCCATTTCACATCTCACCCTCCAGAGAGATCCTCCTGATTCACCCAGCCCACACTCATATTATCCTTCTTAGCAGTCCTTACAGCACTTTTATTAGGACATAATTCAGCAACACTTGCTTACATACTGCTTTATAGATCTTACTAACTGCTTCATGAATCTTGTTTCTCTAACCAGATTATAAGTTACTCAAAGGCAAGAATCATGTTTCCCCTGCTGGTTCATACTGAGCACACTACAGGTATTCAAACATTGTTTGTTGATTGACCGATTAAAATGAGAAAACAGCCACCCTCCCACTTGAATCCTGTCCAGCGGCATTCTGCTCAGAACAGAGCAAGATTTCCTGCCCCAGGAACCTCTGCTGATGCTTCATGATCCAGCTCCAAATGCCAGCTCTCCTGCAGCAGCCCCAGTGATGAAAAGTTTTGAGAACTCCTTTTCAAACCAATGAGCATCATAGTTCTATGCCGATAAGCAACTTGCAAAGACCTAGAAGGATAGTTCCCCCTGCTGCTAGGAGGAGTGTTTGAACCCAAAGGTACATTTTGAATGGTTCTCAATACTATCCTACTACCCTCTTTACTGCAGATCTAAGAAAGTCAGTGGAAATTCCCAGAGTAATAAATGAAGAAAAACCTTAAACACTATTTGAGTCAAATCGTGGTCCACCTATATGATGGAATACCATACGGCCTTTCAAAATAATAAGATGCAAATATATGGACTGATATGGAATGATGCCTAAAATATAACTGTATGTGGAAAATAAAACAAGTTATACATAAACATTGGTTTCATTTGTGTAAAAATGTGCATATGAATGCACATGTACATGCATGCATATATGTTATGTGTGTGTATATATATATATATATATACACACATAGAAAATATATGGAAATATTCGTGAAAAAACCTGTCAATCGTGATTCCCTCTGGAAGTGGGATTTGGAAACTGGAAGAGGGGGAAAACTAGAACTTTAACATTTCACTTCAGGCAATTGGGTAATTTTTTTTAGATTTTGCAATAAGCATTACTTTGATTATTTAGGTCATTTTTTTAGAGTCAGCATTTTTTAATTTTTCAAAAAGCCACCAGTTCCAGTCTTCAGCAATGTGACCTCACCCACCTCTCACCACTCCCCTTTGTGCTCTGGGCTCTCATCTCATCTCACTTGCACTTCTGTGCCCTCATAGCGCTTACACACATCTCTGCTAGAACATGTACAAAATTATATTTTTAAGTATTATGTTGGTCTACCCAAGTAAAGTGACTTCTTTCAAGCCAGGATATTTCTGTATTTTCTTCATTTTTGGGATCTCTAGCACCTTGAGCATGCCTGGAACACAGTAAGCACTTACAGAAATGCTGGATGAATGCAAAACCTGCAAATCTAAACTCTGAATACACAACTGAGTACTCCAAATATCTGAACAATTCTGAGTAACAATCCAGTTGCTGGTGTTCTCAATAAAACATCATTGCCTCCTGAGCCAAAAGACAAAATCCCCATTTATATCCTGTATATTGCCTCCAGATAATGATTTGATGTCACAATCTACTATAGGTCAGCCCAAGGCAACCCCTTTGATTGAATTAAAGAAATATAATCAAAACACAATCTCTTACATCACACATCACACACATGATTCCAGGCAGACTTTCAGGAGAGTCTTCTTGGATCAGCTTAACATAAATTAGGGCACAGCTTCCATTAAGGCCATATGTAACAAATTTTCTTTCCATGTCAATATTCAATAACTGACCCGATTCAAATGCCTTCCCTGTTTTCAGTTACATGTCACCTCTGAGAGCTTCATGACCACCATCTTCCACAAGTGTTTAACAGACAGAAAAATGGATTCTAGGAATCTCACCACAGAGCCTGCAACCCAACATAAAATAGTCTGAAATAAAAATAACAACTACAATACACTATAGAGAGTATTCTGACATACCTTCTATTAAATTATCTGGTTGGCAATCCTGCTTCAGCTAAAGTGTCCTCCTCTGTTCTATAGAATTCTACACATAGTTCCCCAAGTTCTACAGGAGGTGACTTTTGCCCTTGTCCTGAGGAATAAGCTAATGGTGTTTTAACATATATTTGAAATAAAAACTTGTCATGCAAAACCAAAAACAAAATGACAATGACAATGACAAAATAACAGCTCCAAGACTTAGGAATAATTAACTTTATCTTACTAAGGACAATGCTGAGGACCTCAAAAGTTAGTCTGTCTGAAGTCACACGGTTACTAAGTGGCAGAGCACAGATGAGAGCCAAACACTAGACCCCATCCCCTTGGCTTTTCCCATTAAGCCCTATGGCCTCTTCCTAAAAGATGTGTACACATCGAATTCCAAACCAGAGAACTTTCATCGTCATTAAGACACCCAAAGTGGAGGATTTATTTTTATTATAGCAGCCGCAGCTAATCCATATGTTTATCTTTTCATTAAACACTTAGTAAGCACCTAGTGTTTACTCAACATTGTGGCAAACGCTTGGAAAGTGCTCCAAGAGATAAATGTGTGTTTCTGTGTCACCAAGGTAAGCTCATTGATTATTTATTAGAATTCATTGACAATTATGGTTATGGTTATCTCAACAGAGCAATTTTTCCATAAAAAGAATAATTGCTATGGATATCTGAAATTAACAACAACCAGCACTTTTTTTTTTTGAGAATTTACTATTGTCTAGGCATTGTTCTGAGCGCTTTACATGTATTAACACATTTAATAACTCCATAAATTTGGTGACTTTTATTAATCCCACTTTACAAATAAGGAAACTGAGGTTCAGATCAGTATGTTATCCAAATTCAGACAACTAAGAAATGGCAAAGACAAGATTGAAACCCAGACAGAGTGAATATAGAGTTGAACTAGTATTTATACAATCTCTCAATTTCATGTATTGAACACTTACTCTCAGGTCACTAAGATGAACAGTGACTCCTGTCCTCCAGAATTAGTGGGAAAAAGCAAACAAGTAAGAAGGTAGCACAATACAGAGTGATAGGTGGGATGATAGGACTATGTGCAGGGAGATGTAGGAGCACAGGGAAGGGGTTCCCAATAATATTTGTAATAGCCCACCTGCTGTCCTCATATGGACATAGCCCAGGCTTCTCCTGCTAGGTGCTAGGACTCATTCAGTGCCCAGAGACCGTGGCCTTCCTACCTCTCAGAGATGCACCAAAGCTTACAAGACCTCATGTAAATCTCGTCCTAATTGTTCCCCTATTCTCTAAGACAGAACAAGGAAAAGTTTCCCTCTTTTTGTACCTTCAGTACCCTGATTAGTGATCGTATGACAATTTGGGATCCTAGTAAAGCAAAAGGACAGAGCCCCATTACTACAATATGTGAGTGTGCTCTCAACCTTTTATAGTAGACATACAGGTTGTTTTCAGTCTTATGCAATTATAAATAATGTTGGAATGAACATTTTTATAGTTGCATTGTTGTACACTCTATTTCCCAGAACAAGGATTCATTCAAAGAGTGTATCCCCTTTTTGAACTCTTAATCCACATGGCAAAAAAAACGAAAAGTGGTGACTTCCATAAAGTGGTAACGAATTATATCTCATTGATAATATTTGCGAATGCTTATTCAGTCACACTTTCCTTAATGTTATTATACTTTTTTAAACTTCATTATTTTGTTAGAAAAAAAAGGTAAGGTATTTTCATTTTCATTTTTGGAATACCAGTGAGGTTGAATATGTTTGATAAGTGTATTAATCATCTGTATTAATTGAGATCGTGCATGTAAACCTAGTAGGTCCTCAATAAAGAGAGATTTGGGGTTTTTAGTAATGAGTTTGAACAAAATTTTATGGTTTCTGGCTATGTATATTTCTTCTTATAATTTTAAACTCATTGATTTTTCCCATTTCTCCATTGAAGTTTCAGTGGTTTCTTTTTAGTGAGTTGTGTAAGTTTATTTATATATGAACCCTTTTTAAAAAAGAAATATTCATGTTTCAAAGATTGTTGTGACCATGGAGTAATGGTATATAAAGTCATTATGCTTTAGAGCTATAACTCCATGTTTTACTTTCACTAATGAGGAAATCGAAACTTAAAATTCAGTATGTCTTTTTTCTTTTTTTAGATAAAATTTATATACAGTGAAATGCACAAATCTTAACTGTATCATTTGATGAATTTTGACTAATGCATGTATCTATGTAACATAAACGCTTATTAAAATACAAAATATTGTCATCACTCTAGAAAGTTATCTTATGCCCTTTCCCAGTCTGCCTTTACCCCAACTCACCCTCTGCCTCAGAGAAGACCTCTTTTCTGGTTTTTTCCATCTTAGATTAATTTTATTGGTTCCAGGGCTTGACATAAACAGAATCATACAATATATGCTTTTTAAAGGTCTGGTTTCTTTCACTTAGTATAATGCTTTTGAGATTCATCCATGTTGTTACTTGTGTCAATAGTTCTTCTTCAACAAAGGATGTTGGGAAAACTGGACAGCTACATGCAAAAGAATAAAACTGGACCACTTTCTAACACCATACACAAAAATAAACTCAAAAATGGACTAAGGACCTAAATATGAGACCTGAAACCATAAAAATCCTAGAAAAGAAGTGAGGCAGTAATTTCAGCTGTAGGAATATTTTTCTAGATATGTCTCCTGAGGCAAGGGAAACAAAAGAAAAAATAAACTATTGGAATTACATCAAAATAAAAATCTTCTACACAGTGAAGGAAATAACCAAGAAAACTAAAAGACAATCTACTAAATGAGAGAAGATATTTACAAATTATATATCCAATAAAGGGTTAGTATCCAAAATACATAAAGAACTTCTACAACTCAACATAAACAAACAAACAAACAAACCAATTAAAAATGGGCAAAAGACATGAATAGGTATTTCTTCAAAGAAGACATATAGATAGCCAACAGACACATGAAAAGATGCTCAGCATCACTAAGCATCAGGGAAATGCAAATCAAGACCACAGTGAGATGCCACCTCACACCTGTCAGAATAGCTAAAATTGAAAACACAAGAAAGGACAAGTGTTGGTGAGAATGTGGAGAAAAAGGAGCCCTGTGCACTGTTAATGGGAATGCAAACTGGTACAGCCACTGTGGAAACCGTATGGAGGTTCCTCAAAAAATTAAAAATAGAATTACCATATGATTCAGTAATTCTGCTACTGAGTATTTACCCAAAGAATATGAAAACATGAATTCAAAAAGATATATGCACCTCTGTGTTTATTGCAGCACTGTTTTACAATAGCCAAAGTACAGAAGCAACCCAAGTGTCCATCGACAGATAAATGGATAAAAATGTGGCGTATATATATCCTGGAATATTACTCAGCCATTAAAAAAAAAATGAAATCTTGCCATTTGCAGCAACATGGATGGATCGAGAGAATGTAATGCTAAGTGAAATCAATCAGAGAAAGACAAATATCATATGATTTCACTCATGTGGAATTTAAGAAACAAAACAGAGAGACAAACTAAAAAACAGACTCTTATAAGTATAAAGAACAAATTGTTGGTTACCATAGAGGATGTGGGTGAGGGGATGGGTGAAATAGGAGATGGGGATTAAGACCACACTTACCATGATGAGGACTGAGTAAAGTATAGAATTGTTGAGTCACTATATTGTACACCTGAAATTAATATAACACTGTATGTGGACTATACTGGAATTAAAGTTTTTGATTTCATTTCATTTCATTTCATTTCATTTCATTTCATTTCAGGAGTGCCTGGTGGCTCAGTCAGTTAACCATCCAACTTCAGCTCAGGTCATGATCTCATGGTTCGTGGGTATAAGCCCCACATCGGGCTCTGTGCTGACAGCTCAGAGCCTAGAGCCTGCCTCAGATTCTGTCTCTGTCTCCCCAGCTCATGCTCACACTCTCTCTCCCTCTCAAAAATAAAATAAACATTTAAAAAAATATTTAAAAAATAGTTTGTTCCTGGGGCATCTGGGTAGCTCAATTGGTTAGGTGTCCGACTCTTGATTTTGGCTTGGGTTGTGATCTCATGGTTGGTGGGATCGAGCCCCGTGTCAGGCTCTGCTCTGGAGGCATGGAGCTTGCTTGGGATTCTGTCTCCCTCTCTCTCTCTCTCTCTCTGTCTGCCCCTCCCCTGCTTGTATGTGTATGTGCACGCTCTCTCTCTTTCTCTCTCTCAAAATAAATAAACAAACATTAAAAAAATAGTTTGTTCGTTTTTATTTCTGACTATCCACTCAACTGTTGACGGATATGTGAGCTTCTTCCAGTTTTTTACTATTATGAATGAAGGTGTGATGCATATTCCTGTACAAGTAATTTTGTGAACAAATGCTTTATTTCCTCTTGGGTACCATACCTAGGATGGAATTGCTGAATCATAGGGTTAGGTGTATGTGTATTTTAAAAAGTAACTGCCAGATCTTTTTCCATAGTGGTTATATCCCTCTCCCTTTTTTAACAACACAGGAAAATGTTCACAACATATTATTAAGTTATTAAAAATGGTAGTATAACTCTCTCATGTATCATATATGTTTATAAGAAAAATGGAGATCAATCTTACAAATGTTAATAGAGACAACATTTGCATGATGGTTTTCAAGGGATTTTCACTTCTTTTATTTTTCTGCTTTTTTTTCTAATTTGCAGCACATGTATGTATTACGTTAAGACAATATTAATTTGTTTTTTTAAAAAAAGGAAAAAAGAAATATCCATAAACCACCTAATCAAAATATTCTCCCCTATTCATAAAGGTCAAGAGATACAGAGAATTAATCATGAACCCAGTTGCCTAGAGGAGAAAATAATCTATTTGTGGCAGTCTGAAAAAGCAAGAAGTTATACGGTAAGGTCCACCCATAAATCACAAAACTATTGTGCGCGTTTTTCTTGAATCCTTGAGTTTGTGGTTAAGCAGAAGGACTTCCCTTCTCCTGCCCTTATTTATTTTTCGTGTTTGCAGAGCACTTTGTAACATAACCTTGTTACATCAGCATTGTGTTCCAGAGCTTTTTGCCTAGACCATAGGCACTAGGCCCTGTGTCCTATTACTCTAAGGCAAGAATATAATAGGTGTTCAATGTGTTTGTGGAAAGACTAGCACCACATGGAACGTGTATTTGACATGGTAGCCATGTCTAAAACACAGTCATGCCATTAATACCAATGATGGGGAAATTTAAGATATCCCGAGATATTTTGCAAAGCATGAAAAAAATCCTCAATTACACATTGCATTAGAATACAACTCCCACCACAGGCACACGGGAGCTATTTAAACTTGAGCAACTACTTGAAAGCCATTTTCATTGTGATTCTCCTTTATCTTCAATCAGAAACTCAGATTACAAGGAGTAACTTTTCCCTCAATCAGCAGAATCAAAAAACTTTAAGTAGAATATGTAGCATTTATCAAATAAAAAGAACTCCCACTTCTAGAATGTTTACTTTATATGTGAGGTCTTTAGAGGGGAGTTTATGCATAACATCTTATTTATTCTTTTATTTAATTCCCATATAGTTAACATACAGCATTATATTAATTTCAGGTGTACATTATAATGATTCAACAATTCTATACTGTATTCAGTGCTCATATGATAAGTATACTCTTAATCCCCTTCACCTAATATCTCATTTATTCTTAACAAAAACTGCGGAGTAGAGGACAAAGCCATCACATGGTATAGTCATTTGCCCCAGTCCACATAACCAGTAAGAGGCAGAATTAGGATCTGAATTCAGGTCTATAAAGACAAATTTCACAAGATAGATGCAACTGAGACAATTTCCAATCTGTATGGTATTGGAACCAAAGCTCCTAAAAAAGCTTCGGTTGCAAACTGTGGAAGAAACATCCTTTGGGGATGACCTGGAATGAAACATCAACTAATCTAGCTCACAAAGATGTTCAACCTGCCAATCTGTCTCAGTGGAAGTGTGAGCTGAGGCAAGGAAGCCATTTGTCCCTCAGAGCAGGCTAGACACTTTTTCTGAGGCATCCCTTGGGTGGAATGTCTGTGGGCCACGTGCAGGGATTCCAAGGTTTACTTCTACTTCTAAGTGGAATGCTGTAAAATCAGAAAATCATTAAATAGAATGTGGCAATAAGAATGCTGACTCTAAAAAAGAAAA